>NW_012115255.1:1203457-1256408 GCF_000951035.1 Colobus angolensis palliatus | reverse complement strand
AAAAATAAAAAAAATAAAACTACTCTTGCTGAGGTCGCCTGTAGTCCCAGCTACTCGGGAGGCTGAGGCAGGAGAATGGCATAAACCCGGGAGGCGGAGCTTGCAGTGAGCTGAGATCCGGCTACTGCACCCCAGCCTGGGCCACAGAGCGAGACTCCGTCTCAAAAAAAAAAAGAAACAGTTGTCAATGCTTGTATCATTCTTTAAATCTCATTCTAGATTCACACCTTAGGTAAATTTAAAAAGCATTAAAATGATACATTATTAACTGTTTAAATGAGGTGACTATCAGTAATCCCTTCTGTTGGAAAACTTTATAAGCCTTTTTTGAAAAACTATCAGATTAGTAATTAAGAGATACATTGGTGTAAAGTTTACTTTTTTTAATAGATAGGATGCAGAGTGTTCAAATCAGGATCACTGTGTTGTGCTGAGACCGTGGCATGGTTACTTTTTTAACCTTTTATTATAGAAAATTTCAAATGTACAAAGTTAGAATAGTATAGTGAACTTCCTTCTCTCAGATGGATGAACCTCTGGGTCTCTGCCCCACATAGTACTTGGAGGAAAATTTCACACATTGTATTATTTTCCCTGTAAATATTTCAGTACACATCTCTAAAAGACAGGATTTCCTTTTTGTTAAACATAACCACAACATCATTATCACATCTAAGAAAATAGACTTTTTTTAAGTATTTTTCAGTTGTCCTGTTACTGTTATTTCTCTGATTATCTTTTTTCTTTTTTAGTAGTTGGTTTGTTTCCTTTATCCAAGTAAAGCCATAGTCTGACTGACCAGCGTGTGTCTTACATCTCCTTTTGTGTTGAAGAAGTCAATTGTTCAGAAACTTCCCACTGCCTGGAATCCCTTGGCGGTTAGTCTGTAGTAAGATTTAGGGTCATGGTAACATTTTGATTTTTGTTCTTGTTTTTGTTTTTGTTTTTTTTTTTGCAAGACCACCTCATATATGGTATTGTTGATATTTCCATCAGGAGGTATGTAAATTCTGATTGTCTAAAAAAAATACAAGTATTAAAGTGTTATTTTAATTGTTTTTTATTTTTCCTTTTGGCTATCATAAGAATCTTAAAAATCTGGAAGTTAATGTTGGTAAAAGCCTCTACAGCACCTTCTGTGACTTGCCCATTTGATTGCTAAGCTATTAATATGTCTTTCTGGATTTCATGGTTGTGTGAGAATGGGTGTTTAATGACATACAGGTTTCTTTTCCAGTGGAATCCATCTGTTCTTTTGTAGAAAACCACCTCAGGGAGTGGGAGCTACTCCCCCCGTGTGTTACTTCAACATCACTTAGAAGTATTTGCTCAAGTTTTTCAGAATCATCTGCATGGTTAAAAAAAATAATAAAAATAACAATAAAAGGTTGAACTACAAAATTGCAAAATCACGGTGTGTTCGGGGATTCTCAATGCGTCTGAGGCCTGAGAGCCAAGGACCTAGAATCTCAGTCCAGATGTTCCCGAAATCTGTGTCTTCTAAAATTTAGTTACTCATATTTTGTTTGCAAGATCGTTTTGAGTCCTGATAGCATTTATACTAGTACTTAATATATTTCTTTAAATTGATTCACTCTTTTCTTGGTTTAATAAAGACGTTGGTACTGCACAGACATAAAAAGAAGATAATATACATTAAAATGAAGATACATCTGTTAAAATGTAACATTTGTCATACGTCCCATATTTCAGAAAACAGCAACCTCTGTGAAACATTTATTTCAAGCATTTTTTCTGTGCTAGCTTACATTTCCAGCTCTGTTTGATAGCATTTAGATGTTTTTGTGATTGATGATACAGTTTACACAATTGGATGAGATTGCTTTTGATCATCAGATTATTTCATTAACAAGGTTTTTGAAAATTTATCACAAGCAGATTATGGTGAATAGGGAGCTCCACTATATCTTGAAAAACCTGTATGGCTACCTAGTAAGACAAAAATACGTACACTTTTAAAGGTATTTTTTTCTGACAGTCTGATGTATGTTTTCAGATGTATCTAAAAAGATACCTGGGTTAAATAAAAATATTTATCTTGTTTGGGAAGCAATGTAGCTTGCAGTGAAAAGAAATGCCTTGAAGTCAGACCTGGATGTCTAGGAATCCTCAGGATACGGGATTGCTACAGTTATCCCTTCTGATCCTTTTGAGACAGTTTCACTCTGTCGCTTAGGCTAGAGTATGCTTAGGGGTGATCTCGGCTCACTACAACCTCTGCCTCCTGGGTTCAAGTGATTCTCCTCCTGGGTAGCTGGGATTACAGGCACCTGCCACCACGCCTGGCTAATTTTTAGTAGAGATGGGGTTTCACCAGTTTGGCCAGGCTGGTCTCGAACTCCTGACCTCAGGTGATCTGCCCGTCTCAGCCTCTCAAAATGGTGCTGATCCAGTTACTTCTTAACGTTGTTTGGAAAAATTGAATGAGATGTTATATGTGAAGTTTAGTGTCTAGACATTGGGTTGAGTAAATGCTTCATGAAGAACCACTTTGAAAAACATCATTTCTTTCAATGTCATTTCAACATTATGAGAAAGAAGTCAGTTCCTGGCCAGGATACTGTCTGTGTGGAGTTTGCATTTTCTCTGCACGTCTATGTTTTTTTTTTTTAAATGGGTATTCTAGTTTCCTCCCACATCCCAGTGGTGTGCATGTTAAGTGGATTTGCGTGTCTGCCTGGTCCCAGTCTGAGTGAGTGAGTGTGGGTGTGTGTGTGAGTGGTCCTGTGATGGGATAGTGTCCTGTTGGGGCTGGTTCCCACCTTGCTCCTTGAGCTGCTGGGATAGGCTCTGGCCACCTATCACCCTGAACTGGAATAAGCAGGTTGGGAAATGGATGAATGAATATAAATTATTGTGAAACAAAAATTCATAAAGTCTATTATAATAATACAAATGCACAACGAATAAAGTGCTCAGCGAGCCTGCCCTATTTGTCATTAGTTTGTTTTTTAACTGCTTGGTGGTAGGAATATTCTTTTTATATTTTTGTTTTTTGAGACAGAATCTTGTTCTGTCCCCCAGGAGGGAGTGCAGTGGTGCGATCTCGGCTTACTGCAACCTCCACCTCCTGGGCTCAGGTGGTCCTCCTATCCCAGCCTCCCAAGGAGCTGGTACTACAGGCACATGCCACCACACCCGGCTAATTTTTGTATTTTGTGTTGAGATGGGTGTCGCCCTGTTGCCTATGCTGGTCTACAACTCTTGGGCTCAAGCATTCTGCTTGCCTTAGCCTCCCAAAGTGCGTGATTACAAGCGTGAGCCACTGCGCCCCGCCATCATATTTTTACAGTTTTCACTTTGCAAGCATTTATTCCTTGCAAGCATTTAAATCCAGTGGTGGTTACATCACCACTGTGACCACTGTCACTTTCTGACTCACCAGAAATTAGGTACATAATTGTCTGTCTTGTTAATCTTTTAAAAATGTGTGTGGCTCATATTTATTGCCATTTGAAAATATTAGAAGGAGTTTTGGGTCTTTATTTAGAAGTTTGGTGATATTTTTGTGACTGGAAATATGCTGTAGGAACTTAACACTTGTTTGTGCCTGTGGTACAATTGATTTTGCTACACATCCTTTTGCTTGAAGTCAGTTTCCAAGAACCTATTGATGATGTTAAGTGAGGACACTTAAATATATCTAAATTTAGCATTCATCAACAACTGCTTTTATTTCTGGAGACCTATTAACTTTGTAATTTTCTGTGTGTGTGTGTGTGTGTTTTGAGACAGTCTTGCTCTGTCACCCAGGCTGGAGTGCCGTGGTGTCATCTCAGCTCACTGCAACCTCTGTCTCTCTCAGATTCAAACAATTCTAGTGTCTCAGCCTCCTGAGTAGCTGGGACTACAGGCATGGCCACCAGGCCCAGCTCATTTTTGTATTTTTAGTAGAGATGGGGTTTCGCCATGTTGGCCAGGCTGGTCTTGAACTCCTGACCTCAGGTGATCCACCAGCCTTGGCCTCCCAAAGTGCTGGGATTTATAGGTGTGAGCCACCGCAACTGACTTTTTTTTAAATTGTGTGTATATAAGGTGTATAGCATGATGTTTTGATATACATAGTGAAATGGTTACTAGAGTCCAGCCCATTAATATAGCCATTATGTCATGTAATTTTACCCTTCTTTTGTGTTGGTAAAAGCACCTAGACTATACTCTCAGCAAGTTTCTGGTGTACAATACAGTATTACAACTATAGGCCTCATGTTGTACATTAGATCTCTAGACCTACTCAGCCAAAGTATCTGTAACTTGGTACCCTTTGACACTGATCTCTTCATTTCCTCCCTACCTGCTAGCCCCCTGGTAGTCACCATTTTTTGTTTTGTTTTTTGTTTTGTTTTTGTGAGATGGAGTTTCACTCTTGTTGCCCAGACTGGAGTGCAATGGCACTGTCTCAGCTCACCGCAACCCCTGCCTCCTGATTTCCGGCGATTCTCCTGCCTCAGCCTCCCGAGTAGTTGAGATTGCAGGCATGCACCACCACGCCCAGCTAATTTTGTATTTTTAGTGGAGACGGGGTTTCTCCATGTTGGTGAGGCAGGTCTCGAACTCCTGAGCTTAGGTGATCTGCCTGCCTCAGCCTCCCAGAGTGCTGAGATTATAGGCTTGAGCCACCGTGCCTGGCAGTAGTCACCATTTCATTCTCTGTTTCTGTGTATTTGACTTTTTAAGATAGTAGCTTTCACCTATGAGTGAGATCATGCGGTGTTTGTGTTTTTGTGCTGGCATATTTCACTTGGCCAACATCCTTCAGGTTAACTCATGTTACAGCATACAGCAGGGTTTCCTTCTTTTTAAAGGCTGAATAATATTTCGTTCCATAGCGTAGACAGACATGTACGCACATCACGATTTCTGTATCCATTTGTCCATTGATGGACAGCGAGGTGGTTTCTGTGTCTTGACTGTTGTGAAGGATGCTGCAATCCCCATGGGAGTGCGGATATTCTTACGAGTTGCTGATTTCATTGCCTTTGGGTGAATACTCAGAAAGGAGCATATGGTAGTTCTAGTTTCAAATTTTTGAGCAACCTCCATACTGTTTTCACATGGCTGCACCAATGTACATTCCCAGCAACAGTGTTCAAAGGTTCTGTTTCTTCCATGCTCTGTTATCTCGTCTTACTGGTAGTAGTCATTCTGACATCGTGAGGTGAAATAGCATTGTGGTTTTATTCTGCATCTCCCCAATAATGAGTGATGCTGAGCACTGTTTCGTATTTCTATTGCCATTTTTATGTCATCTTGGGAAAAACTCCTATTCATGTCTTTGACCATTTTCTAATCAGGTTATTTATTTTTTGCTATCAAGTGGTGCAAGTTCCTTGTATATCTTGGATATTAAGCCTTCGATTTTCTGTTTTTTTAAAAGTCTTGAGTTTTCAGGCACAAATGGGTTTATTTGTGTCAGCACGTGGGTTTCCAAGTTTCCCGGTGTGGTCATCTTCACCAGAATGGTGTGAAGAAGAAACTTACTTATTTAAAAAATTAAGTTCACTTCTTGGTGAGTAAGGTATGCATATGGGCAGACTTCTTTAAACTTTTTTAAATTCAGAGGGATAAACGTGTGTCCTGGAAAACTCAAGGATTTTAATTTTATTTAAATAATCATACTGTGCCCTTCAAATGACCTGTGTAATGTCTTTGCCATTTTACAGCATCCTGAGGTTAGCATCACACGTCTCCCAGTGGAGCCCATGACTTCTGATCAGGACGCTAAGGTTGTGGCTGAACCGCAGACGCAGAGAGTCCAGGAGGGCAAGGACAGTGCTCATCTGGTGGGTGCTGTCGAATGGGGTGGTGGGGAGTCCATTGCTATTTTGATAAAGGATTCTGTACTGGAGTTAGTAAGGGGCTCTCAACAGGAACACTGGCACATCTTAGGATCTGCATATGGATATTAGAGTCTTGTAGGGGAGAACAGGTTTCTTACCCATCTGAGGATCATGGCTGAGACCCCTGTAACAAAAGACAGATGAACAAGAGAAAAGCATACACATGTATTTAGTAATAAGTTGTATGTGACATAGGAGCCTCCACAAAGGAAGAACCCAAGAAATCGGGAAAACTGTGGTGTTTTTTTTGCGGAGTCTGATGCAGATGTTGACAGTGTAGAAGCATGTTTGGACAAAAGGGATGTGACTTAGAGCTAATAAACTGGAGAAACTTAGCAAGGCTGGTGTGTTCAGGTTTTTCTTGATATCCCTGTGTGATATTCCTCCTGGTACAAAGCAGGGCCCCTCTGGAAGGGTCTTTAGGGGAATGTTGGCTGTGTTATGGCCTGCTTTGAGGGAGAAGGGGTAAGGAGAATTCTCTCTAGTTTCCTTGGCCTGATTCTGCTGTTTCCTCAAATGTCAATGTGCCGTATTTTTGGAGGAGGAAGTCCTGAGCCCCATCAGTCTGAAAAATGTATAGGTAGCTTTGTAGAGGAAACTAGAAGTAGTAGGTGATAACAAAAACAAAATTGTTATAGCTCTAGATACTTAAAGCCATTTATTTTTTAAATCGAGGATGTGTAGTGATTCGTAAATACTTTAATAACATTATAGTCACTATAGTAGGATGTACTTAAAGAGTTAGGATTTTAATATAAATTTTTTTGACTACTTTTGTTCATTTAAAAATTTTAGGTCAAGCAGTAATATTTAAAGTTCCAAAATGGCTTTGAGAAAAGTAGCTTTTCTTAGTTTTCCCAAATGAAACTACAAAGAACTTTATCTATGATGTTCATTCAGAATTTAAAAATTTTAAGCCTCCTACCTTCTGAATATCTTATGAATTCACGAATTTGTCATGTAAAATGTGCATTTCTCAGTGGGTTTAGTTTGGCCCAGTTACTGTGGTTTGAAGACATGTGTTTTGTTTTTTTTCTTAATGTTGTACTGATGTTGTCTTTGTTTTCAACTTTACAGATGAACGGTCCTATATCTCAAACCACTTCTCAGACAAGTTCCATCCCACCTTTGAGTCAGGTAATTTGATTTTGAGATTAATCACAGATTGTTTAATCACAGTCAAGGCTCAGAGATACTTCCTTAAGAAAAATGTTTATTGTAACAAAAATTAGCAAATGTAGATATTTCTCAGAAAGTTGTGGTCGGGGATCCATTCATCACCATACCCCATGGGTATAGTAAGACCGTCAATACTGTGTGTCCTGTTTAGCTTCTGTGTGTGTCTGTTTTGTGTGCAGTTCTGCAAACAGCAGCATACCATTTCGATTAATTTATTGTCAAATATTAATCGCAAAATTTTTATTGTGTCGTTGATAATCTGTTGTATGTATATGATTAGCTTTCTGTTTTGGTAGCTTGTGTTCCTTAAACCACACAAATTGAATAGTAAGCTTTTACTCAGAAAATTTGTTTTACATTTTAGCTGTGGTAAGGAAGTAGAATTCATTGGTTTTTAAATTCTGCCTTTCATCATTTGCATATGCATATATAAAGTGCTTCAGAGAGCTACTCCTCGAAATTCAGTTTGATGGAAGGATCTTATACATTGCATAAAATTTAAAAAGGAAAAATTTTTTATGTAAAAAATAAAAACTACAATAAATCTCGTCTGTTTCCCCCATTCTAAGCAGTTCATGTAGGAATTAAAGGAGGAGTTGGATTTTTCTCAATTAGAGACGAGGTCTCACTGTGTGGCCCAGGCTAGTCTTGAGCTTCTGAACTCAAAGCAGTCCTCCCGCCTTGGCCTCCCAAAGTGCTAGGATTACAAGCATGAGCCACCATGCCCGGCCAGCTTTTAGCAAAGAAGAATTTTAAAAAAAACAAAAGACACCTTCCAAATTATTATATTTTATAAATTTATTATTTATGTAAAGTTTTTGTGTATTCTGTTTTTACATTAATTATTTTATTTTATTATTATTATTTTTTTGTGACAGTTTCCTTCTTGTTGCTCAGGCTGCAGTGCAATAGCGCGATCTCAGTCACTGCAGCCTCTGCCTCCCGGGCTCAAGGGATTCTCCTGCCTCAGCCTCCCGCGTGTCTGGGGTTACAGGCATGTGCCACCACGCCTGGATCATTTTGTGTTTTTAGTAGAGACGGGGTTTCACCACGTTCGTCAAGCTGGTCTTGAACTCATGACCTCAGGTGATCCGCCTGTCTCGGCCTCCTGAAAGTGTTGGGATTACAGGCATGAGCCACTGCGCTTGGTGCACATTGACTTTTTAAAAATGAATTTTATAATATTTTAAAGTCAATTCTAAATCCAAACGTAAGACCTTTGGTAGTCTAAGAAGAAAACTATATAAGACATAAATTAGATATCCCTTGAGTGTAAATCTTTAAGGGAGTTTGTTTGTTTCAGCAAGTTCCGATTCTCTCCATGGTTGACTTTCAGTCCAACATAATATTCAGACATCTTTAGAAACCTATTGCAGGCATTGCTATTAATGTTTTCTAATTAGCATTGTTCATAGTGCATCTAAAGGTGTGGAGAGTTATATGCTTCATAGTTGACCAGGAGTTTGCATTGATTTAGTGATTAGGTGGCAGGTTGTTATGATAGGCACGTGAATACATTTAGCAGTCAGGGTTGAGGAACCAGGCTATTTACAGTTTAGCCATTCCGTTAAAGTCGAGTAGGAGGAGACTTGCAATAGAGATACCCAAAGAAATACCTGAATAATTCAGGAGCAGGTTTGCATTTATCCACTGGTACTATTTAGTTGCATTTATTATACAGCTTCCTGCCATCTCCAGAAAACTTACTGAGCTAGTAACTATTTACAGGTTTAGCCAAAGAGCACAAAAAAGTGATCTTTATTAGACTGTAAGGATATGGTTTCCCTAAGATCGAGACCATCTTGGCTAGCACGGTGAAACCCCGTCTCTACTAAAAATACAAAAAATTAGCTGGGCATGGTGGCAGACGCCTGTAGTCCCAGCTATTTGGGAGGCTGAGGCAGGAGAATGGCCTGAACCTGGGAGGCGGAGGTCGCAGTGAGCTGAGATCGCACCACCACACTCCAGCCTGGGCGAAAGAGCGAGACTCTGTCTCAGGAAAAAAAAAAAAAAAAAAGAATATGGTTTCCCTATTATGAGAACAGTATATTATAATGAGTGACTTGATTGTCAGTATTGCTCAAATTTGTGTACATGTGTTTTCTCCACTAAACTGTAAACTTCTGGTACTGTGTTCTGTTCATTAAAAAACAAAAAAAAACTTTATTAAAGTGTAATTTACATTCTGTAAAATTCACCCATTTAAAGTATGCAGTTGAATTATTTTTAGTAGATTTACTGAGTTGTGCAATCATCACCATAATGTAGTCTTAGAACTTACATTACCCCAGTAAATCCCCAGTCCACTCCCAGGCCCACTTACAGTTAGGCCCTGTTTCTCCCCCAGCGTTGGGCAGTCACAAACATGCTCTGTGTCTCCGAATTCTGTTCCCTTCTGTGGCCAGCTCAATGCGTTGTGTCTGGTTGGCAGGCAACTAGTACTGCCTGCGTAAAATTTGAGTGTCCATCCATTCAACAAAACTGAGTGCAAGTGATAATGATGGCTAAGAATTTTCTGTGGAGAGGTTGTTCAGATGAGCGTGGGATACACATGCCTTCAAGGAACCCTAACACAGCATGCAAGGTTGCATGATGATATTGTGTGTGAGCCTTAGGTACAAGATGAGCATATACCTGGAGGTAGGAGGCGCTGAGACATAGGTGAGTCTAGAAGAAGCACTCTTTATCTTGCCCCTAGTCAAGCAAGATTGTTTTGAATGTTCTCACCTTGATGTAATAAGGATCTGGTAATTTGAAGTATATCGTACTTACAGTTATGATTACAGTACTTTGCGTTAAGTTTCCCTGAGTTCCAGGCAGGGACAGTGATGAAACTCTCTAGTCCCTCAATATTTCAGAAACGTGAAGGAAACTAGGACGAGGAGTGGTCAGAGGGATGGAAGGAAAACCAGAGGACAGTGTGGGGTGGAGATAGAGGCAGAGAGGCTGACTCAAGTGAAGTGTAGTAAGGTACAAAGCAAGGGTCAGTTGTGACCTTAGCAAGAGTATTTTCCAGGACTGATAGGAGCAAAAGCCAGATTGCAGTGGGTGAGAGACAGGAGTGGTAGACACAACCTGAACAGTGACATTCCTCCTGAGATCTTGACTTTGAAGGTAAGGTGGTAGATAGTGAGAAGGGATCGAAAGGGTTTTGAGGGTGTTTATGATGAAGAGTGAGCACTGGCAGTGGGCCACCGCGATGGGTCCTCCTTGAGGAAGAAAAAATAACCACTCGCATTCAGCAACAGTGTCATTTGGTTAAAGGTTCTTTACCTTCCCTGTTAGGGCCACAAACTTCATCTATAGCAAACATCATTCTCGGCGGCTTTTTGCCCCTCCTGAAGCCCACTCAGGGACTCCAGTTCTTACTTCTGCGTGTGACCAGCCAAGTAGCTGCTTTTCCCTTGGAGACACTGCATCAGTCTGGAAACCATTTTCTGCTGGAATGATCCTGTTGTGTTTTATCATAAATCAACAGCAGGTTTGAGAGAGGAATGTGGGACAAGTAATATTAGATAGGAGTGTTTATGTTAAATTACCTCCTCAAAAGAAAGATGCAAAGTCACAGCAAGTCTTCTAATCATAGTGTGAAACTGGAAAGGTGAAATTGGAACTCTAACTCGTCCTCATACTAAACTCTATGTGGTTCAGCAAATCACCTATATCAGAATGATTATTTATTTATTTATTTTTTTTGAGACAGTCTCACTCTGTTACTCAGGCTGTCTAGAGTGCAGTGGTGCGATCTCTGCTCACTGCAGCCTCCCCCTCCAGGGTTCAAGCGATTCTTGTGCCTCAGCCTCCTGAGTAGCTGGAATTACAGGTATGCGCCACCATGCTTGGCTAATTTTTGTATTTTTCGTAGAGATGGTGTTTTGCCATGTTGCCCAGGCTGGTCTCAAACTCTGGCCTCAAGTGATCTGCCCGCCTTGTCCTCCCAAGATGTTGGGATTACAGGCATGAGCCACTGCACCTGGCCCAGAATTTTTTTTTTTTAAAACTCCTTTACAGATGGTGATAACAAAAAACTTTCGTCCATTCCTTTATCAGTTTTCAAAAAAACCACCTTTGCCTTTTGATGACACAGCTTCTGAATGAATATTATTTAGCAATCTAGATTAATTATTGCAGGCTTATATTTTAAATAAGAGTAGGCTTCGCAATCAGAAAGCTTGAATTTCTATGAAAATATCCAACTCCTGTATTTATACGTAAATGAGACATGGCTGCTCTTGGCATGTTATCTTGCAGGTTAAACCTTTTGGCAGGTTGTTACCACCTTGTCAGTCTGTTTTAAGAAAAGACTTGGGCTGGGTGCAGTGGCTCACGCCTGTAGTCCTAGCACTTTGGGAGGCCGAGGCGGGCGGATCACCTGAGGTCGGGAGTTCGAGACCAGCCTGACCAATATGATGAAACTCCGTCTCTACTGAAAATACAAAAATTAGCCGGGCGAGGTGGCGCATGCTTGTAATCCCCGCTACTCGGGAGGCTGAGATGGGAGAATCGCTTGAACCCGGGAGGCAGAGGTTGCAGTGAGCTGAGATAGCACCATTGCACTCCAGCCTGGGCAGCAAGAGCGAAACTGTGTCAAAAAAAAGAAAAGACAAGACTTGACTGGGTGTAGTGGCTCACACCTATAAATCCTAGCACTTTGGGAGGCCAGGGTGGGAGGATTGCTTGAGCCCAGTTCAAGACCCCATATCTACACAGAAAAGAAGAACAGGCATGGTGCCTGCTGTCTGAGCTATTCAGGAGGCTGATGGGGGAGAATTGCTTGAGCCCAGGAGGTCAAGGCTGCAGTGAGCTGCGATTGCATCGCTGCACTCCAGCCTGGGTGACAGAGGAAGACACTGTCTCTAAAAAAATAAAATAAAAACAAAAGACCTCAGAACTTTCCTTAAGGATGTTGGTACAGTTTCCTGTCTTAGAAATAGGTTTGTTACTATGTTAGGAAGTGTAAAGCTGCCTTTACTTCAGAATGATTTAGTGACAAAACAATCCTTTTACCCCCAGAGTGTACGTACGGTTCTTGGTCTCCCGCTAACTTCCGAGAACTTGCCCCAGGATGGAGGATACTCTGACCAGATGCCCTCTTTTCCTCTTAGAATATATTCGTGCTGAGACGGAGTAGATCCTTTTTAATGTAGGATATTTCTTTTTGATGACATAGTATTGTAGCATTTTGATTGTAGCGTTTTGGCCATTGACAGAAGGAATGCTTTCTATAACACATACCCCTGATCTTTTTAGCTCCAAGACATATTTAAAAATAGAGGAATTTCTTCATTCCCTGTTTGGCTCACTATTCTTAGTTTTATCCTTGTGTAAATGAGTTCCATGCTGCTAAAACTTCTTTTGTTGTGGGAGTGTGGCAGAGGTAATAGTGGTCTTTCAAGGCGCTGGGATCATTGCTGTGGGAGTGTGGCAGAGGTAACAGTGGTCTTTCAAGGCGCTGGGATCATTGCTGTGGGAGTGTGGCAGAGGTAACAGTGGTCTTTCAAGGCGCTGGGATCAGTAAAAACATCTCTCGACTTAGAACATTTTGTAATTTCTTTAAAAAAATTAGTAATTTTACTGCTTAGTATTTGCGTCATTTAGAATATGACAGATAGTCTTTTTGCAAACTCTTTTTCATTTTGGGATTCAGTTTAATCGCTATTAAGGCATTTTGTTCAATAGTAGATTTGTAAATCAACTCTGTGTGGCAGTACCACGCAAACAGTTGCACTGAGAGAATAGTCAAACCCCTGGGAGGAAGCGGCAGATGTGTCGGCGTCCGCTGCCTGGCAGCTGGTGCCTTCATAGGCCCTGGTGTCCTTACATATGTGTGGAAATACAACACACACAGCTGTGTGCACAGATCAGAAAAGTACAACTCACTGTATTTCTGCAAAGTAAACACATGTAGGTAATCCACTGCCAAGATCCTGAAACAGCCCTGTGAGTTTTGGCAGCAATTTGAAGACGTGTCGTGATTACAGAAATTGCGAAAATAGGAGAAATGTGTATCTTCAAATTAGGGAGCTTGTGTATATGAGATCCTTGAATCACGCAGTGGTGTCAAAGTTTCTGAGATGGTCAGGCTGCTTCATCCTTTGTTTGGACTTCTCATCTCATGAAGCCCGTGCTTCTCACCTGGACAGCTGCAGTCACTCCTCACTGGTGTCCCCAACCCACCCTTCCTTTCTATCACAGTGGCCAGAGGATCCCTTCGAGAAGGCCGAGTCAGAACCTGCCACTCCTGTGCTCAACATCACAGTCAGCCTGAGTCTTGGCAGGGCCCTAGCCTTTCACAGTCTGGCACCTGTCCTCTCTGACTGCTAGCCGCTGGCCCTCCCCTGGCACACTGCTCCAGCCCCAGTGGGCTCTTGACCCTTGACCATTCCAGCATCACCTTACCGCAGGGCTCTCTGCCTCAACTCGTCCTGGCATGTCCCTTTCCCAGAAGTGTTTGAGGCTTGTTCTCTTACCTTTCTCAGTCTCAGCCTCACCTTCTCAGCGAGTCCTATCTATCCACATCCGTCTCCTCACTTCTGGCTTGCCTCAGACACTTTACGTGTAGCAGTTAGCACCTTCTAACAATGTTAGGTATTTGTTGGATTTAGTGTTGGTCTCCCTGGACTAGAATGCAAGCTCCATCAAAGCTGGGGTTTGGTTTTGTTCATTGATGTATCCCAATGTCTTCCTGACAGGTAGGTGCTCCATAAATGTCTCCAGTATAAAAGAATATATCACATATGGTGGTAATCACTGCAGATTGTCATGGCTCTTACTGTGCACTCTGCTAACACTTCAGTTTATTCATTAATTCCTGTTAGCCCTATACCTGTCTTACCCCAGTTACTGTTTTCCCCATTTTACAAATGAGGAAACTGAGGCACAAAGCGGTTTAAGTAATCTATCTCCAAGATTACTGAACTAAAAAGTGGTAGAACCAGGATTTGGACCCAGGCAATCTGGCTTCGGAGTCTAAACTCAAGAGGAAATACTTTGTATTTGGCACTGTTATTTCATTTAAAAAGATAAACAAGAAAGAAATGATTTAAAACACCCAGCTCTTTCAGCCATCTGAAAGGCTTTTCAGAATTATTTGTTTAGTTTAGTTTAGTTTGTTTTTTTAGAGACAAGGTCTTGCTCTGTCACCCAGGCTGGAGTGCAGTGGAATAGTAATAGCTCACTGCAGCCTCGAACTTCTGGGCTCAAGTGATCCTCCTGCCTCAGCCTCCCAAGTAGCTGGGACTACAGACACGCGCCCTCACACCCAGCTAACTTTTAGTTTTTATTTGTAGAGATAGGGTCTTGCTGTGTTGGCGAGGCTATTTCAGATATTTTTAAGACTGTCCCCCCATCACAGGCCCATCACATTTGCCCTCTAGGAGGGCTGAAGTATCTTGGTAGATGAGCACTGGGGGCCCTCCACAGGCTTGCTGCCCAGAGCTGCCTTGAATCTCTGCTCCCCACATCCGGTGCCTTGCTCCTCAGTCACCCCAGCTGTGGCTCGAGTGGGCCCAGTGGTGGCTTGAGCTGCAGCTCCAGAAGGTACAAGTCATAAACCTTGGTGGCATCCATGGTGCTGATTTTCAGGCAAGAAGAATGCTGTAGAGCTGTGAGGCAGCTTCCACCTGGATTTCACAAGATGCTGTGGACAGCCTGGGGCCAGGCAGGGACTCGTCACAGCAGCAGAGCCTGTACTCGGGCAATGACAAGCAGAAATTTGCAGTTGAACCTGCTGCAGAGAAGCCCCACCAAGGGCATTGCCTAGTAGAGTCATGGGAGTGGCCTGAGAGCCTTGAACTGTGGAGCTGCCGGCTTACAGCATCAGCCTGCGAGAGCTGTGGGCAGGAGACTCCAACCCCTGACAGCTGCTGGGTGGACTGAGCCCAGCAAAGCCGTCGGGTGGGGCTGCCTGAGGCCCTGGGGACCCAACCCTGTTCCACGGTGCCCAGAGGGTTAGGACCTGAAGTCAAAGGAGATGATTCTCCAGAGAGGCTTGATAGTTAATATTGTCTGCCCTGTTGGGTCTTGAACTTACCTGGGACCTCTTGCTGCTGCTTGCCTATTTCTCCCTTTTGGAAAGGGATTTTTTTTTTCTTTTTTCTTTTTTCTGAGACGGAGTTTCGCTCTTGTTGCCCAGGCTGGAGTGCAATGGCATGATACCTGCTCACTGCAACCCCTGCCCCGGTGGGTTCAAGCAATTCTCCTGCCTCAACCTCTTGAGTAGCTGAGATTACAGGCATGCGCCACCACACCTGGTGAATTCTTTGTATTTTTAGTAGAGACTGGGTTTCTCCATGTTGGTCAGGCTGTTCTCAAACTTTTGACCTCAGGTGATCTGCCTGCCTTGGCTTCCCTAAGTGCGGGGATAATCTCTGTTCTTTATAAATTGCCCCATCTCAGGTATTCTGTTAGAGCAGCACAGAATGGTTTCACAGAGGACTTTAAGGCTTGAAAAGTGCGGGGAGGAGACTGGAGAAGGAAACAGTGAGGCAGTGTGCTGGCGTTCATTAGTATGAGATGGAAGAGGTTGGGGGAATGGTATCTTAGAAGCCGAGATCATAGAGGTAGGCTGGGGCCAGATTATGGGGGACTTTGAAGTGGGACTTTGGGATTCTATTCCAACTACTTAAAGTCTGCATAACAGCTCTTTGAAGTAGATGTCGTTGTTGGCTCCGTTTTACAAATGAGAAAACTGAGACAAAGAGGTTAAATAATTTGCCAGAGATGACACATGTAAAAATGGAGCTGAGACTCAAACCCAGTCAGGTGATCTCGTGACCTTGTCTGCTTTACTTTGCCCTTTCATTCTACAGCTGGTATGAATTGTTTGTATCTTTAGAGCAGAATGTTTTTTTCCAGTTAGATATTTCATTCTCTTTGAGTGGCGTAACAGTGTGGTCAGCGTATGGTCTGAGTTTTGTTTTGTCATTTGAAGCTGCCACTAAAGCTCTTGGTGCCTCATTTCCCTTATCTGTACAGTGGATTGGTAGTATCTACCTTGGGGGTCGTTAAGAGTGCAAATTAAGATGTGTGACAAAATGGATGCATAGATGTAATTAATATTTTGTGGCACATAGTGCTATGTAAAGTGTTTACTACCATTATCATCATCATCATTATTATTATGATCATTTCAGTACTTGAATTTTAGTGTATTCAGAATTGCTCCTGTTACCTTCATGTTTAAGTATAATTCCTAAACTTTTTATCATAAAATGTTAATATTAAAAAAACATTAATAGGATACCAGCCATAACTCACAGGTTAAATAAACAACAACATCTCTCTTGCAGAGGAATTAAAACAATTATTTTGTTTTTCACATAGCATGTCAGAACCATGATAAGAAAAATAATTACTTATACTAAAAGCAAAACATTACAGATGTCAACATAAGACAAGACCCGTTATGTGAGTCCACTGTCAGGGGCCGGACCACGTAGTGCAGGAGCAACTGGTTTAGTTGTGGACAGCGCCTGTCTCTCACAGATGGCAGGCTGGGCGTTCCTGCATCAAGTGCTTTCAAGAGACTTTCTAGTTCTGGTACCAGAGCTTGTAGGTCTCTTTTCCCTTTTTTTCCTTTTCTTTCCTTTTTCTTAATTGGAGTGCTCAGACATCTGCAGAAGTGGAGAGAATAATATCATGAACTGAATGCAGCATCATGAACTTGAACAATTACCCATCCCCACATTCCACTGCTGTGTTGTTTTGGTTTTTTGAGGTGGAGTTTCGTTCTTGTCACCCAGGCTGGAGTGCAGTGGCGCGATCTCGGCTCATTGCAACCTCTGCCTCCAGGGTTCAAGTGATTCTCCTGCCTCAGCCTTCCGAGTAGCTGGAACTACAGGCACGCACTCCCACGCTCAGCTAATTTTTTGTATTTTTAGTAGAGACAGGCTTTCACCATGTTGGCCAGGCTGGTCTTGAAACTCCTGACCTCTGGTAATCCACCCCCCTTGGCCTCCCAAAGTGCTGGGATTACAGGCATGAGCCACCACGTCCGGCCTGGACTGCTGTTTTTAAATCTTTTCCTCCCGCTATGCACATGACTGTTTTAACTTTTATATATGTGTGTATATATTTACTGTATTTGCTAGGGTATTTTAAAGCAAATTGTAGATAATGTATCGCCTTGCCCCAAATACTTCAGCATGCATCTCTAACATCATTCCATTTTCACACCTGACACAATTAGTAATAATTTCTTGATTCCTACAGACACTATTTTTTATTGCTATTTATTTTTTGCTCTCCTTTGATTTTTTTCACCTTTTTAAAATTGCTATTTATTTCAGACATCATTTCGTAAAGTTAGAAAATTAAATACAACTGTAAGTAGCTATATATTTTACGGAGCAAAATTCTTATACTGTTTTCCTTTGGGGGAATTTATGAACTATTTTATTTAGTTAACACCATCCCATGAAATATAATTTGGGAAATACTGGAACGCTATAGAAAAACCAGAAGCCTGAAATCTTTCTGGCTGGGATAACATTTAAAGTTATGTTTTGTTGAGTTTATGAGAATAAGAAAAAACACAATGCAGCATTCTTGCTGCTGTTCTGAGCTTTTGGATCCCGGTCTTGTTTGGAATTAGGCACATGGAATATGCTGGCTGTCAGTCGGACTCTGTTGTCATTAGGATTTGGGTTTGAGTGGCAGGAACATGTGACCGCTGTGCAAGGGGTTATTTTTGTTCTCTGGGTGTTGGCTTCTCCTCAGAAATTATAGCAAGTTAGTGTTAGTGTGAGGTGCGTCTGTGGAGGCTCGGGATCGGCACGCGTGTCGTATGCTTGTGAGCTCTCAAACATGGGCTGTTGCTTCAGCAAAGAACTAAGAAGTGACAATGACAGTGAAAAAACTGGCCTGTTACAAAAATCTGTGGAGGAGAAGGAACCAGAAAACAAGATAAGTAAAACTTTATCTTCATTATTTGATACCCCTGAAGGTGAGGAGGTTCACATTATTGGCAATGGAACCAGCAGCGCAGCTGGCGTTAGCGCACGGACAAGGATTTTCTCAGGGTCTGGGCACAAACAGGGTCATAGACCCAAGCATTTGTTGAACCCTCTTTCCTCTTTTATATATACATTCTTAACAAGGTATGATAACTTGGATGAGAGTGACAAGAATTTAGATATTGTTGTTAATGAGCAGAATTCTGAGGGGGTCTGTGATCTACCGTGTGTGGGTAACAGCAGCCGACAAGGTTGTTACGAAGATGAGGAGCCTTTCTCATGTGTGCCCCTGCCTTCTGACCGAGGCCTGCAGGAAGAAACCTATGTGAGTGGCCATCTGCACTGTAACCCAGCTACTTGTAAAAACTCTTTAGTAGAGAAAGAAATGGTGGTCAGCGTTCACCTCAGTAGCAGTGATGAGAGTAAGTCTTTTGACCTATCCGATCGGGAGAAGAAAGATGGAAACTCTATTGGTATTGATCATCAGCAATGTCAGGATTCAAGAGAGTGCGAGTTTCACAGCATTTGTGTTGCCAACTCTGCCTGCCCGAGCGTGGCAGAGGAGCTGGGCACCTGGGCAGACAGAGTAGCTACAAGACGAGAGTGTTTCTCTGCTGTGCCTTCAGCCCTGCATGCCGTGTCAGGGGCCGGCGAGCCAGAGCCACGGCAGGAAGAGCTCTCGCCATGGGACACGCTGGGTCCAGGTGAAAGGACAGGGGAATGCAGTGGAAAAACCAAGCCTTGCCCTGAGCCTGTGGCGTTCAGCCACGCACCTTGTGAAGCAAACGCTGGTAACACGCAGGTGGAGGCTTTACAGGCCGAAGCTTGCACTGAATTCCCTAAAAATTATGCAGAAAGTAGTGCACTACATGATATTGACTTATTCCCTGAATTAAATAACAACATGGACAGTGACTCACTAAGACATGCGTGTGTCCTTCTGGAAGAAAGTGAAAGCCATAACTTAGGAGTAGGAAGTGAGATGGATCATCCAGCTGGTAGCTTCCTTCGTGACACTGCACATCCACCTGGTAGCTTCCTTACTGACACCGCACACCCACCTGGTAGCTTCCGTACTGACACCGCACACCCACCTGGTAGCTTCCGTACTGACACCGCACACTCACCTGATAGCTTCCGTACTGACACCGGACATCCCCCTGGTAGCTTCTGTGCTGATACTGCACATCCACCTGGTGGTTTCTGTACTGACACTGCATATGTTGCAGGGTGTAATGACCCGGAGGCGGTAACAGTTATTGTCGACCAGAGTTTACATTCTAAAAAGGAGAGAGAAAATCACTCTATCACACCAGTAAGCGACAATGATGATTTCCACTTGGATGTTAGCAAATCAGATAGTATCCTACCTGTTGGTCTAGATAGAATTGATTTAAGTCCCAAGAGGCCTATCACTGCAGTGAGATTTGGAAGGGGGTGTCTCTCAGGTCATGCTAATTCAAGAGAAGCAGCCCCAAGCCAGCTTGATGACTGCCGGGAGCTGAAACCTGTTCCCGGGCTAGTCAAGAAGATGCAGCGCAGAGGGGACTGCAGCCTGGAGGCCAGAAGTTCCCTGCCGCCAGACAGAGGAGAGGTGTCTCTGCAATCTGAAAATAGTGCCTTTTACCAAAAAGAGGACAGAATTGGCATTTTGAAGGCTGAGGGTCGTGGCGTAAGGGCTTTTGAATTGAAATCTTGGTGTCACGCAGATGAGGCTGCAACACAGACCTGTGACCAAACTTGTATGGAGCGTTTGGTGGACACAGAGGGGATGGTGCAGAGGACAGACGGCCTAAAGCCTAGCATGGCACAAGGAGTGCCGCCCAATGGCAAGTCTCCCAGTCACTCCACATCTCTTCACAGTAACTGTATTTCTTCCATATTTATTTTCACCTGTACAGAGGAAGAAAAGAGGGAAACAAGCCCAGGTGACAAAATAGAGGGTGAAATATGTGTGAAGAGTTCATTCAGTGTGTCACAAGACCAGCTGAGTGACCCTCAAAGGTTAGAAAGTGGTGAAAAAGAATCACTGCAAGCAAAGTATAGAGAGACAACTGAAGATGACATAGAGACTGTCAAGTCAGATTCTAAAACAACCTGTGAGTGGGAAACAGGCACACAAAGATATGAGGCAGTGCCACGTCAGGATATACTCTCCTGCGTTCGTTCTAGTACAACGGAGAACGCTGATTTTGAAACTAATCAAATAGAAAAAAATTACGAAACACACCGAGTATACAACTGCAAATATAGTGGTCTTAATGTTATCCCACCGTTAAGTCAGAGTTTTAATCCAGTTATACAGAAGTCAGAAATAGTAAAGAATTCTGTTAGTAGTGGTAAAAGCGCAACATGCAAGGGAATTTACTGTGAATCAATTGAAGACGCTCCTGGTATCTTTGGTACTAATACATCAGGGTTGAGTACACCAAAACTAACACATAAAGAAGAGGAAGAGAGACTTTATTTAGAGAAAGATAGTATTGACCCCAAAATTATTGACTGCCGGGGTCCATATGGGACAAGTGAACGTGCACATCGTTTCAAAGAAGGAAACACCAAGTCCACTCTTAAACAGTCGACTTTAAATAGTGAAATGGGTTTTATGGGAAGTGCTAAGGTGAGTTTTGAGAAAATAGAGTCACGTGACACTTCCAGTGGGCATTTCTTTTTGGTTGGTGTTGATCCCGCCCTAGTGGACAGATACATAGCTGCCCCCTGCAATGCGGCCCAGGGGATTCCCGCTGTCCCCGTGGACAACAAAGACACTGTCGTACCAAGTACTGGCCACATTTCATCACTCACAGAAGGTGTCCTAAATAGATCTGAACATCCCTCAAAAGTGGATTGGCAGAGTTTCCCAGAAGGAGTCTCCTGTTTTTTGAGTGAATTTTCTTATTACCCGATGGGAGGGTTAGGAAATCCAGTATTTTCTGAAAGACTGGCCAGTGGTTGTGGTGGATATCAAGTGCGCTATCTCTGGACTAATACAGTCACAAAAGGTGCACTAGAAGGTGAAACAGTATTTAGTGAGGATCTACACCATAAGCCACAGGGCTTGGAAATTGCTTCGTTTTCAGAAAACACTCCTCAGCTACCGGTGTCAGAGGACGGTGTTATTTGGGGATGGCATGATAGAGATGGACAGTTCGTAAGTATGTTTTCTCTGTTTTACTGTTGCGCTGCAGTATGCTAGGCTATGCATTTTAATTTTTTAATTATTTTTATTTATTTTTTGAGACAGAGTCTGACTCTGTCACCCAGGTCGAGTGGCGCGATCTCGGCTCACTACAGCCTCCACCTCCCAAGTTCAAGTGATTGCCGAGTTCAAGTAATTTTCGTGACTCAACCTCCCGAGTAATTGGGATTACAGGCATGTGCTACTACGCCTGGCTAACTTTTGTATTTTTAAAGACGGGATTTCGCCATGTTGGCCAGGCTGGTTTTGAACTCCTGACCTCAGGAGATCCACCCGCCTCAGCCTCCCAAAGTGCTGACATTACAGTCATGAGCCACCAGGCCAGCCCATTTTAATTGTTTTTAGCTTAAAATTAATAAAGATTTATTCTGAACAGTGGATGGTTGTTTGAATGCTTATGTATGGCTGTGAATTACTCTAACATTAATGATTTCCAAATTGGAAAATATGAATTCTTGTTTGGTGTACTTAAGCCAGAGTTTGTGTGCAAACTCTTGTTAGCACTAAAGCATGCCCTGCTAGTTGTCCTACACAGCTCTGTGTTGACTTTTTTCTGTCTGTGAATTTTGCCAGCTCTTCTGTCTTCCTGGCCGCAGTGCGGTCAGAGCCCTTTGAGGGCATCTTATCTCGTGGGCAGTGTAGTTGATTCGGTCAGCCTGTGAGCCCATTGAAGGTGTAAGTCACACTGCAAAAGACAAACTTATCTAAAAATCTGTGCTTCCTGGTATCTTTGTATGTGTCTGAGGCAGGTAGAATTTGCTGCTTTTAACTGGCTATAAAATCTTGGTTCTGTCGTCTTGCAGTTAGAATCGTTGTGGAGTTCTTTCTTTTTCAGAACCCCAAGATGGTACTGCCCCTCTGGTTTGGAAGAAGCTTAGCAAATGATTCTATGGGCAGCTAATTTGAGCATCTTTCCAGAAATTCTGTAATAAATGGCAACATTCAACAACAGGAAATTAGTTTTGCTCACAAAACAGACATTTATTGAAGCAGTGTGATTGAAAGCACATACTCAGAGTAGCAAGATCTCATTATTCAGCTAGTGGTTTATTTGTGATTTTTGTGGGCAATGAAACAAGAAAAAGTATTGATATTAGGGAAATAAAGATGGCTCAAATGTCAACACTTACTGTATGGAAATAAACAAGTAGAAATCCCCTTCTATAACGTAAGGAATGATCCATCAACCTCTTTTACTTCCATGCCCACATTGGGAGTTTTTCTGGAGAGAGTTATGTTCAAATTCATTAGTTTTGCTCCTTAAATGGTTGTGGAGGCAAAACAGTATAAAACTACATCTTTAAGATAATCTGCAGTTAATCTTTTACGGAAGTGACGTAATTTTCAGTTGGTTACCAGTGTCACTGCCTCAGATGTCAACACAGAGCATAAGTGATGCCTAAGTGAGAGGTGTGCTTCCAGTTTTAAATTAGCTTTTCCATTATGAGGTATTCCCAAACAGTATTCTAATATGAGGCGTTACCACATTTAACGATGGTGCCTTGCCTTTCAGAACTTCAGTTTTCAAAGTGCTGTTACAGGTGTCTTTTTTTAATAGCAAACCTTAATATAACAACTGTTACTCCATTTCACAAATGAAGAACTGGAGGTAGAGCCTTGTATGGTTCCGGAGTCAGCAAATTGCCCTGAATTACTAAACTTTTTAGTGCATCTCTAGGAGTGGTTGGGGCTTGCATGGAATGTTTCTTTCCCCCGTCTCTCACCTGCTTTCTATGCCTCACTGGCCAGTCCCTCTTCTCCAGCATTAGTCACTCCGGTTCCTACTCAGTAATTTGTTGGAGAGACTGCTGTGTCTGATGTCCATGGTATACAAACTTATTAATTGATATGTTATTTTTCACAGTGGAGCCTAGTGTTTCTCACAGGGTGGCTGGGGTAGAAGGGTTTATTTAAGCATCTGAACTCAGGCATGTTCACTTTGGAATGTGGCTGTTAAGGTCCGCTTACCTGTGGTTTTAATAACCATTGCTTGGCCGTACGTTTTTAATGGAAAAAATAAGACTTAGAGTCAAGCAGACGACACTGGAGTTTATTTATTTATTTATTTTTTTAAAGGGTGGAGTCTTGCTCTGTCACCCAGGCTGCAGTGCAGTGGTGCCATCTCGGCTCACTGCAACCTCCGCCTCCTGAGTTCAAATGATTCTCCTGCCTCAGCCTCCCGAGTAGCTGGGATTACAGGTGTGTGCCACCACACCCAGCTAATTTTGTATTTTTAGTAGAGACGGGGTTTCACCATGTTGGTCAGCCTGGCCTTGAACTCCTGACCTCAAGTGATCTGCCCATCTTGGCCTCCCAACATTCTGGGATTACAGGCATGAGCCACCACACCCGGCCCCACACTGGAGTTCTTGATAACCATTTAGAGTTCCATATGACTGCAAGAGAATAGCCATATTTTATAGAAATAGTGGGAGATTCAGATCTTTGTTTAATACAAACTGTTTCTCTTGTAAATTATAAGTTAATGAACTCCTGGTGAATGTTGTGTTTTGCTGAACACAATTGCTTAGAGTCTAACTTTCTAATTAACCATTGTTTTTATGGGCAAGTTACTTAACCTTTCTCTGCCTTGGTTTTTTCATTTGTGAAATGAGTCCAGTTAATAACTACCTCCAAGACTTGTTCTGATTCAGTACAAGGAGGTGTGTAGAATGTGCTCAGCACATGGTAGATCCTTGAATGTCATTAAACCTTAAAAGACATCTTCATTCTTTCATTCCTGGTCACATCTCTTCAGTCACAGGATTGATTGAACATTTCCTAACTGCATACACTTGATTTGGACTTCTTCACTAAGAGGTAGTCTTTGATTAAGGGTAGAGTCCTAGTCATTTGTGGCATAAAGCCTTGCAGAAGTTGTCAAATAGAGGAAAATGTAAATTTTTGTTATTTATTTATTTATTTACTTACTTATTTATTTATTTATTTTTGAGACAGAGTCTTGCTCTGTCCCCCAGGCTGGAGTACAGTGGCTGGATCTCAGCTCATTGCAAGCTCCGCTTCCCGGGTTTACGCCATTCTCCTGCCTCAGCCTCCCGAGTAGCTGGGACTACAGGCGCCCGCCACCTTGCCCGGCTAGTTTTTTATATTTTTAGTAGAGACGGGGTTTCACCGTGTTAGCCAGGATGGTCTCGATCTCCTGACCTTGTGATCTGCCCGTCTCGGCCTCCCAAAGTGCTGGGATTACAGGCTTGAGCCACCGCGCCCGGCTATGTTATTTCTTAAACATTGATTCATTCCTCATTTATCTTGAGCACCTCCCTACTAAATTCAGGACTGTGCTAGCTATCAGCAGTACTACAGTGAACGGAATGCCCATGGTGACTACCACCCTGGAATGGGAGGAGTACAAGGGCCATGGGGGCCCCAACAGTCATGCTGTCACTGCTTTCAAAGTGCTGTTGGTCTGTATTAATAAACTACAAAATGTATTTTGGTACTGAAGGACAGTCAACTGCAAAAGGTACTAATAATAGAGAAGGTTACTATTAGTTAGTGTTGGGAATTTAAAGCATGTGTGGTATGTGCATGAGCTGAGGGGAGCCAGCTAAGTGGATGGAATGGAACCAAGGCCAGAAAACTGGATTGTGTGGTGGTGGTGGTGAAGAGACTGGGTCTAATTAGGAAAGGCGATGTATGGAAGTATTAGAGTAGGAAAGAGAATAGAGAAATGAATTGACAAAGACAACAGAACAGGTGGAAAGGTGTAAATGCTGCCAGAGCCAGTGTTGTGGGTGACCTGTGGCTGTCTCCTGCCCCCTCATGTAGCTCCATGAGCTCTTGTCTGTTTCCTTCACCATCACACCTGCCAGCTCAGCGCCGTGCCTGGCACAAGCATGCTGGTGAATATGTCGGAGGCACTTGTTGGACAGATGGGTTAATGAGAGAGAAGAGAGCAAGTAACACTGTGCAGAAGCAGAGGCCAAAAATGAAATTTAGATGTAATGCAAGAGGGAAAATTGAAGAATTGGTGTTTCTTGATTATAATATTCTTGAAGGAACCCAATTATTTGCCCTATCACCAGTACTTAAACAAAAAGGAAAAAGAATTCCAGATAGATCCTCATTGAAACATTTGGTTTTATGGGCATGATGCCCATTGGTGGTCCAGTGACTGGAGGAGCAGGAACGAACAAAGTGTATACCATAAGTTTAACCACATCAGCCGCCTTCTGTCAGTTTCAGAAATAGTTTTATGTTTTTTCCTACCAGCCTCATCACCTGAGCCAATGTGGATTTATTCTGTCTTTTAAAAACTATTAATGCACCCATTGTTTTTTTGACGGCCCATGGTGGTGCTTCCTAGCCCTTCTCCTGTGTTCTGGGCCACAGAAACGGATGTGTCTATGCTGCATGCTGGGGTAGTGCAGTGTAACTGCTCCCAGCTTGCAGCCTGGGTCCAAGGGGCACCAGGTACCAGGGACCTGTCCCTTCCTCCAGAAACTTTGACTTCCTGCACTGTTGTGTGAAGGTGGGTGGTACATTTGAAAAGGCAAATAATGTGTAAGTTTGTTGAAGGATTGTGTGTTTGGACATTTTACTTTTCTTTAGACTTTGGGGAATGCTTCAAGGTGTGTAAGCATAAGAAAGGCTTGTATCAGAAAAAGCAGGGAGTAGGGAGTGTCCACATGGTGGGTTTATACTCTATGTCAGGAGGGACCACCAGTCCCCGGTCTCTTGGCAGGATGTTCTGGACAGACAGATGGGAAAAGCAGAAGTGCCAGTGTGCCTAGAGACAGCAAGGAGGTCAGTGTGCTTGGAAGTGGACAAGGCCAGGGAGCAGTGAGCACAGGAGGGCTCTGTGACTACAGTGGGAACTTCGTCTTTTACTCCAAATGAGCCAAGCTGATGCAGGAGGGTTTTGAGTAGAGGACTGCCCTGTTGGACTGATTGAGCATGCGTGACTGTCATGGTGACCGATGAGTTTGGTATGTGCCAGGCATCGTGTTGATGGCGGGAGTTATTCTGTCTTCCAGGTGAGGTTTAGCCCATGTTCACAGCTGTCCATGGCAGCTTTGGCCTTAGCCCCAGTGATCTGAGAGCCCATTGTCTGGAACACTGGACTAGCAGCCTCATGGTCACCTGTGGATTCTCTTTCAAGGTGATACTGAAGCTCTATTGGGAATGGGAACAGGTAGTTCTGTGAAAAATGTGAGATATTTTATCTTCTTCCTCAAAGGATGCCTGAGCTTTCTTATCCTACAGTATCCCTGACAGACCTATTAGAACACTTTAGTTCTTAGGAGCAATTTTCATTTTCTACACCCTTTGTTATGTGACTTTTTGAAGCTTTCTTTCTTTCTTTTGTTTTAGAGATGGAGTTCTGCTCTGTTGCCCAGGTTGGAGTGCAATGGTGCGATCTCAGCTCCCTGTAACCCCCGCCTCCTGAGTTCAAGTGATTCTCTTGCCTCAGCCTCTCAAGTAGCTGGGATTACAGGCGTGCGCCACCACTGCTGGCTAATTTTGTATTTTTAGTAGAGCCATGTTGCCCAGGCTGGTCATGAACTCCTGGCCTCAGGTGATCCGCCCACCTTGGCCTCCCAAAGTGCTGGGTTTACAGGCGTGAGCCACCATGCACTGCTGACTTTTTTAAGCTTTCTATTTAGAATTGTATTCATCTACATTATATTCAAGTTTGTAAAACCCTGAATTGTGATTTTATTAGGAGTCTAGGAAGTCACCAGCTATTCCTCAGGTATAGTTTGTGAAACACTGAATCTTTTCGTGGCAGGCCTATCCTTCCCGATCTCTGCAAGCCTTGGTCTTGGGAGAAGGAACTTAAAACTTGGGGGGAATTTGATGGAATCCTGACTGCATTTTCTTTTTTTTTAAATTTTGAATCTGGTTTCATCCCAAAGGTGTGTGTAAATATATAGGCTGAGCCTTTGGAGCCTGTATCAGATGTCTCTGAACTCTGCATTAAGGAGTACAATTGTATTTGGTTGACATTTGGATACAAATGTCTATCTCCTATTTCTTCCTAGGTACCAGCAACTAAGGTTTCAGAGCTGAACCCTAATGCAGAAGTGTGGGGGGCTCCTGTGTTACATCTGGAAGCAAGCAGTGCTGCTGACGGTGTGAGTGCCGCATGGGAGGAGGCGGCTGGCCACCACGCAGACCGTGGCCCCCAGGGTGAGTTGAGCATGGCTGGGGTGTGCAGCCCCGGCTTTCACGCCTGTGCTTTTGTTGCCATTTTAATCTGTCTTTAGGATGTTGTTGTTCATTCACAACTGTGTCATGGTACGTGGCAGTGCTTGAGAGCCCAGAGGTCTTTTACAATTCAGTTAAAGAAGTTGAGTGACTGCAAGTGTAAGCTTTGTTCCAAGAGAAAGTTGTGCTTCTAACCCTGCCTTGGGATAAACTCCTGACTGTAGGATTGGATGCCAGTGGCGATGGTGACCAGAGCCATGAGAACGCAGCCTTGCCAGACCCGCAGGAGTCGGACCCAGCAGATATGAATGCGCTCGCTCTGGGTCCCTCGGAATATGACTCTCTGCCTGAAAATAGCGAGACAGGTAAACATACCTTATGGGTTCATTTTCCCAGGGAATATGGTCTGCTTTATGTATTTTTTTTATTTAGCATATTAACAGTCTCTGAACAACTTGTCTTTCTTTGCCTCCTTTTAATTCTACTTTAAACTCACTCTTATGTGGATGCAGAGACGATGAGAGGCCTTGTTTAGGGAGGGTGCCATGGAGCATGTAAGGTCTCAAAAGATGAAACCTGGGCTGGGCACGGTGGCTCACGCCTGTCATCCCAGCACTTTGGGAGGCTGAGGCGGGCGGATCACTAAAAAATTTTTTTAGTGGAGATGGGGTTTCACCATGTGAGCCAAGAATGGTCTCCATCTCCTGACCTCATGATCCGCCCGCCTCGGCCTCCCATGTTTTCATTTTTATTACCACAATTGTTCTTAACCAGTCCCTGTCCCCTCCCCCACCCCATTTGCCATGGACATTTCGTTATCCCAGTGACCAGGGAATGCACTGGGCAGGGCCGGAGAGGCCAGACTTCAGTGCTGTAAGGCGCAGCCATGCAGAATGATTTCGCTGGCTTAAGACTGTCAAAATCAGAAACTGTCAGTTAAGAGGGAAAATGTGTATGTAGACGTTCTGTGACAGTTTTTTGTATTTTTGTTTTTTTTTTAAACTTCAGTGGAGCTTATTGCTTTAAATAACAATTGTTTGGTAAAATGAATGAAGTATTTATAAAGGGACAAAAATTAAGCCGTGTTTGTTTCTTGTAAATACAAATTTGCCATCTTGAATTTGCTTAAAGTGAATTTCCTGTCTATATGAGCAGTTTTCTGAACCTGAGGAAGTGCCAGTGTTCAGCAGTTAATTCGATTATATCCGCCTTGTTAATTTACCAGTGACTGGTGAGCGACTTGGGAATGGCAGGACATTGGGATAAATTGCAGTCATGTTAGAGTCCATTGAATTTAAGATGGCAAAGGAAAGGAATCCTCATCATTAAAACAGATTTTTACAAAAGATATAAGGGCGTTACACATTGAGGGAGTGAGACTCCTAATGGCAGGAAGTAAAAGGGGTTCCAAATAAACAATTTAAGTTTCAGAGTGAATTGAAATGACCTGATCTTCAACTGGGTCAGCATTTATACAGAAGATGGCAGATAGGTAGGAGGTAGATGGATGTGAAGATCCGTCTGGAGGATGGAAGATGGGTAATGTTATCAACAGTGAAATAACGTGTGAAAATCTGCCTGAAGACGGCAGATAAATAATGTTACCAAAAGTGAAATAACATATTAAAATCTATCTGAAGATAGGAGATAGGGAACATTATCAAAAGTGAAATAACAGCATGTTAAAGCATATTCTGGAAAGTTTAATTTCAAAAGAAGGTGATTCTTTTTAAAAGGGGTATTTAAAACTATTTTCAAAAGAAGAAAAAGAATACCTCTGCTCTGTCTTCCTCCTTCATCTCCCTCCCCCAGCTCCTTCCCTCACTCCTACAAAGCATTAGTGAGGCATAACCGATGTACAGTAAACATCATATAGGTCAGGTATGCCCCAGATGTTCCGTGGCTGAAGGAGAATTGAGGACATAATACGTTATTGATTTGTTGCCTCTTTCATTCCTCTTTGCTCTGCCCACCCAGTTTGATAAGTTGTTCTGTACCTGTAAAATCCTTATCACAATCAAGATCACGAACATCCCAATCACCAGGAAGAGCTTCCTGTGCCCTCTCCTTTCTCCAGGGAACCAGTGGTCTGTTTTCTATCACTGTATGTCAGTTTGCATTTTGTAGATTTTTTTTCTCTTAAAAAAAAAAAAAATCAAACTCCTGGGCTCCAAAGATCCTCCAGCGTCAGCTCCACAAGTTGCTGGACAGCAGACGTGTGATAGAATTTGACAGTGTGTACTGTTTTTGTCTAACTTGTTACTATTTTTGAGATTGATTCATGTTGTAACATGAATTCATCATTTATTTTTATTGCTGAGAAGTATTCATGATATATCCCAGTTTGTTTTTCCACTCACCTATTCATGGATTTTGGGATTGTTTACAAAATGTGGCTTTACCAATAAATAAAGTATTTATAAAACTGAACTTTTGTCAGCAAGATTTCATATAAACTTATGTTTTCATTTCTCTTGGGTAAAATACCTTGGAATGGAGTAGCTAGATCATCTCGTAGGCATGTTTATCCTTTTAAGAAATGGTAAAGCAGCCGGGCACGGTGGCTCACGCCTGTAATCCCAGCACTTTGGGAGGCCAAGACGGGCGGATCACGAGGTCAGGAGATCGAGACCATCCTGGCTAACACGGTGAAACCTCGTCTCTACTAAAAAAATACAAAAAACTAGCTGGGTGTGGTGACGGGCGCCTGTAGTCCCAGCTACTCAGGAGGCTGAGGCAGGAGAATAGCCCGGGAGGTGGAGCTTGCAGTGAGCTGAGATCTGGCCACTGCACTCCAGCCCAGGCGACAGAGCGAGACTCCGTCTCAAAAAAAAAAAAAAAAGAAATGGTAAAGCAGTTTTCCAAAGTGGTGGTACCATTTTCTATTCTCAACCAGTGGTGGATTAAAGCACCACATCCTTATGACCCTTATATTTCCCTAAGGACTGATATCAAACATCTTTTTAAAAAAAGACTATTTTTTTAAGAGCACTTTTCAGGTTCACAGCAAATTTGAGTGGAAGGCATAGAGATCTCCCATATGCTCCCCCCCCCCCCCACCCGTGCATGGCCGCCTCCGCTGTCCACATCCCCTCACCAGAGGGCGCCTGTGTTATCACTGATGATCCTGTATTGGCACATCACTATCACTTGCAGTCTTGGTGGTGTATGTTCTGTGGGTTTGGAGAAATGTATAATGACATGTACCCTCCGTTGTAGCATCAGAGAGAGTAGTTTCCCTGCCCTAAAAGTCATCTGTGTTCTGCCTACTCACCCCTCCCTCCCCCAACCCTGGCAACCATTGGTTTTTCACTGTCTCCATAGTTTCACCTTTTTCAGAATGTCATAGGGTTGGAATCCTACAGGATGTCACCTTCTCAGATTGGTTTCTTTCATTTAGTAACATACATTTAAGCTTCCTCCACGTCTTTATGGCTTGATAACTCATTTCTTTTTAGCAATGAATAACATTCCATTGTCTGGACATACTATAAATTACTTATTCACCTACTGAAGGACATCTTGGTTGTTTCCAGATTTTGGCAGTTACAAATAAAGATGCTATCAACATTCATGTGCAGGTTTTTGTATGGACGGAAGTTTTTAACTCCTTTGCGTAAATATCCAGGAGTGTGATTGCTGGCTCATACGGTCAGAGTATGTTTAGTTCTGTAGAAAGCTGCCGAACTGTCTTCCAGAAGTAGAATATCTGGATCATATGGTAATTCTTATGTTTAACTTTTTTTTATTTTATGGAACCACCATACAGTTTTCCACACAGGCCATACTATTTTACATTCCCACCATCAGTGTACAGGGGTTCCAGTTTTATTAAATCCTTGCCAATACTTGTTATTTTCTGATTTTTTTGAAATGGAATCATTCTATTGCCCAGGCTGGAGTGTGATCTCAGCCTACTACAACGTCCACCTCCCAGGTTCAAGCAATTCTCCTTCCTCAGCCTCCCAAGTAGCCTAGATTACAGGTGTGAGCCACCACACCCGGCTAATTTTTGTATTTTTAGTAGAGACGGGGTTTCACCATGTTGGCCAGGCTGGTCTCAAACTCCTGACCTCAAGTGATCCACCCATCTCAGCCTCCCAAAGTGCTGGGATTGTAGGGATGAGCCACCACACCCAGTTAACTTTTGCATTTTTTGTAGAGACAGGGTTCAACCATGTTGTCCAGGCTGGTTTTGAACTCCTGATGACCTCAGGTGATCTGCCCGCCTCGGCCTACCAAAGTGCTGTGATTATAGGCATGAGCCACCACTCCCAGCCTATTTTCTGATTTTTTTGATAGAAGTCATTCTAGTGGGTATATCTTTGTAGTTTGGCTTGCATTTCCCTCGTGGTTAGTGATGCCAAGCACCCTTTTTGTTCTTATTGGCCATTTGTCTTCTTTGGATAAATGTCTGTTCAAGTCCTTTGCCTGTATTTGAATCAAGTTTTTGTTAATGTCTTTAGGAGTTCTCAGTATGTTCTGTATATTAACCCCTGATCAGATACATCAATTGCAATTATTTTCTTCCATTATGTGGGTTGCCTTTTTGTTTTATTCAAAGTGTCTTTTGATGTACAAAGTTTATCCTAATGTTCAGTTTGTTTATTTTTTGTTGTGTTGCCTGTGCCTTGGGTGTCGTATCTCAGATAATGTTGTTGAATTCTTTGTTATGAAGGTTTTGTCTGTGTTTTCGTCTGAGTTTTATAGTTTCGTGTCTTACATTTAGATCTTTGATCGTTTTGAGTTAATTTTTGTATATGTTATAAAGTATAGATCCAGCTTTGTTTTTGCATGTGGATATCCAGTTGTCCTTGCACTATTTATTGAAAAGACTGCCCTTTTTCTATAGAATGGTCATGGCACTCCTGTTAAAAAGAAATTGGCCGGGTGTGCAAGGATTTCTTTCTGGGCTCTCTCTTCTGTTCCATTGGGCTGTGTGTCTAATCAGGCCACCATAGGGAAAGCCTGGAATTTTAACTGTCGGCCTATAAGAATATAGAGCAGCCTTCATTGTTAACCCACAGGGGAATCCAAAGTAGGAGTTTAAGCTTAAAACAAAATTTTAATTTTGTTTTAGGTCAGATTTTTGTTCTTTAATTTTAAAGAGAATTTTTAAGGCTAACCATAGCACTTTTGGGTCTTTCTAGAGATGTGCTTGTGCTTCCTAATGGTTAGTGGTGCCAAGCACCCTTTTTGTTCTTGATGTTTTTGTCAGTTGTTTAGGATGAGATTTCTGAAATCCTGTTTAAGATTTACAATTCTGATTTAAAGCGTCCATCTTTTGGCCATTGACGTTTAGAATTTTCAGTAGTGTATTTATTTCAGTAGTGACTCAATCCGATAGCCTCTTGATGGAAAGTCCAGGATAGATCCTGGAGAGGACACAGAAGAAGCAATTCCAAAGATATCCCCCACAAAACATTCACTCTCAGGAACGAGCTCAATTAGCAAAGACTCTTGTTGACACAAGCTCACCAGGCAGCAGGAGCTGAGATGACAAAAGCCCCTTACACACGGGACCTCTTCTTAAGACAAACTCCCGAGCGCTTGACGTGTGCGGAACGAAAAGTCTTGGGTTCCTGTTTTCAGACCGGCCACCTGACCTGAACCAAAAATCGTGCCTCCCCTGATGGTGGAGACCAGAGTGCTCCCACTCGGTCACAGTTCAACTCTCAAGCACATAAAACAAGACCCCAGAAAACTTTTGTTTCTGAGACCTTCATTTTGGGCTATTGTTTTCTGAGTCCCAACAGAGGTTTCTGTTGATATGTCTTCATCCATGTCCAGTCTCCTAATAGCCCATCAAAGGCAGTCTGCATTTGTTACAGTAGTTTTGATCTGTCACACTTCTTTTGCTTTTTTTTCCTTTGGGATTTCCATCTTTCTGCTTGCCTTGCCCACCTGTTCTTACCTGCTGTCTGCTTTATCCATTGGAGCCCTTTGCATGTTATCCTAGTTCTTTTAAATTCCCTGTCTCATGATTCTAACATCCCTGTCATGCCTGGTTCTCAGGCTTGCTCTGTCTTGACGTTTTGTTTTTGGCCTTTTGTCTGCCTTGTAACTTTCTCGAGAACCAGCTGCGGTGTGCTGGGTGGAAGGCACTGTGGTGACTACACCTTCAGTGCTGTAGGGTGAGGTGTGGGCAGGAGTCTCAGTCTGTAGTGAGCCCAGGCCCTGGACTGTGAAGCTCACAGGAGCTTCTCTTTTTTCCACCCCTCTTAGATGGGGCAGGATGGCTAGAGGAGGCAGGAGCGAGGTATTTCCCTTCCTCTAGGTCTGTTCTGCTCTGACTAAACCCCAGCAAGTTGAACTCTGGTTAAACTGTCTTTCCTGAGGGCAGACCTTGTTGAGAAGAACAGAGTGCTCTGGTATTTTTCAAAATGGTTACTTTACTCCTGCCCCTGTCAGAAGCACAAAGGGATTGTTCTCTCGTATTCACTAGGAGGACCTGGTTGAGCTCCAGAAAGTATAACTCGCAGAAGTGCAGGACCCCCCCCCCCGCCCCCGCCTCCAGGGACTGGGACTCCCTGCAGTTTTTAACTCTCAGACGTGGTCACCCTGAGCATCCAGCAGTTCATCAGTTCCAGGGCCGTGTTTTCTGTCCTCGCCCTGGTTCCTGCAAAGGTTTCCGCCCCGTACGTTGTGATCGCTTCTCTGTTCGTCTGTCTGTCTGTCCAATATGGCAGCAGTTGTTTGCCTTTGTGACCTTACTTAGGATCTAAGAAGAGTTGTTAATTGTTCTGTTTTTTTAGATTTTTTACTTGTCAGACCAGAGTGATAACTTCCAGGCTCTCACTTGCAGCGTTTTTTTGTAATGCATATATCTTACTTGGTGGTGTGTCTGTTTGTGCATTTCCTTACTGGGTTGTTTTATTATTCACTTTTGATAGTTATTTCTGTGTTTTGGATATAAGTCCAGATATGCAATATACTTTGTTCTCCTAAGAGTATTTTTGAAAAGCAGTTTAAAAATTTCTTATATAATCAAGTTTATCATTTTTTTCTTTTATGGTTCTCCCTATTGGTTTATATTCCTCCTATAAGTTTAATTGCTTTAGATTTTACATTTCTAGGTCCATTTTAGGTTAGTTTTTGTATAAGGTATGAAATATGGATCAAAGTTATTTTCATTTTGTGTGTAGGAATCTGCGTTTGTTTGTTGAAAGGCTTCTCTCCACCAGCGCTGCTGCCTTTGCACCTTTGTTGGAAGTCATTTGTCCGTGTGGGTCTGGGTTTATTTTTGGACTGTCTCTTCTGTGCCATCGATGCGCTGGCCCGCTCTGACTCCAGTAGTGCACTGCTTGGCTTGTCAGCATAGCTTGCTTTATTGTGCTTCTCTTCATTGTGCTTTGCAGCTACCATGTTCTTTATGAACTGAAGTTTTTTGGCAACCCTGCATCAAGCAAGTAGTTGGCACCATTTTTCCAATAGCATGGTATTCACTTCATGTCTCTGTGTCACATTTTTGTAATTCTCACACTATTTTAAGCCTTTTCATTATTATTAATGCTAATGGTGATCGGTAATCTTTGGTGTTTTGTACTACTGCCATTGTTTTGGTTTTGGGGCGCCAGGAGCCACGCTTTTTTTTTTTTCCGAGACTCTCACTCTGTCTCCCAGGCTAGAGTGCAGTGGTGCGATCTCGGCTCACTGCAAGCTCCGCCTCCCGGGTTCACACCATTCTCCTGCCTCAGCCTCCCGAGTAGCTGGGACTACAGGTGCCGCCACCAAGCCTGGCTAATTTTTTGTATTTTTTTTTAGAGATGGGGTTTCACTATGTTAGCCAGGATGGTCTTGATCTCCTGACCTCGTGATCCACCCGTCTCGGCCTCCCAAAGTGCTGGGATTATAGGCTTGAGCGGAGCCACGCCTGTTAAGATGGCAAACTTAATCTATGAATGATGTGTGTGTCCCGACTGCTCCACTAACTGGCTGTTCCCTTGTCTCTCTCTCTTTGCTTGGGCCTTCCTGTTCCCTGAGACATGACAATATTGAAGTTAGGCGGTTAATAACTCTACATTCCCTCCTCTAAGGGTTCCAGTGAAAGGAAGAGTTTTACTTATCTCAATTTTAATCAAAAACTAGAAATGATTAAGCTAGTGAGCAAGGCATGTCAAAGGCTGAGATAGGCCGAAAACTAGGTCTCTGGAGCCAAACAGTTAGCCAAGCTGTAAATGCAAAGGAAAAGTCATTGAAGGAAATTAAGTGCCCCTCCAGTGAACCCAGAAATGATAAGAAAGCAAAACAGCCTTTTTGCTGAGGTGGAGAAACTTTGATCTGGATAGAAAAACCAGTCACAACATTCCCTTAAGCCAAAGCCTAATCCAGAGCGAGACCCTAACTCTCTTCAGTTCTGTGAAGGCTGAGAGGTGAGGAAGCTGCAGAAGAAAATTTTGAAGCTCATAGAGGTTAGTTCATGAAGTTAAAGAAAAGAAGCAGTCTCCATAATATAAAAATGCAAGGTGAAACAGCAAGTTATCCAGAAGATCTGGGTAAGATAATTGATGAAGATGACTGCAGTAAACGACAGATTTTTCAATGGAGACAAAATAGCCTTATATCAGGAGGAGATGTCATCTAGGACTTTCGTAGCTAAAGAGAAGAAGTCAATCCTGGTTTCAACATTAGAAACTGACGCTTGTCAGGGGCTAATGGAGCCGGTGACTCTAACTTGAGGCCAGTGCTCATTTACCGTTTACCATTCTAAAAACCCTAGGGCCCGTAGGAATCATGCTAAATTTGCTCTCCCTGTATTCTGTAAGTGGAACAACAAAGCCTGGATGACAGGACATCTGTTTACATCATGGTTTACTGAATATTTTAAGCTTACTGTTCAGACCTACTGCTCAGGAAAAAAAAAAAAAGATATTTTTTAGATTTTAATTTCTCATTGAAAATGTACCTAGTCACCCGTGAGCTCTGACTGGTGAGTGTACAAGGAGATGGATGTTGATTCCATGCCTGCTAACACAACATCCGTTCTGTAGCCCATGGATCAAGGAGTCATTGTGATTTTCAAATTTTCTTATTTAAAAAATACATTTCATAAGGCTCTCACTGCTGTAGATCATGGTTCCTCTGATGGATTCTGGAAAGGATTCACCATTCTAGATGCTGTTAAGAACATTTGTGATTCATGAGGGAAGGTCAAAATGTCAACATTAACCAGAAACATTGATTCCAACCATCATGGAGGACTTTGAGGGGTTCACAACTCCAGTGGAGAAAGTCACTGCAGATGTAGTAGAAATAGGAAGAGAATTGGAATCAGAAGTAGAGCCTGAAAATATGACTGAATTGCTGCAATCTCATATACAGCTTGAATGTGTAAAACTTGTTTCTTATGGATGAGCAAAGAAAGTGGTTTCTTGAGTTAGAATCTATTCCTGGTGAAGACGCTGTGAATATTGTTGAAATGACAACAAAGGATTTAGAATATTCCACAAACCTAGTTGATAAAGCAGCAGCAGGGTTTGGGAGGAGTGACTCTAGTTTTGAAAGAAGTCCCGCTGTTGATAAAATGGTATCAAACAGCATCACACGCTGCAGAGAAATCTTTGGTGAAAGTGCTGTTTTCTTAAGAAATTGCCACAGCCACCCAAGTTTTCAGCAACCACCATCCTGAACAGTCAGCCCTCATCATCAAGGCAGGACCAGCAAAAAAGATTATTATTTGCTGAAGGCTCAGATGATCGTTAACATTTTCCAACAATAGATTATTTTTATTTATTTTTTTTTTGAGACATAATCTCACTCCGTCCTTTAGGCTGGAGTGCAGTGGCACGATCACAGCTCATGGCAGCCTCTGCCTCCGGGGTTCAAGAGATTCTTGTGCCTCAGCCTCCCAGGTAGCTGGGACTACAGGCGTGCGCCACCATGCCCAGCTAATTTTTGTATTTTTATTAGAGATAGGGTTTTGCCAAGTTAGCCAGGCTGGTCTTGAACTCCTCACCCCAAGTGTTCCACCTGCCTCAGCCTCCCAAAGTGCTGGGATTGCAGGCCTGAGCAAGCATGCCCAGCCATCATTAGAATATTTTTAAACGAAGGTATTGTAGTTTTTTTTTTTTTAAGGACATACTGCTGTCTCACATTTAATATACAACAGTTCAGTGTACTCATAACTTTTATATTCACTGGGAAAACAGAATTTTGTGTGACTTGCTTGATTGCAGTGCTCTGGAACTGAACCCATGATATCTCTGAGGTATTCCTGTACTGTAAATAATTCTTGAAATTAGGTAGTGATAGCCTTCCAACTTTATTTTTCAGAGTTACTTCTTAAATTCTAGTTCCTGTGCATTTCCATGCAGATTAGACTGAGGTTGTTAATATGTACAAAGTGCTGAGATTTCTTTTGGGGGTTCATTGAATCTCTAGATCAGCTGGAGAATGTTGACATCTGAACAATATCCATGAACAAGATGTATCTCTTACTTGTTTAGATCTTCTTTAATTTCTCTCAGAAGTATTTTTTGGTTCTCAGTGTACTGGTCTTTTACATCTTTTATCCCGTTTATAAGTATTTTTTATTTTTTGGTGCTATTGTAAGTGATTTTTAAAATTAGTATTTGCAGTTGTTGGTTACTAGTATATCAAAACATTAATTTTTATATAGTGAGTCCAAACCCAGAAATTTTGTTATGCTCACTTACTAGTTTTAGGCACTTTTTTGTAGGTTACATTGGATTTTCTATATAGATGACTGGATTATTTTAGAATGAAGACCGTGTTACTTTCTTTCCAATCTTGAGGCCTCTTATTTCTTTACCTGCCCCGTTGTGCTAGGTAGGCCCTCCAACCAAAGGTGAACAGAAGCGGAAACAACGGACAGACGTTTGGCTTGTCCCTGGTCTTAGGAGAGGCACTCAGCATTTCCCCCTTAAGTGTAACGTTAGTGGTGGTTTTAGGTCTGTGCCCTTTATCATGTGGACGAGGCGCTCTTCTTTTCCTGGTTTGCTGAGAGATTTTTATGAGGAATGAATATTGTAGTTTGTCATCTATGGGGATAGGCATATATTTGTTGTTTTTTAGTGTGTTAGGATGAATTGTATTAATTGTTTTTCAAATGTGATACCAACATTCGTGGTCTAAACCTCCGTAGATTGTGATACAGTGTACTTTGGATATACTATTAGATTCCATTTACCAAAACTTTGCGGGAGGCTGAGGCAGGAGAATGGCGTAAACCCAGGAGTCGGAGCTTATAGTGAGCTGAGATCCGGCCACTGCACTCCAGCCTGGGCGACAGAGCAAGACTCCGTCTCAAAAAAAAAAAAAACTTTGCTTAGAATTTTTACACCTGGGATCTTGGTTTCTAGTTTTAATTTCAGTGTTTTTCTTTCTATTTAAGTTTTTGGGAGAGGTTATGTATTATTTCTTCCTCATATTAGGAAGTGAAACAAGTCATGTGGGCAGGAGTTTTCCTTTTTTTCTTCTTTCCTTTCTTTCTTTCTTACTAAACTTACTTTATTTAGTTACTTACAGAGTCTTGGTCTGCCACTCAGGTTGGAGTACAGTAGTATGATGGCTCACTCAGTCCCAACCTCCTGGTCTCAGGCGATTCTCCTGCCTTAGCCTCCCAAGTAGCTGGGACTACAGTAGCACACCACTATGCTTGGCTAATTTTTGTATTTTTTGTAGAGACGGAGTTTCACCATGTTGCCCAGGCTAGTCTCTGTACTCCTGAGCTCAAGCGATCCGCTCACCTCAGCCTCTCCAAGTGCTGAGATGACAAGTGTGAGCCACCGCGTCCTACCTGGGCAGGAGTTTTATTTGTGGGAAAGCTTTCAACTACAGTTTCTTTTTTCATAGTGCTACTCATTTATTTCTTCTCGAGGGAGCTTTGGTTTACATATTTACGAAGATTTGGTCTATTTCATCTGAGTTGTGGGATTTGCGGCACAGTTGTTCATAATACTCTGTTATCACCTGTGAAATCTGTAGTCATGTTGCATCACTCATCCCTGTTACTGGTAATTTGTGTCGTCTTTATAACCCCAATCGATCTGGGTAGAAGTTTGTTAGTTTTATTGACCTTATCAAAAAGTGTTTTCCGTTGGTCACGGTGGCTCACGCCTGTAATCCCAAGCACTTTGAGAGGCTGATGCGGGCAGATCACCTGAGGTCAAGAGTTCGAGACCAGCCTGGCCAACATAGTGAAACCCCATCTCTACTAAAAATACAAAAATTAGCCGGATGTGGTAGTGGGCACCTGTGGTCCCAGCTACTTGGGAGGCTGAGGCAAGTGAACTGCTTGAACCCAGGAGACGGAGGTTGCAGTGAGCCAGGATCGCACCATTGCACTCCAGCATGGGGGACAGAGCAAAACTCTATCTCAAAAAATAAATAAGTAAATAAAGTTAGTGTTTTCTTTTTATCGACTTTTCTCATTTATTTTACTCTTTACTATTTCATTGTCTTTCTTCTGATGTTTGTAATACACTCTCTTCTGATTTCTTTGGGTTTAATTTACCCTTTCTCCTGTGTCCTAAGGTGGAAGCAGAGCTCATTAATACAAGGCCTTTCTTATTTTCTGATACAGTCATTTTTATATACTGAGTCCAGATTTTCCCCATCAGTAGTGCTGAAGCAGAATCTCTGGAATTTAGATGCATTGTTTCATTTTCAGTTACTTCCAAATACTTTATTTCTTTTTTGATTTTTTTTTCTTTGATTCATAGGTAATATAGAGGTATTTTATTTAGTTTACAAATATTTTGGGGTTTTCCAGGGATCTTGCTTTTATTAATTTCTGGTTTAATTTCATTGTGGTCAAAGAACATACTTTGTATGACTTGAATTTCTTTAAATATATTATTAAGTCTTGTTTTATGGCTTCAAATACGGGCTGTCTTGTTAAATGTTCCATTTGTCCTTGAGAAGAGTGTGTGTTTTGCTGTTGCCGTGGGGAATATTTTGTCAGTGTTGATTTGGTCAGGTTGAGTGACAGTGTTCAGGATTACTGTGCTCTTCCTGATTTCTGCCTCATTGTTCTGTCAGCTATTGAAAGAAAGGCTCTATTAATTTATGCATTTGTCTGTTTATCCTTTTAGTTTTATCAGTTTTTGCTTCATGTGTTTTGAAGACTTGTTAGGATTTTTGTGGCCTCTCGATTGACCCCTCTCTCTATCTTTAGTAATAGTATTTGCTCTCAGTTTACTTGGTCTCATGTTAATGTAATCACTCCAGGCTTCTTCTGACTAGCCTTAATATGGTATACCTTATATCCTTTTTACTTTAACCTATTTGTGTATTTAATAAAGTGCATTTGTTGTAGATAACATAACATTTGGGTTTTGCTTTTTTGTCTTCTATTTAGAATGTTAACATTTAGTGTGGTAATTGCTTTGGTTAGGTTTAGGTCTCTCATCTTGCTATTGGTTTTAGAATAGTTTTAGACTTACAGACAAATGGAGACGATTGAACACACATAGTTCCCATATACCTGGCACCCAGTTTTTCTTACTGTGAGCATCTTGCGTTAATATGGTGCATTTGTCCCCATCACTGAACCAGCAGTGATACATTGTAACCCAACGTCCTTTTTCTGTTCAGGATCTCAGCTGAGAACCACATTATATTTAATTGTTAACGTCTCCTTAGGCTCCTCTTGGCTCTAACAGTCTCCCAGGCTTTCTTTGTTTGTGGTAATTTTGATACAATAGTTCTGAAGAGGACTAGTCAAGTGGTTTGTAGCATCCTCTTCTGTTAGAATTGGATGTTTTCTCGTTGTGATGCTGCAGTGTTAATGGGTTTGAGAAGGTAAAACACCATTTTCATCACGTGTGTCAAGGTGCACCCTGCCAGTGTGACATATCACTGTTGGTGTGGAGCTTGATCGCCTGGCTGTTTACTGGGTTTCTCACTGTGAAGTTACCCTTTGCCTCCCCATTTCCGCGTTGTACTGTTTGGAAGGAAGTCGCTGCGTACGGCCCACACTCAAGGAGTTGGGGATTTACAGTCGCCCTCTATGAGGACACGAATCTTTGTAAATTATTTAAAATTCTTGTGTATGGGAGATTTGTCTCTTCTCCTTTATTTACTTATTCAACTATTTCTGGCAGTGTGGATTCAGGAATGTTTGTTTTATACTTTTGGTTATAATCTAATACTGCTTTATTTTGTTGCTCAAATTGTTCTAGCTTTGGCCATCAGGAGTTCTGGTTGGCTCCCTTTGACATGCCCCATCAACGCAGGGCTTTTCGTGGTTATTTTGTTTGGTTTTGTTTTTTTCTCCTTGCTTCAGTCTTAGAATCAGCCATTTCTCCAAGGAGCGCTGGGTCCTTCATTGGAGAGTGATATCAGAAACCAAGATTGAGTGCTAGGCGTGTTCTGTTTCTTTTTTTTTTTTGAGGCGGAGTCTCGCTCTGTCGCCCGGACTGGAGTACAGTGGCCGGATCTCAGCTCACTGCAAGCTCCGCCTCCCGGGTTTACGCCATTCTCCTGCCTCAGCCTCCCAAGTAGCTGGGACCACAGGCGCCCGCCACCTCGCCCGGCTAGTTTTTTGTATTTTTTTTAGTAGAGATGGGGTTTCACCGGGTTAGCCAGGATGGTCTCGATCTCCTGACCTCGTGATCCACCCGTCTCGGCCTCCCAAAGTGCTGGGATTACAGGCTTGAGCCACCGCGCCCGGCCCTGTTTCTTTTTGTTCCATCTGTTCTTCGTTCCTCTTTCCCTCTTTTTCTGTTTTCTTGTGGAGTAGCCTTCTTGTTTTGCTGTTTTAATGATTTCTTTGCGTTTTGTTCCACTTCCTTCGGCTAGCCCAGTCTACCTGTGAAGCAGTCTGCCGCCATTGCTCTTGTGGCCTGGATGCTTTGGTCATCGTGCATTTTGCAGTTACTTATGTTATAAACTGACAATATCTTGTTTTTATTTTTATTTAAAAGTCAGTTATTTTTAAAAGAGATTTAAATTATAACAAGCAAAAAAGCACACCTATTTGTCCATGTGGTGGTGGTTTCCAGTGCTCTCTATTCACGTGTGTAGATTTCTCTGGGTTGGGGGCAGACTGTGCCAGGGTCTGATGTTACACTGGAGCTGAGCTGCTCGATGTTGCCCGCAGCTGACTGATCCTCGGAGCTCGTCGTGCTTCTCATTTTCTGTTTGATTTTGGGAAGTTTCTGTTACTGTGTCTTCAGGTTCCCAAGCCTGCTGTAATGCCTAACCTGTTGTTGATCTCATCAAGTATTTTTAATATCAGACATTGGAGTTTTCATCTCTATAAGTGTTTTCTTTTTTCTTTCTTATTTTTGTAACTTTTATATCCTTACCTGACTTTGTGAACATATGGAATACAGTTATGGTAACTTTTACCATCCTTCTCAGTTAATTTTACCGTCCGTGTCAGGTCTGGACGACGTCTGTGGGTTGATATTTCTCACTGTCATGGGTCACACCGTCCTGCTTTCTTTGCGTGCGTGGTCATTTTTGGTTAGATTGAGTTTTACTTTATTCAGGGCTTAGTATTTTTGTATTTCTTTAAGTATTTGATATTTGTTCTGAGATGCAGCCAAGTTTCTTGGAAACAGTGTGATCCTTTCATATCTTGTTTTTAAAATATGTTAGGTGTGAGTGGAACCGTGTGGTGTGGGGCCTGTTTCCTATCACCAAGGCAGGGCTCCGGTGATCACAAGACTTTCTAGGGGGGACAGTTAACCATTTCAGGCCCTGCACGTGAATGACATATATTGTTACACTTCTGATCCTCTCAGGTGGTTCTTCCATGAGCCTTGGGTAGTTTCATCACATCTGTGCTTTGCAAAGAACCTGGCCGACAACGTGCTGGGGCCTAGGCCCTGCGGTTCTCTGGAGCTCCTCCTGCTGTCTGGCCTGTGCACTCAGCCTCCCCATCTCCTACATTCTCTTTTTCTCTTTCACGCAGCCATACACTGGGTTCCCACCTAACTTCCCACTCCCTGGGCACAGCCTGGGACTTCCCTCAGGGCAGTGGGCTGGACCTGTGGGGGTTACTTTAATGTCTCATGTCAAGCCGGGCACGATGACTCACACCTGGAATCCCAGCACTTTGGGAGGCCAAGGCGGGCAGATCACAAGGTCAGGAGTTCAAGACCAGCCTAACCAAGATGGTGAAACCCCATCTCTACTAAAAATAAAAAAAAAAAATTAGCCGTACCTGGTGGTGTGTGCCTATAATCCCAGCTACTCAGGAGGCTGAGGTGGGAGAATCACTTGAACCCGGGAGGTGGAGGTTGCAGTGAGCCAAGGTTGCAAGACTGCGCTACTGTTCTCCAGCCTGGGTGACAGAGCAAGACTCTCAAAAAAAAAAAAAAAAGTCTCATGTCACATAGGAATCCATGTCCTTTGTTGCCCTTTGTCCCACATCTGGAAAACTATCATTTCTTCTATCTTATTTGGTTTCTTAGTGGTTTTAAAGGGAAAGTTAACCTAGCTCCTGTGACTCCATCTTGCCTGGAGGCAGATGGCCTGTGTCTTCCCAGCACCATGTGCCCAACTTCCAGTCTCCCCGAGAGCCCGCCTCACTTGTCATTGTCTGTGCTCCTCAGTCTCCTCTGGCTGCAGTGCCAGGCGTTTCTTGCATGGTTGGGTCACTCCCCATCTTTCTAAAGTGGTATTATCTGTCATCTTAGATGAAGCCACCCCGGGCAGCCCATCTCCCACTGTAGAACACTTCAGCTGTCTGCTTGCTGTCCCATCTCCTTGCATCCATTCCCTCTGGAGTCCAGTCCAGGTAGACAGCTGTCCTAAGCGGCATTTGTCGAGCTCTTTAATGACCTTGGTGCAGCCAGATTTAGTAGTTAGTTCCAACTTCTTAACTTACCTGGCTCTACTGTGTCATGTTATAGTGGGTGATTATCTTGGCTCCTAACTTCACAGTATCCTAATGGTCTTCCCACCTTGCTGGCTGTTAACCTGTGTCCTTTGGCCCTCATGCGCTTGCCTCCTGCTGAAGGTGGGAGTGTCCCAGGTTCAGTCCTGGGCTGTTTTTGTTTCTTCCCTTGTGGCTTCGGCACCACCTATCGCTTGGAGAGTCCTCCCTAGTGCCCTGTCCTCAGTGATTGCATTAACTTCCGGCTGGTGCCTGCACAGTCTGTCTACACCATGGAACCAGAGATCTTTTCAAAATGTCAGCCTTGAATTGGTTTTCTATGACGTTTACTCTAACATCCTCTAACGTCCTCCTTGATCTCACTCACACACATCGGCCTCTGTGACCCCATTTCTTACTGTGTCTATCACCCCTCTTCTCAGCTGTGCTGGCCTCCTACTCTGAACTCTACCCCTTGAGAGGCCCCATCTTGGGACGCCTGTGCTTGAGGCTGCCCACTTAGAACACGCTTCCCACCTTCCTGCGTGCCCCACCCCTCCTCTATCAGATACATGGCACTTCCTGTCTGGACAGCACCAGGCCTTGCTGCCCTCATCCTGGGTGCTTTCCTCAGTGTCAGGTTCTCTCTGACGTGATGGATATAGTTACTGGTTAACTGTCTGTCGTCTGCCTCTCCCACGATTGTTGGCTTCACGAGAGCACGGGCTTTGCCTTATTCAGGCTGAATTCACAGAGCCTGTCATAGTGCCGGGCACATAGAAATATTTAGTAAACACCTGTTAAACATGGGGGGTGGAGTGTGAATTTAGATGAGTGACCCGGAGACACTTTAGTCTAGATGGACAGTGGCATCAGGTTGTGTTTTCAGTTTTCAGTCTCATTGAGTCCCATGGTTTGGTTTTGTGTTATGGTTGCTTTAGCAGTTTTGTTTTCTTTTTGCTGATGGGGTGGATTTTTACTAAGCTCATTGTATAACATACAAACTCCCTGTCCCTCTTATTGTCCTGAACGCTCACTTTGTCTTTGCCTCTTCATGGTCTTTAACTTTGACTTTTAAGATACAAGTGTCTCTTGTGTTAGCATGGCTCATGTATGATTGTACCATGCTCATTTGTATAGGAATGTAGAAAAAACTTAGTTCTTAGCATTTCAGTGCCTGTCGTCTCAACATTATTAAAATACCTGTTTATGCAGTGTCCAGAGTCCAGCTCTGTCTTACAGAGCTTCAAATTCACGGCCCTGTGCTGCCTGTGACCACACACACCATGCCCTCTGGCATCTTCTCAGAAATTTCTTCCAAGATTTAGATCCAGCTTTTGTTTCCTCTTGAAGATCTGGTTTATTTATCATTCTCTTATAGGAATTGTGTAACACGACAATTCTCACTTGTTCCTTCTACTCCGGAAGTTGAAAGGCAAATTGGAGCCTCTGTCTGTTGTAGAAACTGTCTAGTGTTGTAGGGCCTGTCTGTTTATGATCTCCAGCCTTGGTTGTTTGCCAGTTATCTTTGTTGTTGGTTGTTTTAATTTTTTCCTCTATATTTTATTATTGTTTAATGTTTGTGTTTGTGTAGGTTACTTGAAAATTCTTTTTGCAGTGAGACAAGGCATGAACTAAACTTACACTTGTCATTTCTGGTAGAAAAAGCCTGTGCTAAACTCTGCTAATGAGACTTAGATTATTTTTCTAAACTGTGCTGTTTTTGTTCTGGGGGATAAAGGAATAGATTTTTTTGCATGATTTACTTTTTTGATAGGTAAAGTAGCATTTTTCATACTCAATATACACTTATGTAGTTGTGTCAGAACGTAAGTTGAAGGCACTAGAACTGCTGTACTGAATTATCTGCTTCCTAAATTTTAAGCTGTTTTTCCTAAGTTGATTATTACTTTTCTGTAGGAGGAAATGAGTCTCAGCCAGAAAGCCAGGAAGACCCGCGGGAAGTACTTAAGAAAACGTTGGAGTTCTGCTTGTCCAGGTAAGGCTGATGGTGCTTTTCCTAATCCTGATATTTCTAGTCTCGTGCAAATAGTTAAATTATATACAAATGTGATGTTTTATGAAGGAGTATCTACTCACATCCATATATATGAATATTCAGACGTGGAATATTGAGTAATAACAATCTTTTGACATTTGAGAACGGAATGGAACCTTCATGTCATGGTCCCCCGTGGTGTTGGTGGTCACTGTCCGGAGTCCCGTCTGAAGGGCCTGGCCCGTCCTGTGCTGCTGAATCAGACTCTTCATCACACCGAAGTTTGAGAACATGTGCCATGTTGTTTCTGAAAACACACCAAACACTGAGATAGCAAGTTGTTTTGTTTATATAACACTCATTTTTAATCATTTTTTTTTCCCCTGAGTAATACGTTTTTCTTAGTAAAACCTTTAAAGTTCCAATGGCAGAACTGGACATAAAGGAAGGTGGGATTGGGTTGGATGTATTTTCTCTGAGTATGGCAACAACCGATTGGCCGTGTGTAAGGTTTTCTGGCGATGATGATTTTCCCGGTGTTTTCTCTGGAGCCCTGAGGATTCCACACAGGTGTCTGCTAGGGGCTCCTTGAAGCCTGTGGGCTGTATGAGGTGGAGGTGTGACGGGCTCTGCTGGCCTCCTCCCTGTGCCCATGCTGTTCCACGTTTGGAGTCTGAGCATTCCGCACCATGACACAGTAGACGCAAGAGGTGCTGGGGCACCAGTGGAGCACCCTAGGGGGGCACAGGTGTTAGCCCTCTGCCACTCACACCCTTCTGTAGCCCCATGGGGCCAAAAATCAGCTACAACTGGAAGGTGGCCGAGATGAGGGTGGAGCAGGGCCTCCTCCTGCATGGCCTCCGTTTGATCGGCAGTCATGGGCCTTTGCTGAGGGACACTGAGCAGAGGCCCCAGGAAGCCACCACTGTTTTCAGTTTTGAAATGTTTCTTAGGACCTTGTTTACTACATGGTACGATGCCTTGAGAATTCACAGGAAACATTGATCTTTGACCAAAACACCAGAAAATAGCTCATCGTGGCCCACACTGCGGATGATTTGTGGCTCACCTTTGGGTTTTGTGGGTAAAGTTACTGTTTCCTTCTTTTCAGTTCTGGCTGCCAGGAAGCCAGGGCTGGATACAGGCTCTCTAGTGAGTGTTCCAGAGTCCACAGGAGGATTTTGTGAATGACGTGATCTTGGCCTTTTTATGTTTTCCTTTCTTGTTCATTCAGCCGGATTTCTGTACTTTACATTTTTTTTTTGAGACGGAGTTTCACTCTTGTCACCCAGGCTGGAGTGCGATGGTGCGGTCTTGGCTCACTGTAACCTCCACCTCTTGGGTTCAAGCGATTCTCCTGCCTGAGCCTCCCGAGTAGCTGGGATTACAGGTGCCTGCCACCATGCATGGCTAATGTTTGTGTTTTTGGTAGAGACAGGGTTTCACCATGTTGGTCAGGCTGGTCTTAAACTCCTGAGCCAGGGTGATCTGCCTACCTTGGCCCCCCAAAGTGCTGGGATTCCAGGCATGAGACACCATGCCCAGCCTAACAAAATTGTATGTATTTTTAATAAACTCCTCAAATACTTCTTAGGGCAAAAATGACACCTACAAATAATTACATCTTATTTAAAAATAACCATCTTCTCATGAATTTTGATTGTAGAAAGTGCAGTATACTTTTACTTTTGCACTCCCTGCCTCTTCAAGGCTGAGATTTTGAAAAAATTTAACTGAGGCCGGAGAGACAGCAAATAACAGATGGGTCACCTGGGCTCCGATTTAACTCCAAAGCAATACCATGCCACACTCATGCCTCTTGTGAAACTGGAATTGCAGTAGGTGAAACTTCTTTTTAAAGAAATATTGATTAAAAGAGATTGTTTTCTTTCAACAGGGAGAACCTTGCTAGTGACATGTATCTTATATCACAGATGGACAGTGACCAGTATGTGCCAATCACAACGGTGGCTAACCTCGACCACATCAAGAAGCTCAGCACTGATGTGGACTTGATTGTGGAAGTGCTAAGATGTAAGTAAATGACAGTTTTAAATTAATAATACTTGTCCTTAGACTATTTGTCTTCTCAGGGTGAACCTTTAAATCTATAGCCATCAAACATTAAGGTCCTTGATGGCAAGTCAGATTCTTCTCTTGCCTCCGTTGCTTTCTGCTCAGGTCCAGTAATTCTGGAGTAGCGCCTGATAGTCCTGGGAATGCCAGTTGGATCCATTATGAAACCTCAAACAAGTTTTGGGCCATATGAAGTAGAAAATAATCTTCTTAATGGGAATTTTAAAGATAGCTGTTTCATTCATGAAAAACAAAATAAAAATAACATTTATAGTTAAAGTAAAATACATTTTAATTACAGTTTTGCCACTAAAGGTGTTTCTTTCAAATTGCAACTTCCTGTTTATGTTTTGATGAAATAATTATTGCATTTTTCTTAAAATTGTGTTGTGGGCCAGGTGTGGTGGCTCACACCTGTATTCCCAGCACTTTTGGAGGTCGAAGTGGGCGGATCACAAGGTCAGGAGGTTGAGACTGTCTTGGCCAACATGGTGAAATCCCGTCTCCAGTAAAATACAAAAAATTAGCTGGGCGTGGCGGTGCGTGCTTGTAATCCCAGGTACTTGAGAGGCTGAGGCAGGGAAATCGCTTGAACCCGGGAGGCGGAGGTTGCTGTGAACTGAGATCGTGCCATTGCAGTCCAGCCTGGCGACAGAGCTAGACTCCGTCTCAAAAAAAAAAAAAAAAATTATGTTGTGAGTGAAGTTGTTTCTTTGAAATTTGGCAACATCAAACAGTGTTTAAGCATGAAGTGTTGACGATGCCCCCTGCGTAGTTTTGAGTGATTGGACATTGCTCAGCCTGACCTCAAGTCTCATTTAAGTCCACTGCCTCTACTCGCATAGAAGGGTTTCCACATCGTCCCTGGCTTAACTGTACTGGCGACAGTTCGTGCAGGTGTTTTTATTCTTGTGTGGATTTGACTTTACAGTAGTGTAAAAAGGTAAGAGCGTAGTGGGATTTTCTTTTCACAAATACAAGTTTTCTGTTTCTCTGTTTTTAGACAGATATCGTGGGTTATTAAATTATTGGAGACAGTGAAGAAACTGGCAAACATGATTGCCATTGACTGTGAGTTCTGAGAGTGGCACTGCCATCTCCCAGGATGGCGCCGTGCTCCCTGGTGTCACCATGCAGAACAGAAGCTGTTGTCTGTGCCAGCTGAATTGGGCCCCATCTTTGAAAGGCCAGCAGCATTCTTGTCCCTGTTTATACTCTGAAGTCTTTTTGGTTGCGATTAGGAGTTCCAGGTTTAGTTATTCCTTTTAGGACAGACCTTGCAAATGCTGCTGCCCCACTGGGATGATTTCTCAGTTGATTGTTACTGGCAAGAAGTGGTTTCCACCGACCATGAGGATATTAAATTGCTCTGTGTGGTTACTTAACAGAGCCCACCTGCCCATAGGCGATCCAGGGCAGCCTCGTCACCTATTTCGTCCCATCTCCTTCTGCCTTCTTTATGACTTACCTTTTATCCATTTGCACTCAGCTCTTTAGTTTCTCATTTTGTCTTTTTTCACTTGATTTTTGGACAGAGATGTACATGCCTTTGTAAGAACCTGTGTGATAAGAATATCGTTAGCAAGTTATTGCATTAATTGTAGTTCTTAAGAGGATGAACATGTCATAAATAGGTCCGCAGGATTAAAGTTCTCATCTTACTTTTTTTTTTTTTTAATTTAAATTGAATGAATGAATGACTGAATGAATGAATGAATGAATTTATTTTTGAGATGAAATCTCACTCTGTCACCAAGGCTGGAGTGCAGTGGTGCCACCTCAGCTCACCGCAACCTCTGTTTCCTGTGTTGAAGCAATTCTCCTACCTCAGCCTCCCAAGTAGCTGGGCATTACAAGCATGCATCACCACGCCCAGCTAATTTTTTGTATTTTTAGTAGAGACGAGGTTTTACCACGTTGGCAGGGCTGGTCTCAAACTCCTGACCTCAAGTGATCTGCCCGCCTTAGTCTCCCAAAGTCCTGAGATTACAGGTGTGAGCCACCATGCCTGGCCTCATCTTATGTTTAAATCTTGTGCCCAAAATACCCAACAGAGACTCAGACACACAGCAGATACTTGATGAATATTTAATTTTATCTTTTTAAAAATTTAACTCAAGATTGTCTGAATGATTTTACTTTGAATACTACAGCTCTTGTGTTAAGTTGTGTAAGTTACATTTCTAGATTATTTTTAATGTCATAATAAACATACAGTGCATGTCCTAGTATGTCTGATTCAAGTGCTGTTTTTACCCTTAATATAACTGAAACTGCTAATTAAAAAGACATGCTAAAATGTTTGTCACCAGAATAAATACATTTTGTTATATTCACACAGTGAGTACCAGAGCTGTTACAGTGAGCTAGGCCTACATATTCCAACAAGAATAAATTTTAAAATTACAATGTTTATAAAAGCATATTTCCAAATTTGTACAAGGTGATACCATGTATATAAAGCTTGGGGGTGTGTAAAGCTGAAGCACAGAGATTTTTGTGGGTTCAGAGGAGCATGGAGATGGTGGGAAAGCATGAATGGGATTGAAGCTTGTCATTCAGTGTCACGTCATGGAGGCGGGTGAGTTGGGTGAGGCGTGACGTGCGGAGAGTGACACCCCTGCCTGTATGGAGGTAGAATTTACATGCCATAAATTATGCATTCTAAGTGTACATTTGGTAAGTTTTAACATATTTATACACCCATGAAACTACCACAATCATGATACCAAACACAGCCATCACAGCCACCCCCGCCAAGCTTCCTCTACCCCTCCCCAGGCAACCACTGATTTGCTTCCTGTCACTACAGATTAGTTTGCGGTATTTACAAATTTGATGTAAATGGAGTCGATGATGCAATATCACTTTCCTTTGGTCTGGCATAACTATTTTGTTGTTTACTGGATTAGTAGGTGATTGCTTCTTTTTGCTGGGAAGTATTCTTTCAAATGGATATTCCCAGTTGGTTCATGCACTTACCAGTTAAAGACATTTACGTTATTGCCGGGTTTTGACCACTACAAATTGCTGTAGACACTTGTGTGAAAGTCTCTGCGTGACCATGTGCTTCCCTGTCTCTCGGGTAAATAGCTAGAAGTGGAATGTCTGGATTGTGTTGTTAGGTGTATGATTAACTGTGAAACCACCCGCCTGTTTTCCAAAGTGGTTGGACCATTTTACGGTTGGCCACCACTAGCAGGGATGAGAGCTCCATTTTCCCATATCCTTCTGACACTTGATATGCAATCACGTTAATTTTATGTTTTCTAATAACTATATGGTGGTATCTTGTTGAGGTTTTAACTTCTATTTCTCTAATGATTAATGAAATTGAACATTTTTAAAATGTGCTTATTTGCCTTCTTTTTTCTTCTTTGCAGTAGTGTCTATTTAGATGTCCCACACATAGTTTATTAGTTTTATTAACGATTGAGTCCTTTCTTTAGAAGTATACTTTATTTATTTATTTTTTAGACAGAGTCTTGCTCTGTTGCCCAGGCTGGAGTGCAGTGCGTGATCTCGGCTCACTGCAAGCTCTGCCTCCCAGGTTCACTCCATTCTCCTGCCTCAGCCTCCCGAGTAGCTGGGACTACAGGCGCCCGCCACCTCGCCCGGCTAGTTTTTTGTATTTTTTTAGTAGAGACGGGGTTTCATCGGGTTAGCCAGGATGGTCTCGATCTCCTGACCTCATGATCCGCCCGCCTTGGCCTCCCAAAGTGCTGGGATTACAGGCGTGAGCCACTGTGTCCGGCCAGTATACTTTATTTTTTAGAACAGTTTTAGATTCACAGCAAAATTGTGAGCAAAGTACAGAGATCTCCCATTATATCCCCTGCACACATGCATAGCCTCTTCCCATGTGAACATTCCTCAGCAGAGGAACATTTGTTATAATTGATGAAACCTATATGGACACATCATTATCACCTGCAGTCCACGGTTTACATAAGGGTTCACTTGGTATTGTATATTCCGTGGGTTCAGACAACTGTATAGTGACATGCATCTACCATTGCAGTATCATAGAGGGTAATTTTGCTGACCTAAACATCCTCTGAGCCATGTGAACTTTAAAGCAGTTTTTTCCAATTCTGTGAAGAAAGTCATTGGTAGCTTGATGGGGATGGCATTGAATCTATAAATTACCTTGGGCAGTATGGCCATTTTCATGATATTGATTCTTCCTATCCATGAGCATGGAATGTTCTTCCATTTGTTTGTGTCCTCTTTTATTTCGTTGAGGAGTGGTTTGTAGTTCTCTCTCACATCCCTTGTAAGTTGGATTCCTAGGTATTTTATTCTCTTTGAAGCAATTGTGAATGGGAGTTCACTCATGATTTGGCTCTCTGTCTGTTATTGGTGTATAAGAATGCTTGTGATTTTTGCACATTGATTTTATATCCTGAGACTTTGCTGAAGTTGCTTATCAGCTTAAGGAGATTTTGGGCTGAGACAATGGAGTTTTCTAAATACACAATCATGTCATCTGCAAACAATCCTCAGCCAAAAGAACAAAGCTGGAGGCATCATGCTACCTGAAGTCAAACTATATTACCTATATTACAAGGCTGCAGCAACCAAAACAGCATGGTACTGGTGCCAAAACAGAGATATAGACCAATGAAACAGAACAGAGCCCTCAGAAATAATACCACACATCTACAACCATCTGATCTTTGGCAAACCTGACAAAAACAAGAAATGGGGAAAGGATTCCCT
>NW_012115255.1:1150233-1202505 GCF_000951035.1 Colobus angolensis palliatus | reverse complement strand
TGCTATAAAGACACATGCACACGTGTGTTTATTGCGGCACTATTCAAATAGCAAAGACTTGGAACCAACCCAGATGTCCATCATTGATAGACTGGATTAAGAAAATGTGGCACATGTACACCATGGCATACTATGCAGCCATATAAAAGGATGAGTTTCTGTCCTTTGTAGGGACATGGATGCAGCTGGAAACCATCATTCTCAGCAAACTATCACAAGGACAGAAAATCAAACACTGCATGGTCTCACTCATAGGTGGGAATTGAACAATGAGAACACTTGGACACAGGACGGGGAACATGACACACCAGGGCCTGTTGTGGGGTAGGGGGAGGTGGGAGGGTTAGCATTAGGAGATCTACCTAATGTAAATGATGAATTAGCGGGTGCACCCATTAACTCATCGTGGCACCTGTATACATATGTACCAACCAATATGGCACATGTATACATATGTAACATGGCATATGTATACATACGTAACAAGCCTGCACCTTGTACACATGTACCCTAGAACTTAAAGTATAATAAAAAAATTTTAAAAAACATCCTGTGTGCTCCGCCCGTTCATCCTCGCCTCCCCCAATCACTGGAAGCCACTGATCTTTTTACTGTCTCTGTAGTTTTGCCTTTTCCAGAATGTCCTAGGGTTGGAATTCTGTAGGATGTAGCCTGTTCAGATTGGCTTCTTTCACTTAGCAATATATGTTGAAGGTTCCTCCATGTCTTTTCATGGCTTGATAGGTCATTTCTTTTTAGTGTTGAATAATAGTTCATCGTCTGATGTCCCACAGTTTCTTTATCCATCTACCCACTGAAGGACATCTTGATTACTTCCAAGTTTCGGCAGTTGTGAATAAAGTTCCTTAAACATCTGTGTGCACATTTTGCGTGGGCATAAGTTTTTAGCTCCTTTGGATAAATACCAAGGAGCACAATTGCCAGATCCTATGCTACGAATATGACTTGTTTTGTAAGAAACCATCAAACTGTCTCCCAATGTGGATGAACCACTTTATTCCCATCGGGAGCGAATGGGAGTTCCTGTTGCTCCACATCCTCGGCAGCATTTGGTGGTGTCGTTGTTTATTTTTGCCGTGCTACTAATAGGTATGCAGTGCTATCTCACTGATGTCTTCATTTGCATTCTCTGTGACATATGATGTGAAGCGTTTTTCCACATGTAGATTCACCCTCTGTAAATCTTTTGTGAAGTGTCTGTCCAGGTCTTCTGCCCATTTTTTAATCTTGTTCATTTTCTTGTTGAGTTTTTAAGTTTTTTGTGCATTTTGATGTTAACAGTCCTTTGTCAGATGTGTCTTTTGCAACTGTTTTCCATCAGTCAATGGCTTCTCATCTTGTTGACATTGCCTTTCACAAAGCAGTAGTTTTAAATGTTAATGAAGTTTTTTCGGATCTTGTCTTTAGTGTGGTGCCTAAGAAGTTATTGTCAGACCAAGGTCTTCTAGATTTTCTCCTCCGTTTTCTAGAACTTAAGGTTTTGCATTTTACACTTAGGTCCATGATCCATTTGGGGTTAATTTTTGTGAATGGTGGTGCGAGGTCTGCACTAGACGAATGTTCTGCCTGTGGATGTCGAGTGGTTTAGCAGCGCTTGTTGAAAAGATGCTTCTTTGCCCCACAGTCAACGTTGTCAATGATGTATGTGTGTACACCGAAATATGTATTACGGGTATTCTGGATACAAGTCCTTATCACGTGATTTACAAACATGCTCTCTCAGTGTACAGCTGGTTTTTCTGTTCTACCAGTGTCTTTTGAGAAGCAGAAGTAGAAATTTTTATAGTCCAATTTGTTAATTTTTTCCTGTTACGGATCTTGCTTTTGGTGTTGTACCTAAGAAATCTTTGCTTGGTCCAAGGTTCTAATAGTTTTCCTTTTATTCCTTTTATGTTTTACATTTGAACGTTCGAGTCTGTGATCTTTTTTGTGCTGATGTTTGTCATGGTGTGGGGTGTGCGTCCTGTGTGTATCTGCTGCAGCACCCACGTGTCTGGGCTCTTGTTGTGCTGGCTGCCCGTGCACATGGGTGTTGATCTCTGGAACGTGTGTTTTATTCCCTTGATTATTTGTCTGATTTGATGCTGACACTACAGTGTCTTGATCACTGTAACGTTATGGTAAGTCTTAAAGTAGGTACGGAACCTCCAGATTTGTTGTGGCTCTTCTAAATGTTTTGCATTTGTGTATGAATTTTAGAATCATCATTACAATTTTTCAAAAAGTCCTGTTGGTGTTTTTATTGGGATTGCATTGATTCTGTAAATTCACTCCAGGAGAATTTACCCATTCTACCAATGTTAAGTTTTGCAACCCACAAGCACAGACTATTTCTTTATGTAGGTCTTTAAAACATTCGCTTGGCAGTGTTTTGCAGTTTTCAGCATATGAGTCTTTGATGATCTTTTGTCAGATTAAGATACAAAAAATTAAATTACAGTCATGCCCCAGTCACCTTTCTTGTAGAGTGAGCTTTGATGGCTTATGTCTTTTAAGAAATGTTTCTGTTTCATGTAATTTATTAGTGTGAACTTTTTCATAATATTCCATTGTTACCTTTTTCCTGTTGATGGAACTTGTAATGATGTTGCCACTTTCATCCTGATGCTGGTAATTTGTATCTTTGCAACAGTGGATACCTCTGAGCCCTAATTGTCATCATTACTTGCTGAGACTCGAATCTGCACATTGCATAGTTTCATAGATGTGACACCAAAACACAATTTATGTAAAAACTGGCAAACTCTGAATTAGGTCTATTACCGCAGTCACACCAGCGTCCTAATGTAAACAATGCATGACCGTTAGGTAAGAGATGATCACCAGGGCTCCAGGGAAGGGCACACAGAAGCAAGTTGTAAGACATGATTATTTCACTTTAGGTACTTGTGGAAAGGAGAAAGCCATTAACCCTGTATTTTTATCTGCTTTTAGTGCTTGAGCTGTTTAGAACCTTTGTTTCATAGTGTTACATACATTATGGCTCTTGCAGGTTTTTAAATGTTCGTATTCCTTAGTTTTGAAAACTAACATGTGAGATTGGCTTAAAACCTTTGGATTGTGTTAGACTAGCAAAAGTTTTGACAGTTTACCCATTATTTGCAGGTTTCTTTAGCTTATTTAGTAATATAGTAATAGAATGTAACACATTTCACTGGCATTTTAATATTTTTGTTTTACCATTGATTTTTCTTCTCTTTATAGCTTTACCTTTAGTCCAAGTGGATGAAAAGGGAGAGAAAGTAAGGCCAAATCAGAATCGCTGCATAGTAATATTGCGTGAAATACCTGAATCTACCCCTGTGGAAGTAAGTAATTTCTCCTCTGAAGGTTACTTGGACGTTTTCCCAAAGGTCTTTGTTGGTTTTGATTTTTTTTTTTTACTTTTGTGGTTTTTTTTTGGGCTGTGTGTTTTTTAGACTGAATACTTACATTAACACTGTTTTCCCAGGATTTACACACACTGAGTTACAGAGTAGGAGGGGATGATTCCCAAACCTTTTGATCCCAGGACTCCTTATAATAAGATAGTGAAGGTTTATTCATTTCTATATTTAGAAATTAAAAATAACACATTTAAATATTTATTTAAAAATAAGATTAGTAAACCCACAAATCAAGAAAAAAGCACTTTTGTGATAACTTTTCAAAACAAGTATTTTTATGTCAAAGGGGCATCATGAAGAACTCCCTGAGCCACCAGAGTGGCCTGGTCCGAGCCCGCACAGCCCCCAGAGAACCGGGAGCCTGGTCCGAGCCAGCGCAGCCCCTCCCAGAGAACCGGGAGCCTGGTCCGAGCCAGCGCAGCCCCTCCCAGAGAACCGGGAGCCTGGTCCGAGCCAGCGCAGCCCCTCTCAGAGAACCGGGAACTTGTGCAGTCCTTTTTTTTTCTTTTTTTTTGAGACGGAGTCTTACTCTGTTGTCCGGGCTAGAGTGCAGTGGCGCGATCTCGGCTCACTTCAAGCCCCGCCTCCCGGGCTCAAGCGATTCTCCTGCCTCAGCCTCCCGAGTAGCTGGGATTACAGGCGCCTGCCACTGTGCCTGGCTAATTTTTGTATTTTTTAGTAGAGACAGGGTTTCACCCTCTTGGCCAGGCTGGTCTCGAACTCCTGACCTCATGATTCACCCGACTTGGGCAGTCATTTTAGGGAACCACAGTATCTGATAGCTTAAAAGTAATGAAAAGCTAGCTACTGTTACATGTTGCTATAAAATCTGCTGTTTATCCAGATGCCTAAACTGAGTTGCTCTGTGTAGTAAACACACTGATGGTTACACCTTGAAATCATGAAGCAAAGTCTTTGTATGAGGTGCTGGGAAACCTCAGAAAACGGACTCTGCCTGCTCTGGGGACTTGGAGGCCACAGGAAGCCTGGGTTTGTCGTTGGTCTCATCTCTCATGTGATTTCCGCCTCGTCATTCATGCTGCATCTTTCCACACACCTTCTCTGCAGAGGAAGTGGACATCGCTGCTCAGCCTTCCAAATTTAGCTTTTCAGTCCGAGTGGGTCAGTGTGTGTGAGAGTTTCTTAAGGAAAACTAGCATGTGACAAAGGTTAGGATTCCAACAAAGTTCTCTGCCTGGCGTGAGAAATTTTGTTACTCTCATGTAAGTATGGTCCTACTCTAGCAAGTTTTACCTTCTGTTCAACTCAGCCTCTCTTTACTAGTTCTGTATTGTAGTATGTGGAGAAAAAGAATTTCGGATTGTAATTTTTTCCTCCTATTTTTATTAAGGGTCTGAATATGAAGGAGCAGCATATTTCTTGCTTTTTTTTTTTTTTTTTTGAGACAGAGTCTTGCTCTGTCATCCAGGCTGGCATGCAGTGGCGCGATCTTGGCTGACTGCAACCTCTGCCTCCCGGGTTCAAGCGCTTCTCCTGCCTCAGCCTCCTGAGTAGCTGGGATTACGGCCTCCCAAAGTGCTGGGAGTACAGGTGTGAGACACTGTGCCCGGCTGAGGACCAGCATATTTCTTATTACTAATTTGGACATCTGTATTAACTTAAAGTAATATTTAAAACATAGATCCTAATTTTTAAGACTTGAAATGTTTGTGAAACTTTAACCAAGGAGAATTTTCTGCATTTAGCAGACATTGATTTTGGAGTATTTATATTATTCAAAACTGCTGACCTTATATCTGTTGTAAAACTTGAGCAATGAAGGCCGGGCGCGGTGGCTCAAGCCTGTAATCCCAGCACTTTGGGAGGCTGAGACGGGCGGATCACGAGGTCAGGAGATCGAGACCATCCTGGCTAACACGGTGAAACCCCGTCTCTACTAAAAAATACAAAAGATGAGCCGGGCGAGGTGGCGGGCGCCTGTAGTCCCAGCTACTCGGGAGGCTGAGGCAGGAGAATGGCGGGAACCCGGGAGGCGGAGCTTGCAGTGAGCTGGGCCACTGCGCTCCAGCCTGGGCGACAAAGCGAGATTCCGTCTCCAAAAAAAAAGGATTTTTCCCAGAGGCAGAGGAGTCAACCATTCTTGCCACTAGTAGACTGATGGTCTAGTGGCCTTAAAGTATTATTGTTTGATTTTAAAAGTCATAATCCTAATTTACCATTAGTCAAGTGTGACTTTTGCGTTGATGTGTTTTGTCTTTTAACCAGTAAGCATTTACCAGTGATGGGACAACAGCGTAGGCATTAGAATCCCTGGAATCCTTTTCTGTAGTTCGTTTGGTTGTCAAGTTCCTTTTGTACTTTTTGAAGTGTACCTGGCTAGAAATTTTTTATGGAATGGCCCTGTTTTTCCTTGTTGCTGTTTTTCTTCTGGTCTCTGGTATGAATATAGCCACTCTCGCGTTCCTTGATTGACATTAGTATGGTAGGTCTTTTCTATCCTCTTTTAACCCGTTTGTGTTTTCGTATTTAAAGTGGATTTCTTGTGAGCAGTGTGTAATTGTGTAATTGGGTCTTGCTTTTCTTCTCCAATCTGAACATTTCTGTCGTTTTTTTTTTTGAGATGACGTCTCACTCTGTTGCCAGGCTGGAGTGCTGTGGCGTGATCTCAGCTCACTGCAACCTCTGCTTCCTGGGTTCAAGTGATTCTCCTGCCTCAGCCTCCCAAGTAGCTCGGACTATAGGCGTGCGCCACCATGCCAAGCTACTGTTGTACTTTTAGTAGAGACAGAGTTTCACAATGTTGGCCAAGATGGTCTTGATCTTTTGACCTTGTGATCTATCTGCCTTGGCCTCCCAAAGTGCTGGGATTACAGGCGTGAACCTCCGCACCCGGCCCAATTTCTGTCTTTTAATTCAGAGCGTAGCCCATCTACATTTAAGAGGTTAATGATGTAATGATATGATTAAATTTAAATTCTTCACCTTGCTGTTTGTTTTCTGTTTGTCTCTTCTGTTCTTCATTTTCTTTCCCTTTTCCCTCCTTTTGTTTGGGATTAAATGTGTATTTTTATCTCCTTTTTTTGACTTATTAGGTATAACTCTTTCTGTTTTTTAGTTGTGCTTTAGGGCTTGCTTCTCCAGCCCGTGGGCCGCCTGCCGCCCAGGATGGCTTTGAATGCAGCTCAACACAAATGCGCCAACTTTCTTAAAACAATATGAGTTGTTTTTTTTTTAAAAAAGCTCATCAGCTGTCGTTGGTGTTAGTGTATTTTACGTGTGGCCCAAGACAGTTCTTCCACATCCAGTGTGGCCCAGGGAAGCCAAAAGATTGGACCCCTTTCTTTAGGGTTTTCAGCTGACCCTCTAACTGTGCTAGAGTCGGTGTAATTCACAGAGCAGCATACCTCTTGACCTTAGAGCCATGCTCTCCCATTTACAGCCATGCTCTCCCATTTACAGCCACGCTCTCCCATTTACAGCCACGCTCTCCCATTTATAGCCATGCTCTCCCATTCTCCACTTCTGGTCTGTGCTGTTGTCATACATTCTAATTCTACACAGTCATAAGCCTCCAATACATCGTTGTTGTGTTTGCTTTAAACAAGTCATTTTTAAAAAGATTAAAAATAAGAAAAACGTGTTTTATGTTTATTCAGTATTTACCATTTACAGTGCTGCTTATTCCTTTATGTAAATCTGGACTTTCCTTCTGCCTGGATATTCCTTTAGCATGTCTTGTACAGGTCTGCCGATGATGAATTTTTTTCAGCTTTAGTATGTTTGGGAAAATCTCATTTCACCTTTATTTATGAAAGGTATTTTTGCTGCATGTAGATTTCTGGATTGATGGGGTTTTTTCCTTTCTATGTTTTAAAGATATTCTCTCTTCTGGTATACATTTTCTGTGGTTTTTATCACCATCCTTCTCTGTGTAATAAGTCTTTCTCTAGCTGCTGTGAAGATTTTACTACTGGTTTTAAGCAAGTTGATTGCAATATACTTTGGTGTAGATTTCAAACTTCTTGTACCTGAAATTTATCGAGCCATTATTTTGTTAAATGTTTTCTTCTCCCTTTCGCCCTTTTCTTCAGAAAGTGTCTAGCCAGCTGTTTGTTTTATTTAGTGTAGTTTTAATTTCAGACACTGTATTTTTCATCTCCAGTGAAGTTTGATTTGGGTCTTTTAAAAAAATCTTCTGTGTATATTTAACATGCTCAGTCTTTACCTTTTATGGGATATGGAATATACATGCAGTAAACGTTTTATGTGTATTAAGTCTATCGTCTCTACTATCGTCTCTATCATTTCTAGGTCTAATCTTTTGCATTATAGGTCGTATTTTTCTGTTTCTTTGCATGCTTTGTGATTTTTGAGGAGATGCTTGGCGTTTTAAATTTTACTTTACTGAATATTTTTGTATTCTAATAAATATTCTTGAGCTTTGTTTTGAAATGCAGTTAAGTTACTTGGAGCCAACTTGTTAGGTGGAATCAGAGCAGCCTTTTCTCCAGGGCTCATTTTCCCCACGGCTGAAGCAGTGCCCTTCTGAGCACTGTCCCTGCTATCCTGTGGGTTTAGGAGAGTTTTCCACGGTGGCTAGTGGGAAAACAAACCATTCTTGTCTTGGTGAGCCTGCCCTAGGCTTGTTCCCTCTCGTCCTTCAGGCAGTTGTTTTCCAGGCTGGAGATGTGGGGAAGGCCATCTGCAGGCTTACCCTGTGGGCTCTGCGGCCCAGGCACTGAGGGCCACCAACCCCCGCCCTGCACCCCGTTCATGTCCCTCTCAGGGATCACACTCGTGTACATGCTGGGGTTCAGGGCCTGAAACCATTCTTCATGTATTTTGTCTTTGTTTTTTTAATTGAGTCATCTGGGAGAGTAAATCTAGACCATCATGGCCAGAAGCAGAAGTCCAAGCAAGGTTGTTTTTTGTTTTTTTTTTAGGTTGTGAAATTATCAGCCCAGAAAATGGTGTGATAGTTTTCACATTAATTTAGCTTAATGGTATCTTGAGAGTAGGGGAAGCTGTAAGCTGTTTTTCTCTGTGGCATTGTGATTCTGATTCTGGAAGCCCTGCTGAATCCTCATCCTTTTTGGAAGAGAAATTTACTAGGCATCATGGTATGTTAGTTTGTTTAAGGATAGTTCCTTCAGATAATGCATTTGTTAAAAAATTTTTGGTGAGGACAAAAAGTGGCATCGTTGAGAATTAATTTCTAACATCTCTATTTCCTGTAGGAAGTAGAAGCACTATTTAAAGGAGATAATTTACCAAAATTTATAAACTGTGAATTTGCATATAATGATAATTGGTTTATTACATTTGAAACAGAAGCTGATGCACAACAGGTAAGTTCTTTCCACCATCACCCTATGAATTGCATAGTTTACCAGTTTTTAGTATTAGTGCATGTTGGAACTAAACTTGGGCGTTGAGATTATTTGTGATAGTAAGTTTGAATGTAATCTGCAGAGGAAATCAAGTTGTAGAAACTTAAATGAGTGTATTTGTATGGACAATTTTTATAGCAATATAAAAAGCATGTGATTACTTTCTAAGGACAGCAAGCTAAGCAACCTAGGAAAATCAGTTTTGTTCTTCTGTCTAGGCAGAGAAAAGTTTTACTATTTGCAAAGTGTTTGGGGGGAAATTTGAACCTAATCTTCATCTCCCAGCAGACTTCATTGTATGTTGGAAGATGCTTTTAATGGTATTGAGAAGTAAGCTCTGTAAGGAGGTATAAGGAGTTAGTAGGTTTCCTGCCCTTAAGGGAAGGAAGCATCTTATTTGTGGGGAAACTAACACATGTATTATGAAGTATTAAATGGTATAAACAATATCTGGGGTTCAGAAAAGAAAACACAGAAACCTGAAAGATAGGTTTGAATTGGATGGAGGGGGAAAGGGCAACGGAAGATATAGTAACCATGTTTGTGGAGCTGAGCGTGAGCTCTGCCAGCCTGCATGGCGAATGTGATCGGGTGAGACTGAATCAGAGGTGCAGGGCCTTCACAGTTTTATAGGGGTTTAATGTAGAATTAGTGTGGAGAAGAACAAGGAGATATGTAAAGAATGTTATGAGCCTAATCCTTTTCCTTCCTGTCTGGTATTTCCTGAACTGCATACTTCTAATCTGAAATTGGGATTAATACTAGGAACTCAGTATTCATCATTTTCCACCAGGTCAAGGTTCTTAGCCAGTGGTCTTTGGGAGACTTCTATGGCATCTATTAATACTTACAAAATTGTGTACAAATCTTGTTTGTGAGAATTTGGGGTACACGTTCCATAGCTCTTATGAGGTTATTTTAAGGGATCTGTGACCCAGGGGGTGTCAAGAATCATTATTCTAAGTTCTGTTCACCATAATTTAATTATATATTTCCCTATTTGAGCTATTGAGTGAACTATTGGTGCCTCTTATTCATAAGGTTAATCAAATGGAATTTTGTACTTAATTTTGCCCTTAGGCTTACAAATACCTTCGAGAAGAAGTCAAAACTTTTCAAGGAAAACCAATTAAGGTAAGCAAGACCATTGGTTATTCTTTGTTTATTTGCAAATTGATGTTCTTAAGTATTCTAATAGAAACTTACATATTTTCAAACAGGCGCGGATAAAAGCAAAGGCAATAGCTATAAACACATTTTTGCCAAAGAATGGATTTAGACCCCTGGACGTGAACCTGTATGCCCAGCAGCGCTACGCGACATCGTTCTACTTCCCTCCTATGTACAGCCCCCAGCAGCAGTTCCCCCTGTACAGCCTGATCACCCCCCAGACGTGGTCAGCAACACACAGCTATCTTGACCCACCCCTGGTATGTCGTTTATTTTATTTTATTTTATTTTATTTTATTTTTTGAGACAGAGTCTCGCTCTGTTGCCCAGGCTGGAGTGCAGTGGTCAGATCTCAGCACACTGCAAGCTCCGCCTCCCGGGTTTACGCCATTCTCCTGCCTCAGCCTCCCGAGTAGCTGGGACTACAGGCACCCGCCACCTCGCCCGGCTAATTTTTTGTGTTTTTTAGTAGAGACGGGGTTTCACCAGGTTAGCCAGTATGGTCTCGATCCCCTGACCTCGTGATCCGCCCGTCTCGGCCTCCCAAAGTGCTGGGATTACAGGCTTGAGCCACCGCGCCTGGCCAGTATGTTGTTTCTTTACTAGGAATTTATGTTGTAGACACTATGCTAGATAATTTGAAGGATTAAAATCCTCATCTAATAGGAAACCAGGTATGTGTGCAGTCTGACATAGTAAAGTAGACCTTCAAATTATGTGGGGGATTTTAAATTTAGTTGAGAACAGAACTTATGCACAAAGAACTTTGGATTGCTGTGATCACAATCATTGCTCAGCCCCTCTCCCATCTTGTCATGCAGCTCTTAGCAAGATTCAGAGGGTGACAGGAGCTGTAGTGTACCTGGCGTCCCCTACACAGAGGACGATGCAAGGGGGATTAACTGAGGAGGAAGAAGTGTTTAATAGGCTTCTGACAGCAAGGCCAAGGAGCAGGCCTGCTCTTTCACCAGCCTTATTTTACTCACTTCTCACCAGCCTTAGAGTTGCTTGACATGATTAATTTTTGTGGATTTTGGCGTTTGTTAAGGCTGTGGTTGGAATTCATAAGTCTGTACTGGATGTAGACATTGTCTTTTTGTGTGCTGCTATAGATGCTTGAGAGATCAGGTGGGTCCTGGGTGGGAATTAGCATGAGTTTGGTGGCATTGGATGCACAAGAGTCAGCAGTAGACGGATGAGCACGTCCTTGAAGCTGAAGTCTAGTTGAGAAGTGAAGATGGGTTCATGGACTAGAGGTTTGCCTGAGGTAGCAATGCAGGTTAGTTGGAATTGGAGAGATTGAAGGGTAGTATACATAGAAGGTTATGGTCAGAAAGCAGAAATTGAGTTAGTAGCTTTGAAAAGAGTTCATGTCCAGGGTTTCACTGTGGACTAAGGGAAAGACTGGGTGGTCCTCGGGGTCGGATGGCTGGGAGCCAGGCACCCTGATGGGCAGGGACGTCACTGCTGACAGGCAGAAAAGGAGGGTAGGTTCAGAGCAGAGTGGACTCGAGAAAACAAATGCCTGTATACGAAAAGTGAAGATATGGGCACATCAAACAACTCAGGCTGGAAAAGTCAAAGATGCCAAGGAGACACGCGTACAGAATGTGTACAGAATGGTAGAACGAGACAGACAGGGCTTATCAGGGATTGTGTTGTTGTCTAGGTTGAGCTTTTTGGGTTAAGTACGAGTTTTTCAGAAGGAATCAAAAGAAGGAAGTTTCATGAACAGAAGATGGTTGTGGATTCATGGGTGTTGGAGCTGAAGCGTAGACCGGTGGCAGGGAGTTGGGGAGCGAGCTGGAAGTTTCCAGGCCTAACTGCGCAGGTGCTTAGCTGTCCTGAGGCTTGTGGGCTTTGGCCTAGTGCTTGTAGGAAGTTGTCTGAGGTTTCTAAGCAGAGAAATGAAACCATACTCCATTTATAAAATAGCTCCTAAGGCCGTGTGAATTGCAGGCAGGGACAGGGAGAGATTTTCAGAGGCCCCCTGTTCCCCTTGAGTCTGGAACCACTGCAGTAGAGGAACCTTTGGTAAAGTTACTTCTGTCTCTTTTCAGTAAGTCCTAATGGTAAGAAAGTTTCTGGTTTTTGAAGTAGTACATCTGTAAAAGTGTACCCACGGCTGAATACTTCCTTTTCCCAAAAGCATATCATGAGAGAGCCTCAGAGAGACTTTAGTGTGTAGGCTCTGGGTATTGAAGAATCATCGCTGCACGTGGCTTGCCATGCTTGTCCTTTTAGTTCTTCCTGCAGCAGTTGCTTCTCCCGTTTCTTTAATCATGGTTGACCCTCTTGGGGATCCTTGGGGTCCTGGGTCAGCTTATGGCCTTGACTCGTGTTGTCCGTTCAGATTGCGGTGTGTGCCAGCCAGCTGGTCCTGCTCTGAGTCTTGAAACTGGGGCTCTCCATCGCAGCCTTTTACTTGCTCTAAAATATGTGTGTCCCTTGTTCTGCAACTGAAGAGGTCGTGCTTATTAATCCAACAAGTAATAATAGGAAGTTATAGCATTAATAATCAAGTTTTTATATATGACCAATTTTATTTTTTATCTTGAGCAAATTTACTGGAATATCAGGGCTCTGTCTGTAAAATGACTTGCTTGAAATGAATAGTCTTCATTGCTCTCCCCGTGATTTACAGTCTCAGATCTAGGTCAGCATTCACAGCTCCTCCTGTGTGATGTATTTTTGTTTGTTTGTTTTTTGTTGAGATGGAGTCTTGCTCTGTCACCCAGGCTGGAATGCAGTGGCCTGATCTCGGCTCACTGCAATCTCTGCCTCCTGGGTTCACACCATTCTCCTGCCTCAGCCTCCTGAGTAGCTGGGACTACAGGCGCCGCCACCACACCCGGGTTATTTTTTGTATTTTTAGTAGAGATGGGGTTTCACCGTGTTAGCCAGGATGGTCTCGATCTCCTGACCAAGTGATCCGCCCGCCTCGGCCTCCCAAAGTGCTGGGGTTATAGGCGTGAGCCACCGCGCCCGGCCATGTGTGATGTATTTTTAAAGAGTCCATTCTTACAGCGTATAGAGTTTCTCAAGTAGCAAATTGGAGATTCTCACTTCCCTTTTGTATGATTTTATTTTGGTTCCAAGCTATCTCTAATATTCTTTTTCTGTTATATCTTCCAGTTAGCTCTAATTGAGAATTACTTGCTTTTTTCCTTTTCTTTCTCTCTTTCTCCAAACGAGGGGGGCTCCATGCCTATCTCTGTCACTTTAGTGACATTGAGGGTGTGGACTGTAAGGCCTTCAGGAACTAAGTGCCCTGCGTCAGGAGCATTAGGAGCAAAATGTCAGTGATTCAGAATGTATTGGAAACCATGGGTCCAGAAGCCAGAGAATTAGAGCGATTGATCTTGTTTTTTGTTTGTTTGTTTATTTTTTGTTTTTCTTTAAAGGAACTGTTTTTACGCTAAGTTTTATCTTACTTTTGTATGTGTCTCGATTTTAAAAATAGTTGGCCGATACTTAGAATTCTATGCTCAATATTTTTAACTGTTTAAGATCTTTTAGGGATTCTGTGGCCCTTTCTAATTTTCTTCTGGATCTTATGTTAGTATATTTGCATGCCATGTTTACCTTGTGACTTGGGGAATAATGAGGATATGAAAATACCCTGGTCTGCAGAGCAGGACTTGTGTCGAGATAAAGTAAAGGCGCTGTCAGGCTGTGTGTGGTTGGATCAAGCCGGGTGAGCAGCAGTAGGGTTAGTGCAGGTACAGGTGCTCCTGAGATTGAGAACATTGATGAGTTGTATTAAAGCCATCAGGAATCAAGACCTGTTGACTTCCTGCCAGCGATGGAGGTAATAACAGACTTGCATGCTAAAGGTTACAACACTTGTTGGAGCCCACCCACTCTTGACCACGTCTTTCCTCTCAGTGCCAGTTTCCACGTGTCAGTTCTCCTTGCTGGATTGTTGTAAGGATTGGCTGAAGGGATGCACAAAAGCTCCAGCCTACTTCTAAACAGCACCCATTGGCGATAAAATTGTAAAATACATGTCTCAACATGAGTCATGACTCTGACAACATCAAGAAATGCCGTCAGTTTCTACAGATTTGTTGGTATTAATGAAATTGAAGTCTGTTTTATGGTTTCTTTACTTGTCTGTTTTCAAATGAATCTAGGTAACTCCATTTCCAAATACTGGATTTATAAATGGGTTTACGTCTCCAACGTTCAAGCCTGCGGCGTCTCCTCTGACTTCTCTCAGACAGTATCCTCCTCGAAGCAGGCAAGTTCCGGGGTGGTCCTAGTGCTTTTGGTCTTTACGCTACTGCCCTTCCGGAGCTGGGATGAGGGAGCTTTGATCACTAATCCTGCTCCTCGCAGACAAAGCCACCTGAAGCACACAGCTGCATTCTATAAAGACTAAGCACTACCATCTGGTGTGGGTGCCTGCCTCAGATTCTCTGAGAGGAGGCTCTGGGGCAACTTGTACACATCACATGTGCCTGATTTTAATTTGGGCCTGGACTGAAAAACAGCAGAATCGTGGCACATTGTTAATAGATTTGTGTTATCCTATGCGTTAGGAGTTAACCATTCCAAATCCTATTTTTATATTTTATTAAATAGAAAGCAGATTTCAGCTTAGCTATTCCCTATCAGTATGCATGTTATGTGATGCCTTGATCGTTTTATAATTGAACACATAAAACCATTTTTGTTTACAGGAATCCTAGTAAATCTCATCTGCGGCATGCAATTCCTAGTGCGGAGAGAGGACCTGGGTTATTAGAAAGTCCTTCAATATTTAACTTCACTGCAGATCGATTAATTAATGGTGTCCGGAGTCCACAAACAAGGCAAGCAGGTCAAACTAGAACACGGATACAAAACCCTTCAGCATATGCCAAGAGAGAGGCTGGGCCTGGGCGCGTGGAGCCAGGCAGTCTTGAATCCTCTCCTGGTTTAGGGAGGGGGAGGTGAGTTGTTGAGCAGCTACTGTGTACCATCATAAACTACTAATATTTTAAAAATTCTTTAATTTAGGTCTGTTTTGTAATTGTCTTTATGTCACAGAAAATCTGATTGAAGGCTATAAACATAAAGTGTTTTATATAATTGCTGAGACTTAAATGGCTTCATCTTTTTTGGAATATGAAATGGTTCAGTGAGAACTGTAGATGTTCTAGATCATTATCTGATGAGAACTGTAGATGTTTTAGATCATTATCTGATGAGAACTGTAGATATTTTAGATCATTATCTGTAGAAACATTGGAGCTCAGCAGTCATAGACTCTATCCCATGTGCCTGCAGTCTCCTCTTGGCAGCGTCCCTGGCTCACCAGGCCCCTCTGTGAGAGCGGTGTCCAGGCTCTGCCCCATGGCTGCTGGCCTGGTGCCCTCCAGTGGGGTGTGCACCAGGCACTGCAGGTGGAGCCTGGAGCAGGTAACCAGGCAGATCAGGACTGAAGTCTGATCTCACTGGAGGGTTGAGACTAGCCAGGATGGTTCGTGGTTGTGCTTCCTGCCCACTGTTTTTGGTTTTAATATTTTTTTGGCATCAGTCCTGTAGTTGATTTTTTGTTTGTTTTTAAGACAGGGTCTTGCTCTGTTGCCCAGGCTGGGGTACAGTGGCATGATCATGGCTCACTGCAGCCTTGAACTCCTGGGTTCAAGCAATCCTGTTGCCTCAGCATGCTGAGTAGCTAGGACTTCAGTGCACACCACCATGCCTGGCTAGGTTTTAAATTTTTGGTAGAGACAGGATCTCGCTGTGTTGCCCAGGCTGGTCTTGAACTCCTGGCCTAGAGCCATCCTCCGGCCTCAGCCTTCCATAGTGCTGGGATTACAGTCGTGAGCCACTGCACCCGCCCATTGTTGATAAGGCCAGTATTTGCCTTGATAAGGACCGTCAGGATTTCCCTTTCATAAGTGACAAACAAGTGACTTGAATTCCTGAGCTTTTTCTGAGTTTTCTGTACACAAAATGTACAGCACTGTGCCTCATGTACAGACCCCTCTTCCTGTTGACCCCGTGCACACGCTCTGTGCAGTGAGAATTCAACATGAAGAGGCATCAGAAGCATCTCATTCCTGCCCATAATGATTAAATGAGCACATAGGAGTTGCTGCAGGGATTGTGCAGTGGCATTGGAAGGCACCATGGTCTGGGAGAGCTGGCACTGGGCTGTCTCACAGGAAACATGGCGTCAGGCTGCTCCACAGGCCTTGGAGATGCAAAGCCGAAAGGGGCCCACTGTGTCATGTAGAGTCGCTGACTTCAGGGAGCAGTTGCTAGCCCTGGGTCTCAGTTTGGGGTTCTTAAGGCCCAGAAGCTTGGAGGGAGGAGGGCTGCAGAGCTGGGGCTCAGACTTGGGACAGAGCCCCACTCATCAAGGCCACGTGGCTCCCTGTGAGGGGTATCAGTTGTGGGCATGGTGTGGAAGGAGGCAGATTGGATGGACAAGACCCCGGCCTCAGCCTCCTGTGCCCTTCAGTGTGCCCTGTTCATATGAGCGTCACAAGAAGCTTCCTGGCAAATGAAAGTGGGGCTAGCTGAATTCCAGCTCCCTCACACAGTGTATACAGGTGGCTTTGAAGCTGAGAGTCCAGCGCTTGCTAATGAGTGTGTTCTGCCCAGGATACCCTTCAACAGTACTTGAACTTGCAAATGCTGCAGTGGTAACAAGTTTATGCTTTTGCCTAACAGATGCAGATTTTGCACCAATGGAGACCCTCTGTCTCCCCACCAAGGGAGGACAACTGTCCTCCCACCTGAAACCTGAGCACTGCAGCAGGGAGTGGTTTAGGAAGCGTACACCAGCATGGGCACAATGGGCGGGGAAAGTGCATGCAGCTCCTGCAGCCTGTTTCTGCAACCGGTCCTGAAGCCAGAGCTGACCTTCATAACCTCCTCCTTCCCTCTGTATTGAGAAAGAGCTTGTTCTGTTTCGCAGGGAGTGCTCCAGGCCTTGCTTGCCCTGAGAACCTGATCCACAGCAGCCATGCCTCCACCTCCTCTTTTTGGGAGGGTTTGTTTTGTTTCCATTAACTTTCTCTATTGGGCCAAAGTGCTACGATACCCTGGAGAACCCCTTACCGGAGTCCAGACACACGTCCCTACCCTTGCATGGCGGCCATGGCAGGGCACAGCCCAGCCGGGTTGAATGGCATGAGGAGCCCCAGGTGCCAGGTGGCTGCCTTGGCGGAGCTACTGTTAGGGTTATTTGGGGGAGCACACCTCTTCAGGGTCTCTTCACACCACCGCATTCAGAGTCACGGGTGTCACAGTGGTGTTTCTGTGGTGTGGGACCACCCTGGGTCCCTTGCTACCCCTTGTGAGCTGGAACCCGCCATGGCCCTGTCGGTGAGCCTTGGCGCGGCCAGCCTGCTCTCTGCATGATGGGCACTGACATGTTCTGCAGCTGCAGGTGGGCTTCTGGGTCTGACACGGGTTACGTGGAGCCCAGTGAGCGTGTAGGGAGTGTTGACTGGGCCCACTGATGGTGACTGGGATGGGACTCCATGGCAGGCAGGTCTGTGTCCTGGACACCACTGTGTTCCAAGGGATGGGTGCCCCTGTGTCCCAGCCAGTAGTGACGAGCAGGCTGCCCTTGGCGGGGGGATGCCCTGTGCCGAGCCCTGCAGGATGTCCTCCTCCCTCACTCAGGGCAGTGCCTCTGGGCAAGCAGGTGCTGGCACCATCCATCTCACACCCCTCCCAGGTCCCCGGGGCCAGTTGAGTCCTGTCCCACTCCGGACTCTCATCCGGTTGCATTCCTAGCTCTGCTCATGAGCCATCGTAGCCCCACCTTTCCACCAGTTCTGAATCGTGGCACTGCAGAGTGGACGTTCAGCTCCCTGGATTTCGGGAGCACCGCCTATTAGGGAGTGGTGCCGAGCCAGGTGTGTGTTGGGATGGCTGTCCATGATGTAGGCCCAGAACCCTGTCTCCCTGTGAGGCCCCAGGCAGAGATCCGGGACAAGGAGCACCAAGCCCCCTGTTCTTGCAGGAGGGTGGGTTGTCAGGACTCGTGCCCCACCTGTGGCTCAGTACTCACCCATGTCCCATAGTCTGGCTTGCAGTCTCCGCAAGGCCCCAGGAGAAAGCCAGGAGCTATTTCCAGGAAGTTTTCTGTAGGAGATAATAGGGATTTGCTGCAGAATCCTAAAGGTTTGTGCCATCCCTCCCTTAGAGGGGCTGGCCCATGGTTCCACGGAGTGTTCCAACGTTAGGCCATCTTAGGCAAGACTACTTTTTGGTTTTCTCTGAATGAAGGAATTAGTCAACACTATGTCTTAACTCCTTTCTAGGTTGTGTAATGCAAGGCTCTTGGGGGAGTCTTTGCATTCCATTAAATTATAAATTGAGATTCATGTGTGTCATGTGACTTGTTAGACCACAGAAGCCTGTCCAAGGAAATGGGAGTGTCTTGGCCATCCTAGTGTCCCAGGTCTCTACGTGAAGTCACCACTTAATCAGTGTGTGTCTTGTGGTTATCTGCTGAGTGTGTGGCATGGCCTTACTGCCTGCAGGGGCTCCAGATCGTGGTTCCTGAGGCTGGCAGGCGAGGACAGGAAGTCTTTGGGGCACAGAGGTCCTTGTGTGTTTTTTGTGGGAAGAGGTCCGCCATTGAGGCAGTAGTGGAGGAAGCTGAGAGGGCAGAGGAAGGAATGGGACGGAGTATTTGAGATCTTTTAAGTCTGATGTAAAGCAAATCTGCACCGGGAAGATTCTCACCACCATTTTTTTTTTTTTTTTTTTTTTTGAGGCGGAGTCTCGCTCTGTCGCCTGGACTGGAGTGAAGTGGCCAGATCTCAGCTCACTGCAAGCTCCGCCTCCCGGGTTTACGCCATTCTCCTGCCTCAGCCTCCGGAGTAGCTGGGACTACAGGCGCCCGCCACCTCGCCCGGCTAGTTTTTTTTTGTATTTTTAGTAGAGACGGGGTTTCACCGTGTTAGCCAGGATGGTCTCGATCTCCTGACCTCGTGATCCGCCTGTCTCGGCCTCCCAAAGTGCTGGGATTACAGGCTTGAGCCACCGCGCCCGGCCTTCTCACCACCATTTTAAACAACTCACTGATGGAGCTCAGTCTCAGATTTTATGTGTCTTGTCATTTCGACCCAGGGGATCTTCAGTACCGACTTCTCAACAGACCTCCCAAGGAGGCACCAGGGAGGTGGTTTTAGTCACTGTTTTCTTCCTTTCTCTGTCACTTGCCTGGACTTCCGCGTCAGTCCCTTGCTGTAAACTTTGTGTTGCTCTGCGTATGCTTCTTAGAGTTGGGATTCTAGAATTGAAAGTCATCTTTGAAAGGTTTTAAAGTGATGAAGACTGAGTTGATGTGTACTTTGCTTATGTGAGTGCAAACGTGCTCAACAATAAATTCTCCAAGTGGGAAAAAAATAACAGTCTTTCACTTTCCACTCCTAGGAAGAATTCCTTTGGCTACCGGAAGAAAAGGGAGGAGAAGTTTACAGTGAGTACATAAAGCATATGCCTCTTGACATTTAAATCTAATTTATACCAAACCTGAGATTTAATTAAATGGATTAAGGTTAAGACACAAAAATGAGCATTTCAAAAGACTTGTAACCTGAAATCCGCTAAGTAATAACTGACACCCTGGCTGGCCTAGGAGGAAGCAATTGTAGAGGTTTTGGAAATAGCCATGTGCTGCACGGGACTCCATCGTGCACAGGCGTGTGTGCTGTGGCATAGGCATGGCCAGGAGCTTGCTGTCGCACGCACTGCAGCCTGCACACGGGTGTGCACGTGAGCTCTTCTGTGTGGCAGCTGTACTGAAGAGTCTGAAATGACTAAGCCATTCATTTCAACGAGCAGAGTAAGCGTCTTCCACAGAGCAATTTGTTTGTTGGTGTTTTTCCTTCAAAACTTTAGAATACTCTCCTGCTGTGTAGAAAGCATTATCTCCTTCTGCTGTAAGTTACTGGCAGGACAGACCCAAACATAAGTGATAGGTTTTTGTGGCGGTAAGTACATGAGACATGGTGATTTTTCTTGGGTTGATTAAACAGTTTCTCCTGTGGAAAATGTTTGTGCTGGTCTTTAGTGGAGGTTGGCATGGACTTCTCCACAGCCAGTGGTGGGACGGCACGGTGGCAGTTAGTACCCATGAACCAGTGGTGGGACGGCACGGTGGCAGTTAGCAGTACCCACAAAGATGGGAGGGACGCCTCCACGGGCTTGCCGATGTGGAATTCCGTACAAGGAGTGCTGGAGAAGACCTGGACAAATCCTGGCCCAGCCCCTCCAGCCATCACACAGGTGCTTTCTCATCACAAAAGATGCAATCTCTGTTTAGAACTCAGAAATTCTGCCTTTCATAAGGTCGGCTTAGTCTAGTTTTTGTTTAACTAGTTGATAAGGCAGTTTTTATCGGTTAGTTCCATTTGGAATTAGTGAATTCCTGTAACCATTTGGACTAACAAGGCAAGCATTTCAACGTGGGGCACTGCTGTGCCTGCTGTGATGGTTCCCCCCCATTTCTGTTCCGTTACGTTTTGCCGTGCTTTCCTGATGCGTGTTTTCATGACTGTGACCTGCTTAGAAGCTTCGGCTTGTGGCCCAGTGTTGTACTGATTACAGAGCGTACGCCCAATTTACGTACTTGCTCTCAGGACCTCAGAAAGGTCCAGATTCTTTTTCTGTAAGAGTGTGTGAGCCTCGGGCCTAACCACGCCCATGGGACCTGAGCAGTACTCAGACCTCACCCAGGGGCGGGGCGCTCAGATCCTAGAGAATTTTAACACTGCCTTCCAAGTCAAGTCCCATCTGTTGATGATGTCATTTTGTAACTCCAACATCTGGGCAGTTGTTGCCTGCCTCTTTTGCTTCTACGAGTTGAAATTTAAATATGTTTTTTGGGAAGGCTGTCTCTCTAATGATGCTCATCTTCTGAAAAGCTGTGTTCACCTCAGAAACGTGCAGATATTTAAAACCGCTTTGCCATCACAGTGGCCATGTGTAACTTAGAGCTTTGCAGGATTATTTCGAGCATCTTGTTCACAATACTAGGTTATAGGGAGCGTACAACAGCCAGCTGCTTAGTAGGTAACACGCTTACTGCCAAGGACACCTAACTGGGAAAAGCTAAGCTAAAATTAGGCACCTGTCCCATGGAGCAGAGAAGCAAGTGGAATGCCCGACACAGGCTGTACTGGGGTTTGTGTCACAGACTGGGATTTGTGTCAGCCTGAATTCATTTTCATTCTTTGACCTGCTTTCACTTCTGACATATTTTCTCTGGAATCTACTGATGCAGGGATTCACCTTCCTGTGTATAAATTTTGGAGAAACATTGGCACTCTCAAGTTAGGTGAATCCCATGAGAGTTTTGCTTCCTGGTCAAAGTAGCTCATTGTTTCAACTAAAAATACTTGTATTCTTTAGTAAATATAGACTCATTTCTAAACTAAATATACACTCATTTCCCCATTCTCTGCCATGTGGCCTTCAGCCGAGGAGCTGCGTACTCGCAAAATGACTGCCAGCTTGTTAAAGCGGGTTGGTAGATCATTTTCCAATAAAAGGTATTACCGCCTTTCTCCTGAGATTTGGGCTTACAAAGTACACTCTCTTCTTATACTGAGTTTGCTTTCTTGAAGTCAAAGAATCTGATTAGAATTTGTTATCAAATACTGTGTTTTTAATTATTAAAAAATATAACTTTCATTAAGTTTATTTTCAGAGAATTCAAGCCCTCTACCCTTTTATTAAACCACTTTTTTGATGCACGTGTGTAAAATTTCTTACACAGGTTGTGGAGAGTGTCATATATTGTTCACAGTTTTCTTTGTGACTTACATTAGAAACTCTGCTGTAATAGCACAACACTTGTCTGAAAGTGGGAAAGTTTCATGTCTAGACTCAGGCTGTCCTGCTTTCCATCACTCCAGGGCGCCTCCCTTGCCTTCAGCTGCCCCTGCTGTTTGTGAGTGCTGGCAGCCATGGCTGGACGGCTCTTTGGATGGCACCTTAGCCTCACTGTGTCCTTGGTGACACGTCTCTTGGACAGCAGCATCCTTGAGATTGCAGTTTTAAAGCTCTGCTCTAGATGGTTGAAGTTGCTTCGATTGGGTGAAGAAGCCCTTGTCTGGGTTGAATGATCTGCTTGTTTCTACAGATATTTTCTGGACGGGTGTGGAAATGAGAAGATGCTTGGCCTTCTCTCTCCACACCGTGACCCTGGGATGTCATTCTGTTGCAGAGCAGCCAGACACAGTCTCCGACGCCACCAAAGCCTCCGTCACCAAGCTTCGAGCTGGGGCTGTCCAACTTCCCTCCATTACCTGGAGCTGCGGGCAATTTGAAGACAGAGGACTTGTTTGAAAACAGGCTATCTAGCTTGATAATAGGACCATCCAAAGAAAGGGTAAGGGATACATGGCACGTCTGAGAGTTGCCCGCAATGTCTAGGTACGGGTTCCGTGTCAGGCGCTTTGCGAAGCTCTTTATATGTGTTTGTTTTTAAGCTCAAGAGAGGCTTGGAGGCCATGTGATTGCAGAGGTCACACAGATTTGGAGTAAGGCCAGCCTTGAACCCAGGACTGGGCCTTTTCCTTAACCTGGCTGTCTGATGAAGTCAGAGGTAGAAACCTGTGCAATGATAGGCTATACACACCCTTTCTCTCGCCCAGAAACTTAGATTGCATTGTCACTGTTGTTCAGACCTGCCTTTATTTTACAAAACAACAGAATGAAATAGAAGAACTGAATAACATTGGAAATAAGTAAAATGTGTAGTAATCTACATGAGACAAGGAGCAAGAAGCCTGGGAGAACCTCACTGTAGTATGGGTGGCTTCTGGTGAGGTCTGGGCTGCCCCACGAGGTGCCCCCTCGGCTGCAGTGAGCATCATCCCAGGAGTCATCCAGAGCTGCAGTTGCCAGAGGACACTCAGCCCAGCACTCTGGCCTCTAACGTGCTTAGCGAGGTGGAGGTGGGACAACCTGACGCTGGAAGGCTCTGGGAAGTGCAGAGAAAGTTTTCTGCCCAGTTACCTACTGTGCATCGGAAGAGCCCAGGAAGAGCCTGCTGAGCACTCCTGGTTGCTCGTGTGCCCTGTGCCGGGGCCCTTTCCCCGGCTGTGCCCCAGAGCCACCGCGTGTCTATTCCACGCCATGTGACCATGCCGCCTGCTCCCTCACCCAGGTCTGCAGAGTCAGTGTCTCTTCCCCCAGGCTTTCGGGAAGGCACTGCATTGGATAGAACAGTTCCTCAGTTCCTTGGGCAGAATTTAAGGTGGATTTTGATGCAGCATCTTTACACTAAAAGCCAGGTGACGTGTCTAGTCCTTTGTATATTGGTAGATGATCATGCCCCTGTGTTCAACCTTGGAGACTGAGTACATTCCAGGGTTGTCAACACAGCCTTAAATTTCCACACCATCATTTCTGAGGTATTAGTGCCTTGAGAAGAAATGCACTTTAAAGATCTAGTTTTCCAACTGTGGCCTACTCTTCCCTTGGTATTGAGTGAAGGAGAAGAGGCAGGTCTCCAATCTTGCCTCAGAAACAGCAGCTACTGCTGTGCCCAATTTGAGTTTCTGTGTAAGGTTTCTCTTGAAGAATGAATTGCTGCTTTGAAAAGCCTGACCCTGAGCCTCATGCCGCCACCCAGGTGTGGTGGGCTCCATTGCTGCTTCTCAGGAGCTTCTTGAGTGAACAGCATGGCCCTTGGGTTTCAAAGTGGGTTGGAGGCTCCAGAAATGATGGGGTTCAGCGCTTCCCCTGTTGACATGGAGCTCGTGATGGTCACTCTGACTTGCTTCATGCCTGTAGTTGTGGATCTGCATTTCATTTGCATTGGGACTGAACATAACCTGAATGAATGGATTAATTTGTTAATTTAAGATGGAGTCTTGCTCTGTCGCCGAGGCTGGAGTACAGTGGCATGACCTTGGCTCACTGCAGCCTCTGCCTCCCAGGTTCAAGTGATTCGCCTGCCTCGCCTCAGCCTCCCGAGTAGCTGGGACTACGGGCATGCACCACCATATCTGACTAATTTTGTATTATTAGTAGAGATGGGGTTTCACCATGTTGGCCAGGCTGGTCTCAAACCCCTGACCTCAGGTAATCTGTCCACCTCAGCGTCCCAAAATGCTGGGATTATAGGTGTGAGCCACCGCACCTGGCCCCTACCGTGAATTTAAAATGCGCTTTTACAAAAGGAGTCCTTTGCCATCCTGTTTCCACCAAGCAGGATTCCTGCTGGTTGAGCATAGGAGTCGCAGCAGATTCTGGTTCTCAGGCTGGAAGGGCTCTCAGTCTGTCGTCAGCCTTCATCTAAGGGCAGAAGTGTGACGATCACCTGCCCTCCTGCCTTTTTTAAGTTGCATGACAAGTGTATCGTTACATCCCACATGCATAACATTAAGCACACATGAAATAGCCACTGCCCAGGGGTCCCTGGCTGGAGTAAGGAAGGAGTAAGTTTCACTCCGTCCTTAGCTTCCTGGCCTTGGACGAATTAACTTTGAGATATCGGGCCTCAGTTTCCTCACCTGTTGAGATGGGGGCATTCGCACACCTTCCTGGGGTTGTGAATTCAGAGAGGGCTGGGAGCTCACATTTATACAGGTGTGGAGGTGCCGATTGTTTTTTTCTCAGCTGTGTGAATGAGTTGTGTTGAACTGTGTTAGGATTCGACACTCAGCAGATGTGCGTGTACTGTTGTGCCATGCCATGCTGGGCCCAAAGTGCCAGGTGGGTGAGATGTGTTGGATGCCTGTTCAGTTAAGAAATAAGCTTGCAGATCATCGTTGCGGGAGAGGAGATTAGGCTTGTGATGTAAGAACAATGGAGCATTTGCCGAGAAAGAGAAGGGTGGGCGCTTGTGTGGGGCAGAGGAGAGTCCTGGGCTCTTTGCAACATTTTTGCTGGAGAAGACCCTTCTCCCCTGTGTCCTTGTGCCGCTCTCCCAAGGCTGTTCACGGGTGGGGTGAACGGATATTGGTACCAGCTCCGCTTAGTGCCAGCAGGATTCTGATGAACACTCCTGACCCTGTTTCAGACCCTCAGTGCAGATGCAAGTGTGAACACCCTTCCTGTAGTGGTCTCCAGAGAGCCCTCGGTGCCGGCTTCTTGTGCTGTATCAGCAACATACGAGCGATCCCCCTCCCCAGCTCATTTACCTGAGTGAGTATTGGAGTTCTCCCAGCGCCTTGGTGTTTACTGACTTGAATGGCCTGTGATGTTGCTTGAGATTCACATATTGGGTGGCATTTTTACAGTGATCCCAAGGTGGCGGAGAAACAGAGGGAAGCCCACAGTGTGGACAGACTTCCTCCCGCCCTCACTGCGACCGCATGTAAATCGGTGCAGGTGAACGGAGCCGCCACGGTACGTACCTCGTGCCTGCCTTCCTGCACGACAGCCGCGAGGCTCTGGTGTGAACAGACGCTGCGCACTCCTGCACCTGCTCGTTTTTTAATCACATCTAATTTGGTGGGTTTTTATTTGCGTCTGTCTGTGTTGTGTTTTCTGTACAAAATATGCTTAATATTTGCTAATAATTTTCCACTAACTACTCTAGTTCTTTCTCGGACCACCATGTAGTCCTTTTATTTCAGTGCTGGTCAGTAGAGGTTTCTTGAGTAGTAACAGGACACCAGCTCCTGTTTCTCCATAGACTTTAGGATCATTTCAGCACTTCACACGCGTGTGTGTGTTTGCGTGCGTGTGCATCATGTGTCTGATGAAGAGACAGGAAGAGCAAGATGATGGCCCCACCAGCCTCCAACCCCTGTGGGCCCAGCAGGCCTGAACCCCAGTGACTTCTTTCTGCTGTTTTCCCTACTGGGTGAACCGTGGCCTCTCTTATTCTGAGTTGTGGCCTCTGTAGTTTGATCTTGGGTGAGCTTTTTACTTGAATTTGGGAGTTTAATCCCTTACTGTCCCCTGGGCTGAGTCTAAAAAAGGATTTTTATATAGGTTAAAATTAATACTTTCAATAATAATAATAAAAGGAGAGGCCAGGTGCGGTGGCTCAAGCCTGTAATCCCAGCACGTTGGGAGGCCGAGGTAGGCAGATCATGAGGTCAGGAGATCAAGACCGTCCTGGCCAACATGGTGAAACCCCGTCTCTACTAAAAATACAAAAAATTAGCTAGGTTTGGTGGTGGGCACCTGTAGTCCCAGCTACTCGGGAGACTGAGTCAGGAGAATCACTTGAACCTGGAAGGCAGAGGTTGCAGTGAGCTGAGACTGCGCCACTGCACTCCAGTCTGGGTGACAGAGTGAGACTGTGTCTCTAAAAAAAAAAAAAAAAAAAAAAAAGCTAAGGGAAATACTTTACTTTTCTGTTGTTTAGCCTTTATGCTTCCACTTATCTGAAAACCCTATTACACATTTCTTTGAAGATTTTAGCTGTCTTCATCATTCTTACACATTTCCAGTCCTTTGTAGTTTGAAATGTGCAAAACATTTTTATTTAAATAAAGACTGTGTCTGGAGTTTGCCTTTCAGGGTTGAGTACTGTGTGAGGGTCCTTTGCCCGCCGTGGGCACCTGGGACACCCTTCTGTTGTCCCGATGTGGCGGAGTGAGCGCAGGCAGCATCCGGACTCCTCCTGGGCTTCCGCATTGCCCAAGCAGGCTGAGGGCTGGGTGGGGATGGCGTTCAGTCAGCTCTCTTCTCCCTCACGCCTTTTCTAGTTTTATCCATTACTACAGTGGCACAGAGGGAGTGTTACACGGCAGGGGAAACTAAATCATTAGATTTCATAAACTTTTTAAAAGTTAAAAACACTAGTGAAGATGGAAACTTAGTTATAGTTGAAAACTCTTTTAAGTGAACTTGATTACCTGTCTTGTCCCTGGAGACACCATTTCACACAGGTAACCCAGGATTGTCTGTTTCCAGGAATTGCGAAAGCCCAGCTACGCAGAGATTTGTCAGAGAACAAGTAAAGAGCCTCCTTCTTCCCCATTGCAACCCCAAAAAGAACAAAAGCCAAACACTGTTGGTTGTGGGAAGGAGGAAAAGAAGCTAGCAGAGCCCGCGGAGAGATACCGGGAGCCCCCAGCCCTCAAGTCCACACCTGGAGCCCCCAGAGACCAGAGGCGGCCGGCCGGGGGCCGGCCCTCGCCCTCGGCCTTGGGGAAGCGTCTCAGCCGAGAGCAGAGCACTCCCCCCAAGTCTCCTCAGTGAAAACCGTACGTCTGGGAGGGGTCGCAGAGCGCTGTGTTCACCACAAACGACACTCAGTGCGAGGCGAGCCGCTGGTTAGGAGCTTGCAGTGTCTGAGGCCTGTGGGATCCTCAAGCTGGTTTTCTTCTGTGAGTTGGATTCTCCCCCTCTTGAAAAAAAATCGATTTTTCAGGATTTAATTAATACAAACCTTATTTTAGGTTGGTGCTTAACTGGAGGTGATGCATAAGTCTGATTTTTTTTTCCAAGATAAAGAAAGCATTTATCCTAACAAATTGGTATTTTTTATTAAGCCTCCATGTGGCTCTGAATGCAAGCTATATATAGTGAGTTTTTCTAAATTAAGGGAACTCTGCTACTTTTTTTTTTTTTTTAGTAACCGGTCTGCAAGTGCATATCTCTAGAATGTCCCCGCAGAAGAATGAGGGCCAGTGGCCTTGGCAGAGGCAGGTGTGGCCTCATAGAGGCAGTGCTGGCCGTGCCAGGGCAACAGCACTGATGTGGGAGCTGTGCTTCTACCTAAGCCGTTGGTGGGGGACTCTGGCATTTAAGAATGTAGAGAGCGCGTCCTTTTTGATCTCCTGGGCAGAGTGAACCTGCAGCGGCCACCCCAGAGAGACCTGAAACCTTGGTTCTGATGCACTGCAAGCAAGTAACCAGCTTCTCACTCCAGTTTCAAGTGGCTATTATGTAATATAAATTCAAAGCACATTGTGAATAGAACCGAAATGAAAACATACACTTGGTTGCCCACTGACATGTTACCAGAAGTTGTTCCACGATGTTGTTTTGACCCCTGTGAGCTGACGGCCCCGGCCCTGCTCTGTGCACATTTCTGTCCATGTTCCCCAGCACTCTGGTTGGAGAGAGTCCACGTCTTCAGCTCTGTGTGGACATCTTCCCGTACCTCTGCATCAGCACATGGATTTAAGAGTTACGTAATTGTGAGAGAATGGTGTTTGTGGTTTTTCCCCCTCTTTGGCTGGTGGAGGATAAAGTTCCTGCTCTTTTACCTCCAAGACGAGGGCCTCATTGATTCACTTCCAGAAGTGCTGCACTTCTGAAGAACAAGGATGCACTAAAGTTAGCAAGTTTATAATAAAGTTAAATATAAATTATTTTGTTTTAAAATGCCTCAAATTTTTCTTTAAGTATTCTAAGCAGCAGACATTAAAATAAGAATATTTCCTGCTAAATGTAACCATACACTTTATTCCACAAAATGTTATTTAACAAGACTGAGGGTTTTTTTTAAGAAAAAATTATTTCCATCCAATATTTAAAGACTTGAATTTTATTTAAACTTGAAAATGACTTTGCCTTAACTTTTGTATAAGACAGCTTAGAGTCCATGGAGCCCGGCCCTGGGTTGGCGTGAGTGGGTCAGAGTTACTCAGTTACTGTGTGGATCTCCTGTCGCTGGTTTTACTGAGTAAGCATAGTGTAGTACAAGAGCTAGCAGTAGTTTTTGTAATATACCTTAAAGATCTTCAACAGTTGATCTTTTTTCAGAATGTTGGGAAATCCTGTAAATGCAAATAGTCAATACTGTATTAAATACGTGCACTCGGGAGTGTGCTTCGCTTGTACAGTTGTAAATAATCAGAACATATGAAAAAGGTACCTACAGAGAAAATTCTGATACAAATTATTGATATATTATAAATGTTGCTGTTGAGCTGGATGTAGATAAACTAAATGTTGTGGTTTGAATATTATTTTGATTTGTTGAGATCTTCTTTTTTCTCTTACATCGGTGTGTTGAACTGATTCTGCCTCTTTGCTGCAAAAGGGAATTGGAAAGTCTTATTAAAAGCCTCCAGATGTTTTCATACTCTTTTAAAATGTATGTAAATGCATACTAATCATACCTAAAGTGAAAGAGTTTTAAAGTATGTAGAGAGCAAAAACTGGCAGGATCGTAAGTGGAGGTGAAAGTAATCTGATTAAAATCACGTGCAGCTAAGCATGGTTTACCTGCCAGAGGAAACATGCCTGACATTTTTGACCATTTCCTTTAAAGCAGTTGCCATTATTCAAATACAGAGAAACAGCCACAGGGCTAGTGTTTTTCAAATGCATTTTAAAGAAACATGGGGATTTATTTTTTTGTAGTTGTCAGTTCACTGACCAAAAAAAAAAGAAAAGAAAAATCAGAAGTAATTGATCTCTGAAACCCAAACTCTCAATATTCTAAAAGCTGGGAGGCAACCCCAAGGCCTGGCCTACGAGGTGCATCCTTGCTGCAGCAGGACCAGGGGCGCCATCAGCCATTCCCAAATCACAAGGCCTGCCCCTCCGCCAGTGAGTCCTTGGTTTTTAATGATGAGAAGTCCTTTCCCCCGAGGTGTGAGCATTGCAGCGCAGTGTGTGTGTGTGGTTCGAGCCAGCTTAGTCCTTCACTTTGTTTGTTGGCTGAAGTGTGAGCTCAACAGCTGTGTGAAGAGGGCAGCGCGTGCGGTAGCCAGTCGCCACTGGAGGGCTCTGCTGCCATCCGGTCAATACACTGTAGTTACTGCCTAGCCAGCAGCAGTCTTTTGCATCAAGAGCAGAAACCTTACTCGGATGCGATTTTTATAGCATCCTTTTTAATTAAACAAAGGTGAAACACAGATAGCTATATAATGTCCAGAAACCCCTGATGCTATTTTGAAAGTGTCCACTCAGAAGAAAATGAGAGTTATCATAATGGGAAGCTGTGGCGGTCCACGCCGACTGGACTGTGTCACATACAGTGATGAGAGTGGCTTTCATGCTTTTTTTTTAAGTTAACACCCTCCTTTACCCCCAGCAGTATCTCAGGTCATAGAATCCGAGATGCAGCAGCGACAAATGGCATTTTAACTTGTAAAATCATGTGACGATGCTTATCATTTTGAAATAGAAGAATAAAAACCTGGCCCCGTTGCACCCGACATGAATTTCAAGTGGAGTCGTCGTTCTCTGAGAGTGAGTGTCTTGCCATTTCCACCCAGGCCCTCCTGTCATCACATCACCGGCTGTCACTGGCGGGTGACAGCAAACGTCCTGCATTGCTGTATTAGGATCTCTGCAGTTCAGGCTTCACAGCCGGTTCAGTGTATCCGGGCGACGGGTAGCGGTGGTGCATGCCTGTCTGCGTGCCCCGCTGACGAGCTGTAGTTGTGACTTGTGTGCCTCGCGGCCCACTGCCGGGCTGCAGACAATCGAGGCGAGGGCACTGGCTGCCGGCAGTTCACGGTGTGGGGGCCGTGTGGACGCTCCTTGAGGGTTTCGTTTTGTTCTGCTTCTTTTCATTAAGACTGGAATCAAGCTTACATGTAAACTATTGGTAATTTAAGTTTCCTTTGGTGTCATTCAGTGTAAAACTGTCTAATTTGAAAAAAAAAAAATGTAGGTTATGAAAATAAAGATTTAGGCACTGTTCAATTTTTCTTTTGATTTTTTTTAAATTAAAATTTCTTCAAGAATGCATCTTTTCTAAACATAGTTTTTTGTCTGTTCCCGTAAGTGTGCATGAGAAAGAGACATGGGCCTCGTTGGATCCTAAAGGCTCCTCACCCACGTGGGGGCTGGCTGCAGCACACGGGGCTCACCCTTTGTGTTTTAGGGGTTCCAAGTGAGCATTAACACCAGGTGCTCATGGGGAGAGGGTCGCTACCATGACTGCCAAGACTGACTGCAAAAATAGATGTTCCTGTATCAGGACTTGGATTTTGTTACAATGGCACTCTCTCCAAAGCTGTGTCCATAAAGCCGTTTGGAGCTGACGTTGGGTCCTCGTGGTGATGGACTGACTCATCCTTAGGCAGCAGTGATGTCTGCACTAGGAAGAGGCTGGCGGGAGGCAGGGCCCCTCCTGTGCCAGGCACCGAGTGGATGGGGGACTGATTCAGATGTTGGTGCCTTCCTCCTTTGTGCGTTGCCTTTTCATGTCATCTTCCCATTTTTACTCTCTTTTTCTAATGGAATTGATATTCTTGATCTGTTCAGGCTATTAAGCCTTTGTTATATATGTTACAAATATTTTCTTTCCGTCTACCAGTTGTCTTAACTCTTAACGTTATTTAGAATAGTATCTTTTACAGTGTTTAATTATTATGTAGTAAAATCTATCAATCTTCTCCTTTGTTGTTTGCGTGTCTTAGACTTCAGGTTTTTTCCCTACTCCAGAGTCATAAAGTTAATAGTGTGTGTGTGTGTGCGCCTTTAATCCAGCTGGGCCTAATCGTGTGTGTGTGGTGTGTGTGCTTAGGCAGGAACCCGATTTTACTTTATGCCGTGTGGAAAGTGTCTTTTTCCAGTATCACCAGTGAGTTCACTGTCTCTCCACTGGTCTGCAGTGCTGCTTCTGTTCCTTGCAGACTTCACACGTGTTCATGGGATCTCCACCTGGGGTCTGGAGGGTCTCTATTCCACACTGCCTATTTATTTCCCTTTCTGTCCTAACACCATAGCGTCTAACTCACCTGGCATCCTGTGTTGCTGAGAATTTCCTTCATAGAACTCATCACAGTGTGATCAGCTGTGCTCCCTGAGGGCAGGAATGATGCCATCGGAATCACCAGCTTCTCCCTTGTCCTTAGCACGCCATCTGCAAATTAGCAGATACTCGGTAAATGTGTATTAACTCCAAGTGTATTTCGTGCCTTCTCTGTGCACAGCCCTGCCCTGGGAAGAACTAGGATGAGGTATTGATTTGCTATTGCCACATAACAAACCCTGCCATAACTCCCTGGATGGAAGTGACCTCCATGTATCTGTGGGTTGTCTGCAGGGCTCTGCTGAGGTCAGCAGGTCCCACAAGAGAGTCAGGGCTCGGTCTCCTCATGGCTGTTAGAGATGTGCAAGACCCCAACCCTAAAGGTTTATGTATTCCGCCCCCATCCCCCACACTTAGAAATTGTTGTATTCTATTCCTTGCTATATCCACATATTTTAATAATGCAGAAATCCCATGTTCCTCTAAAGCATTGGATTGAACCAACTGAAGGAGTGCGTTGTCGCTCGTTGTTGCACGTGTGTTGCTCATTGCTCGTGTGTCGATCGTTGCTCGTGTCGCTCGTTCGTGTGTTGCTCGTTTGTCACTCGTTGCTCGTGTTGCTTGTGTGTTGCTTGTGTCGCTCATTCGTGTGTTGCTCGTGTGTCGCTCGGTCGTGTGTTGCTCGTTGCTCGTGTGTCGCTTGTTCGTGTGTCGCTTGTGTGTTGCTCGTGTGTCGCTTGTGTGTTGCTCGTGTGTCGCTTGTTCGTGTGTTGCTCGTTGCTCGTGTGTCGCTCGTTGCTCATGTGTCGCTTGTGTGTTGCTCGTTCGTGTGTTGCTCGTGTGTCGCTCGTTACTCGTGTGTCACTTGTGTGTTGCTCATGTGTCACTCGTTCGTGTGTTAGTCGTTGCTCATGTGTAGCTTGTGTGTTGCTCGTGCGTCGCTCGTTCGTGTGTTGCTTGTTCGTGTGTCGCTCATTCGTGTGTTGCTTGTGTGTCGCTTGTGTGTCGCTCTTGTGTTGCTCGTCGCTCGTGTGTTGCTTGTGTGTTGCTTGTTGCTCTTGTGTCGCTCGTGTGTTGCTGGGCCTGCTGGGGCACAAGCCGTTTCTGATCCAAGTCAGCTGCTGGTCTGCTTAGACAAAGGTGTGTGGGTGTCTCCACCATGTAGAGGAGGGACAGCAGGTGAGGCCGTAGGCCAGGAAGGAAGGGCACAGCCTAAGCATGCGGTGGCTTAGCCAGAGACCCTCGTGCACCAGCTTACGGAACTTGTGTCAGCCCAGGCCATAGCCAAGTGTGTGATGTCTTGGAGCATATATGCCAGGCCAGCCAGAGGGGCTGAGCCCTGCCCTAGTGGAGCTGGAGGGCAGGAGGTTATGAAGAGGATCCTGATGCAGGCTGGGTCACCCTACAGGCATGAGCCTGGGAGCATGGGCTGAGCAGCTCCACCCAGAGGGGCTTGCAGGACCAAGCTGGGACAGCAGCCACCAGGCCCGGGGGCAGATCAGTGAGCGTCCGGGAGGTGAAGATGCAGAAGAGAGCCAAATTCATTCGCCTCTGCGTGGGCCTGTGAGGGCCTACAGAGATGCACTTTCATCCACGACCAGGATTTCCTCCGCCGGAGCAGCCGCTTTTCCCAGCTGAATCTCACTATGTGTTTACTGCATAGAATGTGAGTGTACAGAAAGGCTCTCTCTAACGTTAGCTACTCGTGCAGAAATGTGGGGAGCTTACAAGTATGGGCAGCCGCAGTCTATTCCTCACCCTGGTCCTGACGGGATGTACTCCACGCGTGCACATTTAGGGTCACCGTGTCTTCTGTTGGATTGATCTGTCATTAGGACCCTGGACCGTAGTAATTGTCTTTGAAGTTTTACTTTGATAGTAACCAAGGCATTCCAGCTCTTTCCTTCTCACGCCTGTCAGTGTGATGTGCCGTTTTTCATCCTTTGACTTTCAGCCCGCCTGTACCCTATCTGAAGGGAGCTGCTTGTGGACCTCACGGAGTGGTGGCTGTTTGTAATCCGCTCTGCCAGCCTCAGTCTTCTAACTGTTGCGTATGGACCAATTACATCTGCCCTTTGCTGTTTCCTGCTGCTCTGTTTCTTTTTTCCGTTTGCCTTCCTGGGGATTGTAATTTGCCAGTTCTCAGTCGTCTGGTGCTCTCAGCTCCCAGCTGACCTTCTCCTGCTGCTGCGTCTCCCCTTTCCTGAGGCCAGCGGGGGCAGTGCCCTCTTCAGTGTCTGCACTTTGCTACCGGGTAGTTTCTTCCAGGCCCACACCTTCCATACCAGCTGAAATGCATCAGCCTGGAAGCACAGAGGCCCCAGTCTGGCCCGGCAGCAGGTGCAATGTGCTGTCCCCTGCAGAGAGCTCCATGCTGCTGTCGGGCCGGGCCATGCCACCGTGGTGGCAGTGTCCTCGGCAGGCAGCAGGAGTGCATGGCAGCTGTGGGGGTATTGCAGCCAGACATCTTAACCTCGGGGTGGAGGTGGGGAGACAAGAGTTTCTTTTTGTGTAGCTTTGGGAATAAAAAATTTGCCAGCAAATTTCACATCTTACTGGCCAGATTTAGCACCCAAACACCATCACGGGGAAGGGGCTTTCAGGCCAGTGAGGTCATCCTGGGCTCGGGGGTGGGGTCAGCTCCCCCAAGGTGCATGGTGACAGGAGAGGTGGGTCCCTGAAAAAAATGGGGGCCATTAAGAAAGAAGGGGTAATACGTCCACTCAGTACATTCGAGCTCCTCGGCCCCAGCCTGCTCCGTCTCCAGCCCATGTCTCACTGTATCCTTGGCGTGGCCACCTGCAGTCAGTCCATATCTCAGACGGGACCACCCACCCTCTGGCCTGGATTCTCCTGCTCCTCACAGGAACCCTATCTCCACAGGCAGCCCCCTCGCAGACAGGCAAGCCCAAATCCTGGGCCAGCCTTGGTTCTTCCCCAGGTCCCTCCGAGAGCCCTGCCCACTCTTGCCTCCGCCTTGTCCAGCCCGGCCATCTCGTCCCTGTTCTCCACTCAGCCTGAGGGTTCCTTTGTGGTAGTGACCGCACCCTGTTGCCTTGCTTTAAACCTGCAGGAAGAAATAAGGTTTAGATGCGCACCTGCAAGTCACTCCCTAACCCACCTGCAGCTTCATCTCTAACCCCACACTCTCCGCCCACACCGCCTGGGACCTGCTGGCCCCTTCCCGTGGTATTTCTCCCACTTTTCGCAGAATATTTCTCCCTTCCCAGAGATGCCTGGCGCCCTCTCAGCCGCCTGTCACCCTCCTCCGTCCCTGGCTGCTGCAGCACTGAGCGCCGTTTGTAGTCGTCTAAGTGGTCTGCTTCCGGCGTGAGCTCCGTGGCCCTGGCAGCTGCGAATGTCCTTTCCCTGGGTACCTGCAGCACCCCCTGCGCAGGGGACACTCCTGGGTCCATTCCTCGCCCGGTGTCCAGACGCTGTGGACAGGTGCCAGCAGCAGCTCTGCAGAGGCCTGGCTCAGCCCGTGCAGGTGGAAGTCCCGGCTTGCGCGCCCCTCCCCTCCCTGCGGGAGGCGGCCTCACCACGTGCACCTGCCGCGTCTGTGCCGGCCTCTCCCGCCCTCCCTGCTTGCGCCCTGGATCCCTGTCCACTTTTCTCCACGCAGCAGCCCCGGGGGTCCTTTTAGGGAGGCATCCGCGCACCTCGCTCAGAGCCGAGACCAGACTCCAGGCGGCTGGCCGGAGGTTGGGCCCCGCGCCCTCGGCGTCCCCTGCACCCTCCGGGCCCCACATGCGCCCTCGGCCTCCAGCCGCCCCTCCGAGGCCCTGGAGCTGCCTCGTAGGAAGTAACCTGGAGGGAGAGGTCAGGAGGGATGGGAAGAGTCCCGGGCCACGTGGGAGATGGGGGAGGGCGGGAAAGAAACCAGGGTGGAGCTCACGTGGGTTCGTGGTGTTGACACTGCAAGCTGGGGAGGTGGGGAGAGAGAGGAGCCCGGGAGAGGAGAGGCAGGGTTCCTCTTTTAGCCAGAGGAGCCCAAAGTGATAGGAGGATGTGGCCCCAGCCAGGGTTCAGGGGCTCCAGCCACGCTGCTTGCGGGGGATGTCACCAGCACCCACTTAGGCCATGGGAAGCCATCAGCTCCCAGATTCTGAACCTGGGGTTTTGTGGTGCCCTTGACAAGAGCAGTTGTAAACACGGATTTAAATAAGCGTTTTCCCCAGGTGAGGAGAATCGGCACAGCTTGAGGTGTGAGGCACTGGCGCCCCCGTACAAAACCCGCACTGTGGACAATGGGCCGGTTGTATCCCAAGGCCGGGAAGGCCTCCCGGAGGTTTTCCCCTTGCAGCTGCAAAAACGCCTGTCATTGCCCAGGATACATATTTTGGCCTCGTCCTTCTTATTAGAAACGCAGGTGGTCCCACCCGGTTGGCAGCCAGAGACCTCAGGGTGGCGCCCGGTGGAGGGGCCTGCCGGGGAGGTGACGCCTCCTCAGGGCGCCCAGCCAGGGCCAGGCTCATCTGTGTCACATCACGCCCGTTGTTCTGCTGTGCACAGGAGCCGCGGAGGCAGAGCCCGCCCCACCCTGCAGCTCCTGTGGCCCCAGCTGTGACCTCCGGCGCGGGTGGCCCTGCCACAGGAGAGCCCCTTTCAGGGATGCCCTGAGTGATCGTCGCCAGCTGCGTCCTGCAAGCTTCATCTTGCTCTCCCTGTGGCTTAGCCCAGTCAGCTTTGCTTGTAAACATCATATTACTTACAGTTCTGTTTGGTCATGCCAGATGGAATTACTGTTTTTGAGGTCAAAGTGATCAAGTAGCAACTTTCTGTGGGTCCAGCTAATATTTATGTTACATTTATGTTCTGATGAAACACTTCTGTGCTACTGACCCATTTTTGTGGATGACTGCAGAAAACTTACTGAAACAATGGTGATGATGGAAACCTCAAACCTAAATGTAAAATAAAAAACATGAAAAAAAGGATGGCAGAGCTCACCATCTTAAATGTTTTCAGGCCGGGCGCGGTGGCTCAAGCCTGTAATCCCAGCACTTTGGGAGGCCGAGACGGGCGGATCACGAGGTCAGGAGTTCGAGACCATCCTGGCTAACATGGTGAAACCCCGTCTCTACTAAAAAAAAAAAAATACAAAAAACTAGCCGGGCGAGGTGGCGGCGCCTGTAGTCCCAGCTACTCGGGAGGCTGAGGCAGGAGAACGGCGTAAACCCGGGAGGCGGAGCTTGCAGTGAGCTGAGATCCGGCCACTGCACTCCAGCCTGAGCGACAGAGCGAGACTCCGTCTCAAAAAAAAAAAAAAAATGTTTTCAGAACATAGTATTTCTGTAAAAATCATCATTTTTACATTTCACGTTTGTTAAATTTTTTGCTTTTTCCTCCTAAACTACAGGCGGCTCACCCACCGACCCTGTCTTCTCTCCCATTGGCCACGAATGGGAGGGAACGTGTGACGTGGCCCCACTGCATAGGACTGGCCCTCCCTCCCGGCAGGGCTGAGCCTGCAGAGGGCACAGAGAGAGCTGGGGGGTGCCCTGCCAGTGACTCCAGTCGGGAGGGACCCTGCGTGCCACAGAGTCTAAGGGGCCACCTGTCCTAGAAACACGCACACCTCGTGTGCTGCCCGTGCAGAGCCCTGAGGAGCTTGTCCAGGCAGCAACGCTTCAAGGTGAGAAAGGCCAGAGCATGCCCCCAGCCCAGGACCGCCTTGGTGCCCACACCTCCCTTCTGTACACAGACAGGACAGGGCAGGACAGCCGATGGGAGGTGTGGAGAGGCGGGATCGTGGGCCCTACCCATCTAGACAGCAGGCACCCCGGTGGTGCGAGTGTGAACTCTCCGTGTCTCCAGGAGAAGCTGCCTTCATTTCCTGAAGCAGACGGCCCCACCCTCATGTCCTTGGCCTTCCCCACCTCTGGTTTGGCAGGAGGAGGCATTTCCCGCCCCGTTTAGGATGCCATTCGAGCCCGAAAGACCGGACCTGGAGAGACGGGGCTCGGGGAAGACTGGGTCAGGGTGGGAAGGAAACAAGCTTCACGGTGTCCTGGCCGTTCCATGGGAGGAAAACCACCAACCCCCTTCTCGGAACTGCCATGTGAACTGCAAGATGGCTGCAGCCTGGATGCTGAGCTGGGCCTGTGGGAGCCAGTCCCGCCGGGGTGCACAGGCCTCCCTGCAGGTCAGCGAGCCAGCTGGCGAGTGCCAGGTAGACACCCCCACGGGCAAGAACCCCGGGCCGTCTTCTCAGAAAACCCGGAGAAGCTTCCAGCCCCACTCTGGAGGTGCTCCTGCAGTGTGAGTGGGAGCGTCCTGTTACCCTAGAAAAGCCCAGCAGGAGACAGGGAAAGTGAAGTTTGAAATATTTTATTTGTGCCCAAAATAGGACCACTTCAACACAATCTACATAAAACGTGATGAAGGAGACAGTTTGTGTTGTGTGGCCATGAGTGTGTCACACAGCACGGGGCTGAAGGGTGGTCCTGGCTGCTGCAGGCCACAGCTCTGTCCTGGAGTCTTGTGAGACCTGGGGCAGCACACGGGGGTCATGTCCCTCGAGGCCTGAGGGGCGTCGTCCTCGTCCCTGGCTCACGGGCTGGAAGGTGTGGGGAGAGTGGCTGATTGCTGTGATTCCACGCTTCTGTCCCGGGGACATCGGAGCATGGCTGGCTTACTGTGCACAGCTGGTCCCCAAAGGACTCTGACGCTTGCAGCCATGTGGGACGGAGCGGGGGGTTCATTTCCACATTTTATTTTGGAGGATGGCGTCTCCCCGTAGGCCAGGATTACAGGGCCCACATTCCCACCAACAGGGGATGAGCGTTCCCATTTCTCTGCAGCTTCCCCAGCATCTGTTGTTTTTTGACTTTTTAGTAATAGCTATTCTGGCTGGGCACAATGGCTCACATCTGTAATCCCAGCACTTTGGGAGGCTAAGGCAGAAGGATGGCTTGAGCCCAGGAGTTTGAGACCAACCTGGGCAACATAGCAAGGCCTCGTCTCTACAAAAAATAAAAATAATTAGCTGGGTGCGGTGGCACACACCTGTAGTCCAGCCATTTAGGGGTAAGTGAAAGGATCCCAGGAGGTGAAGGCTGCACTGTGCTGTGATTGTGCCACCGTACTCCAGCCCGGTCAACAGACCAAGACCCTGTCTCAACATCCGAAATCACAGCCGTTCTGACTGGTGTGAGGTGGTATCTCATTGTGGTTTTGACTAGCATGTCTCTGATGTTTAGTGATGTGGAGTATTTTTTCACATTTGTGTCTTCTTTTGAGAAGTGGCTGTTTATGTCCATTTTTGAATTGATTTATGTGTTTTTTGCTTGTTGATTTCTTTTTTTGTAGATTCTGGATATTAGATATTTGTAGAATGCATAGTTTGCAAATATTTTCCCCTATTCTGTGGTTTGTCTGTTTACTCTGTTGATAGTTTCTTTTGCTGTGCAGAAGCTCTTTAGTTTAATTAGGTCTGTGTCAAGTTTTGTTTTCCTTGCAATTGCTTCTGAGGACTTAGTCATCAATTCTTTGCCAAGGCCGATTTCCAGAATGGTGATTCCTGTCTTTTTCTAGGGTGTGTATAGTTTGAGGTCTTAAATTTAAATCTTTAATCCATCTTGAGTTAAGTTTTGTAAAAATTTGTGAAAGTAGGAGTCCAGTGTCCATTCTGCTCTGATTTTGGTTATTTCTTTCCGTCTGCTAGTTTTGGGGTTAGTGTTCTTGTTTTTCTAGTTCCGCTAGGTGTGATGTTAGATTGCTAATTTGAGATCTTTATGACTTTTTGAGATAGATGTTTATCACTCTACAAACTTTACTCTTATTACTGCTTTTGCTGCATCCCAGATATTTTGGTGTATTGTGCCTTTGTTTTCATTTCTTTCAAAGAAATTTTTGATTTCTGCTTTAATTTTATTGTTTACCCAAAAGTCATTCAGGAACAATTTGTTTAATTTTCCTGTAGTTGTGTGGTTTTGAGAGATATTCTTGGTACTAATTTCTATTTTTATTCCACTGTGGTCTCCAAGTATGGTTGGCATGATTTCAATTTTGTTTGAATTTATTGAGACTTGCCTTATGGCCAAGCATATGGTCAGTCTTAGAGTATATTCCATGTGCAGATGAGAAGAATGTATATTCTGTGGTTGATAGGTGAAGGGTTCTGTAGATATCTATTAGGTCCAGTGGGTCAAGTGTTGAATTTAAGTCCAGAATTTCTTTGTTAGTTTTATTCCTTGATGATCTGTCTAATGCTGTCAGTGGGGTATCGAAGTCCCCCACTCTTATTGTGTGGCCGTCTAAGTCTTTTGTAGGTATAGGTGTACTTGTTTTATGAATCTGAGTGCTCCAATGTTGGATGCATATATATTTAGGATAGTTTTCTTGTTGAATTGAACCCCTTATCATTATGTAATGCCCTTCTTTGTCCCCGCACCCCCTTTTTTCTCTGTTGTTGGTTTAACATCTAAGAATAGTGACCCCTGCTCTTTTTTGTTTCCCATTTGTGTGGTAGATCTTTCTCTAACCCTTTACTTTGAGCCTATCAGTGTTGTTACATGCGAGATGGGTCTCTTGAAGATGGGTTTTGCTTTGTTATTCAATTTGCCACTCTGTACCTTTTAAGTGGGGTGTTTAGACCATTTACATTCAAGGTTAATATTGATAGGTGTTGATCCTATCATCAAGTTGTTAGATGGTTGCTTTGGAGTTTCTATTGTGTGGTTGCTTTATAGGGTCTGTGGACTATGTACTTAAGGTATTTTTGTGGCAGCAGGTATCATTTTGTTTCCATGTTCAGAGTTCCCTTAAGGATGTCTTGTAAGGCTGGTCTAGTGGCAATGAATTCCCTTAGGTCTTGCTCATCTGAAAAATATTTTATTTCTCCATCACTTATGAAGCTTAGTTTGGTGGGATATGAAATTCTTGGTTGGAATTTCTTTTCCTTAAGAATGCTGAGGATAGGCCCCCAATCTCTCCTGACTTGTGAGGTTTCTGCTGAAACATCTGCTGTTGGCCTTATGGGGTTCCCTTTGTACATAAAAAATTGACCTTTTTCTCTAGCAGTCTTTAAGAGGGGTGTGTGTGTGTGTGTGTTGACCTTGGACTGTCTGGTGACTGACTAGATGCCTTGGTGATGTTCATTTTGAATAGATCTCAGAGGCTGATATGGTTTGGCTGTGTCCCTACCCAAATCTCATCCCGTAATCCCCATGTGTCACCGAAGGGACCCAGTGGGGGTAATTAAATCATAGGGATGGCTTTTTCCTGCACTGTTCTTGGGATAGTGAAGAAGTCTCATGAGATCTGATGGTTTTATAAAGGGCTCCTGCACATGCTGTCTTGCCTGCCACCATGTAAGAAGTGCCTTTGCTCCTCCTTTGTCTTCTGCCATGATTGTGAGGCCTCTCCGGCCGTGTAGAACTGTGAGTCCATTAAACCTCTCTCTTTTTTAAAAAATAAATTACCCACTCTTGAGTATTTCTTTATAGCAGTATGAAAATGGACTAATACAGTAAATTGGTACTGGTAGAATGGGGTACTGCTATTAAGATACCTGAGGCTGGACGTGGTGGCTCATGCCTGTAATCCCAGCACTTTGGGAGGCTGAGGGAGGCAGATGATCACCTGATGTTAGGAGTTTGAGACCAGCCTGGCCAACATGGCAAAATCCTGTCTCTACTAAAAATACAAAAGTTAGCCAGGCATGGTGGTGAGCACCTGTAATCCCAGCTACTTGGGAGGCTGAGGCAGGAGAATCACGAACCCAGGAGTTGGAGGTTGCAGTAAGTCGAGATCGTGCCACTGCACTCCAGCCTGGGTGAAAAAAGTGAGACTCACATCTCCAAAAAACAAACAAACAAACAAACAAACCAAACATGTGGAAGCAGCTTTGGAACTGGATAACAGGCAAAGGATGGAACGGTTTGGAGGACTCAGAAAAAGACAGGACGATGTGGGAACGTTTGGAACTTCCTAGAGATGTGTTGAATAGTTTTCACCAAAAAGTCCAGGCTGAGATAGTCTCAGATGAAGATGAGGAACTTATTGGGAAGTGGAGCAAAGGTGATTCTTGCTTTGCTTTAGCAAAGAGACTGGCAGCCTTTTGCCCTCTAGAGATCTGTGGAACTTTGAACTTGATAGAGATGATTTACGGTATCTGGTAGAAGAAATTTCTAAGCAGCAGAGTGTTCAAGAGGTGACTTTGGTGCTCTTAAAAGCATTCAGTTTTATTACTTCACAAAGATATGGTTTGGGATTGGAACTTACATTTAAAAGGGAAGCACAGCACTGAAGTTCAGAGAATTTGCAGCTTAACAATGCAATAGAAAAGAAAAACCAATTTTCTGATGAAAAATTTAATCCAGCTGCAGAAATTTGCATAAGTAACAAGGAGCCAAATGTTAATCGTCAAGACAATGGGCAAAATGTATCCAGGGCATGTCAGAGGTCTTCGTAGCAGCCCCTCATATCACAAGCCAGGGGCCTACGAGGAAAAAGTGGTTTCGTGGACTGGGCTCAGGGTCCTGCTGCTTTGTGCAGTCTGACGACTTGGTGCCCTCTGCCCCTGCAGCCACACCTGTGACTGGACATCCAGGCATTTCCATACATCCTTTGAAATCTAGGTGGAGGTTTCCAAACCTTATTTCTTGTCTTCTGCGCACCTGTAAGACCAACACCATGTGGAAGCTGCCAAGCCTTGGGGCTTTCACTCTCTGAAACCATGGCCCGAGCTGTATCTTGGCCCCTTTTAGCCATGGCTGGAGCAGCTGGGACACAGAGCATCAAGTCCCTCGGCTGTACACGGCAGGGGAGCCCTGCATCCAGCCCACAAAACCATTTATTCCTGCTAAGCTGCCTTGCAGGTCTCTGATACACCCTGGAGACATTTTCCCCATTGTCTTCATGATTAACCAAGTGTCACGTATGCATATTTATACAGCACGCTTAAATTACTCTCTAGAAAATGGATTTTTCTTATCTGCTGCATTGTCACGCTGCTAATTTTACAAACTTTTATCCTCTGCTTTCTCTTGAACACTTTGCCACTTAGAAATTTCTTCTGCCAGATACTCTAAATCATCTCTCTCAAGTTCAAAGTTCCACAGATCTCTAGGGCAGGGGCAAAATGCTGCCAATGTCTTTGCTAAAGCCTAGCAAGAGTCACCTTTGCTCCAGTTGCCAACAAGTTCCTCATTTCCATCTGAGACCACATCAGCCTGGACTTTATTGTCCATATTACTATCAGCATTTTGGTCAAAGACATTCAACAAATCTCTAGGAAGTTCCAAACTTTCCCACCTCTTTCTGTCTTCTGAGCCCTCCAAGTCTCTAGTAAGTTCCAAACTTTCCCACATTTTCATATCTTCTTCTGGGCCCTCCAAACTGTTCCAACCTCTGCCTGTTACCCAGTCCCAAAGTTGCTTTCACATTTTTGGGTATCTTTACAGCAATGCCCTACTTCTGTTACCAATTTACTGTATTAGTCTGTTCTCACACTGTTAATAAAGACATACCTGTGACTGGTTAATTTATAAAGGAAAGGAGATTTAATGGACTCACAGTTCTAGATGGCTGGGGAGGCCTCACAATCATGCTGGAAGGCGAAGGAGAAGCAACGGCATGTTTTACATGGTGGCAGACAAGAGAGCACGTGCAGGGGAACTACCCTTTATAAATCCATCAGATCTCACGAGACTTACTCACTATCATGAGAACAGCATGGGAAAACCCACCTCCCATGATTCCCACCAGGTCATTCCCACAACACATGGGGGTTATGGGAGCTACCATTCAAGAAGAAATGTGGGTAGGGACAGAGTCAAACCACATCAGAGGTGTTCTCTGGATTTCTTGTATCTGGATGTCTACCTCTCTAGCAAGATTAGGGAAATTTTCTTGAGCTATTCCCTCAAATATATTTTCCAGCTTGTTTACTTTTTCTCCTTTCTCAGGAATGCCAATAATCTGTAGGTTTGGTCACTTTACATAGTTCTGTGTTTCTTGAAGATTTTATTCATTAAACAAATTTTTTTTTCTATATTTTTGTCTTATCTTAGTTCGAAAGACTGGTCTTCAGGCTCTGAAATTCATTATTCTGTTTGGCCCAGTCTATTGGTAAAGTTTCAATTGTATTTTGAAATTCCATGAGTTTGTCAATTCCAGAAGCGCTGATTGATTTTATTTTTAAGATGTTTATCTCTTCCTTCATTTCCTGGGTGGCTTTGGAAGTTTCTGTGTGCTAATTTTCAACCCTGTTTTGCATCTTGTCAAGCTCCCTTTGTAGCAAGATAAGGTACAGACAAAACGCCTCAGACACCGAGTTGAGGAAGGAAAGGGCTTTATTCAGCGGGAAGTGTCGGCAGACTTACGTCTCAAAAAACCGAGCTCCCCGAGTGAGCACTTCTGGTCCCTTTTAAGGGCTTACAACTCTAAGGGGGTCTGCGTGAGAGGGTCGTGATCAATTGAGCAAGCAGGGGGTACGTGACCGGGGGCTGCATGCACCGGTAATCAGAACGGAACAGAACAGGACAGGGATTTTCACGATGCTTTTCCATACAATGTCTGAAGTCTAGATAATGCAAGCAGTTAAGTCAGGGGTTGATTTTTAACTACCAGGCCCAGGGCACACCGCCGGGCTGTCTTCCTGTGGATTTCATTTCTTGTAGTTTTTACTTCTTTTTTCTTTGGAGGCAGAAACTGGACATAAGACAGTATGAGGGGTGGTCTCCTCCCTTACCTTGAAATCCATGCCTACATTTCTTACGTGTCGTTTCTGAGTTTCTGTTTTGGTCAGGGACCCATCCTGGAGAGCTACTGGGATCTTTTGGTGGTGTCACTGCATTCAGATTTTTCATGGCACCAAAATTCTTCTGCTGGCTCATCTGGAGACTCGGCACTTCTAATTTTTGTAATTATTTTCTTGCAGGTAGGATTTTTCTCTTTCTTTCTCTGTAATATTATCTTTTGATTCCTCCCCCACTCCCTGGTGGGGGGTGTGTGTGACTGTAGCAAGTACTAGGGAGGGTCTTTTGGCTTTGCCTCTGGAGCCTTATGCGCCTCTGTCGTCAGGTTGTATGTCGGGCTGTGCAGTTTGACCCACGAGCCAGTAGATGGTGTGTGTGGGTAGGAGTGGCTGTGGCTGCTGGGGCTGGGTGTATCCTGGATTCTTGTTTTCTGGGAGAAGCTTTCTGTTGCCTCAGGCAATGGGCTGATACTTGGAGTGCACAGAGGTCCGAGCTCCCTGCTCAGCCTGGAGGTGGGGTGGGGAGGAGGGGGTTGGAGGGGTGCAGGGCTAGACTGGACGGGTCCACCCACAGGCCCTCCGATAGCTGGCACAATCACCAGCACCAAGGGAGAACCCAGGGGGCGGCCACCAGGTGCACAGAGGTGGGCCCAGGTATGGAGCTGGGAAACCTTCTCGGCCCCAAGCCCGACTGTGTTCTTAATTTTCGAGGTAATTTTGGCTATTCTAGGTCTTTCGTATTTCCATGTAAGTTTCAGTGGCAGCTTGTCATTTCTACAAGAAAGCCACCGGGATTCTGATTGGGATTGCAGGGAATCTATCCATCCACTGGGCAGGAGGGAATCTGTCCATCCACTGGGCAACACAGACATCTTGACGGTGTCGGGTCCTCTGATTCTCTGTTTAGGTCTTAATGTCACTGTTTCACTTAATTTCAGTGTTTGGTAGTCAACATACTCAGGTCTCACACACCTTTTGTTAAATTTATCTGTAGAGATTTCATATTTTGATGTGATTTTTTTTCCCATTGCTTTATTGTTCATTGCAAACATATAGAAATGTGGTTGGTTTTTTAAATATTGAATTTATTTTCCTTCAACTCTCAGAGCTGGTTCCAAGCCTGACTTTTATTCACTGTGGCCTCTGAACACCTGGGTTGAATCTTCTAATCTCTGCATCCTTTGAACTTGTTTAAAAGGTGCATGAGCAGCTCTCCCCTGCCCATTTTACAGAGCAGTGAGGGTCAAAGGAGCCCTTTGAAAAGGAAGCACCCTAGGCCTAATGTACTAAATTGTTTACACACATACCACAGGTCGCGCTCAGCCCAGGCCCTAGTGCTGGGCCGGCGTTTGGTCTGTGATGGAGCTGAGCACCAGGGGAAAGTCGGAAGGACTGTTTAAAAATGCTCAAAAGCACGGTTCGAAGTCTTGTGCCATTTTTTCCTCAGACTCGTTTACTTTAAGGAAACAAAGCTACAGGGAGTGAGTGCTAGATGGGAAAACCATGGCTGTAGCTCCGTTTTTGAATGTCTGCCGCACGTTACGCCATTTCTCCTGGTTTCTAGCCCCGTCCCATGCCATTTGTGTTTTATTTGGACTGTTTTTGATACACCAGAAATCAGTGACAGCAATAGAACAGCTGTCGTCCAGCAACCCTGCCTTAATTTGACACAGCAGTGACTCAGAATGTGGCCTTTCGGTGCAGCCATCTCCAACAATAAGCATGAAAAGAAACAGTAGAGAGCTTTTGAAACACTTTTGAGGTTTTTTTTTTCTTTTTTCTTTTGAGACAGGGTCTTGCTTCGTCGCCCAGACTGGAGTGCAGTGGTGCCATCATGGCTCACTGCAGCCTTGATCTCCCGGGCTCAGTGGATCCTCCCAACTCAGCCTCCCAAGTAGCTGGAACTACAGGGGTGCACCATGACACCTGGATAAAAATTTTAAATATTTTGGTAGTATTCTGTTTTCTAATTCATGTTATTCCTGTGAATGGCCCAGCCCTGAGCGCCACCCCTGCCCAGTCGTGCTCAAGGCTTCACAAGACCAGACCCTTCCCCAGTGAATGCTGACCATAGCAGTGAGCATTTGACTCCAACACAGCAGTTCACGTGCCGGTAAGCAGCCTGGGACCTGTGCTTGTGAGTGAAGACTGGGCCACCAGGTCTGTATTATCAGGTGAACACCCAGAGAGGCACACACACCCCACGTGAGCAGAGGTCCTGGTGGGAGAGGAGGGGGCCCCACACAGCCGCCCTGTGCCCACAACCCTGAGGGGCAGGCTGTGTCCACCTTTTCAGGAGGACCGATGCCCTGCAGTCTGATCAGCACCTGCAGCTCTTGGCCATTGGCCTGTGTCACAGCTGCCTGGAGGCCTGGCCCCTAGATTTCTGATGAAGAACTGACTTTGAGAACCACTGCTCTATGAAGATGACAGTCCAGTTTTATTGTTGACCTATCACTAGTGAGTCGGCATGGTCTGTTTGGCAACTAGGTGCCTGCACACAGGCACACAGACATGTGCACACAGGTAGATGCGCACACAGGCACACAAACGTGCACACACAGCTAGATAGGCACACATACATGCACGCACAGGCACACATGCACACTCACACATGTATACACACTGGCAGACGCAGGAATACATGCATGCACTCGTACACATACACATGCATGTACACAGGCAGACATGCACGCATGCACACATACGTGTACACAGACACGCAGATACACATGCATGCACACACAGGTACACACATGCACACACAGGTACACACGCACACACAGGTACACACATGCACACACAGGTACACATACATGCACATACAGGTACACACACGCACACACAGGTACACACATGCACACACACCGGGCCGGACTGGGGAGCGGGTGTGGGCTTCGGTGCATCTGTGTCTGGGTCCTCCACTGCTGTTCCTGGCTCCAGGCTTGCCTGTGGCTCAGTGACTCAGAACCACCTGGGAAAACTGTAAAGCTGAAGTGTTCGGCCCCCGGGGGGTCTGGCCTAGCTGGTCCGGTGGCGGGGTCGGAGTGCACTGGAAGCTCTGCGGCAGACCTTGCACAGCTCCATGACTCGCTGGTGACAGGCTCGCCTTGCCTCGACTCCTCCCTGTCCTTCCTTCCTCTGTGAAAGTCACGTCGGAGTCCAGTCCTCCTCAAAGTGTGGCCCAATCTGCATCCCCTGGGCGGGCACTGTCAGAGCCAGACTCCAGGCCCGGCCCTATGCTCAGGCAAGTCCCAGAGACAGGGATGTGCAGCTGAGAGGCCGACAGACACATCTCTTAGGGATTTTGAGAGCCCATGGCTGTCCCTCGCAGAGAACAAGCCTTCAACCCAGGCAGGAAGCCCGTCTGAGACTCTGCGTGCTGGGTCCAAATGCCTGTGCTATGGCGTCTCATCACAGACACTAGTGCACCTGCTGGTGGTGCAGGTGCCGTGGCCAGCCTGGAAGGAGCCGCCCTGGGAACAAAGATACTTCTGAGGATGCCTGGAGGCCTCTTTATTCCTAGCCCCTGGCTGGCCTCCTCCTTAGATGACGGTGCCAGAGGAGGGGAAGTGCGGTGCAATGGACACAGATGGTGGTCCAGGTAAGAAGCGTCACCCCAAGAGTGCCTGGGGGCCTGGCTCAGGGATGCCTGCTGCAGACCACCTTTCCTAGGAGCTCCACCTGAAAGGTTTTTTTTTTGAGACAGAGTCTGTTGCCCAGGCTGGAGTGCAGTGGCATGGTCTTGGCTTACTGCAGCCTTGAACTGAGCTCAAGTGATCCTCCCACCTCAGCCTCCCAAGTAGCTGGGACCACAGGTGCACAGCACCATGCCTGGCTAATTATTTTTTTAGTACAGGGTCTTGCTGTGTTGCCCAGACTGGCCTTGAACTCCTAGCCTCCTGACGCACTGGGATTACAGGTGTGAGCCGCCACGCCCAGCCCTGAACGGTTTTTAAGGCATGCACACACACAGTCTAAGCTGGATTTTCCAAAGCCAGCTGTTTCAGCCCTGCTGCACGGGCTTCTGAGTCAGGTCCCCTTGACTAGGGGTCTGTGGCTGCCAGAAGCGGGTTTGGAGGCCGAGACGTGACCTCCTGCTGGGAACTGACCAGCTTGCTATGGAGAGACTCAGTAGGGAGGAAGACTCACTGGGGACTGACCAGCTTGCTGTGGGGAGACCCAGCAGGGAGGAAGACTCACTGGCCCTACAGCTTTCCCTCAAGTTGGACCTGATGCAAAGCAGCTCAGACTTCAGCCTCTCAGGCCACATCCCCTCCCCCTCTTGTGACTGCTGCCCTGAATGAGGCTGGCACACGGCCCCCTCCTGCGTTCTGTCTCCAGGCCTCTGCCCACTGTGATCTCTATCCTGACAGCCTCTGCCCTGCCTCACCAGTGCCTGCTGGAGGTCAGGGGGTTGGCTGTGGACCTGGGCAGGTGAGAGGCAGAGTGACTGCCCGTTTGGGTGTGTGCCTGGAGTGGGCAGTGCAGGAGCCCAGCAGGCAAGGAGCGTGGGGCTGGCATTTGGCCTGGGAGGCGTGGCCTCCCTCGGCGCCTCTGCTCCACTTTCTAGCCATGTTGCACTCGGGGATAAAACGGAGGACATTTGGGGAAATTCTTGGCATCGCATATGGGAAAGGCAAAGGGGTCCCAGGCTCCATCCTCGGATACTGCAGCCTGAACTGTGGAGCTCAGACCTCCCCACGCCCCGGTTGCCCCGTGCAGACAATTGGGCCAGGAGGGGGTTCCACATGCTGCAGGTCCAGCCACAGCCAGGGCACCCAGGACCACACGGGCGTTCAGTGTCAGTGCCAGAGAAGCCCGGCCCCGCCGGCCCCATCCTTGTGGTTGTGGCTTCAGCTTACCTTCCAGTGGCCAGTGCTGCCTCACGAGGGCATCTTCGCCAGGCTCACCAGAGACTGGAAATTCCCAGAGGATAGGGGGACGGACACCATGCCAGGTTGAGTGACCTTCCTGTGACGAGGGGCTCCGCCATCCAGTGGCAGCTCCTTAATGTTCTTACTGTCATTGTCCCCAAAATCCCAACAGAATTCCATATCAGGAAACAAAAAGGAAATGCACACCTGTGGCAAAGGCCCCTGCCCCACCCCTGTCCAGACAGCCAGCCATCAGCGTGGGACAGAGACCCGGAGAGGCCCCTGCCCCACCCCTGCCCAGACAGCCAGCCATCAGCGTGGGACAGAGACCCGGAGAGGCCCCTGCCCCACCCCTGCCCAGACAGCCAGCCATCAGCGTGGGACAGAGACCCGGAGAGGCCCCTGCCCCACCCCTGCCCAGACAGCCAGCCATCAGCGTGGGACAGAGACCCGGAGAGGCCCCTGCCCCACCCCTGCCCAGACAGACAGCCATCAGCGTGGGACAGAGACCCAGGAGGGGCTCCCTTGCCACCTACGTCCACACTTTGTGAGCCTGCAGCACTGGGCAGGGTGCTGTGGACAGGGTCTGACCCCAGAACCCCTGGCAAGGAAACGCAGCAGCAGCATCTCCCCACAAAGCCTGTGGTGGGCACTGGTGTTGAAGGGTGTGTGGGCCTTGCAAAGGGGCCCCAGCCAGCCCCCCTTGGCGCCGGAGCAGAGCTCTCTGCAAGGTGGGACTTTCTCGTGGCCTCCCAGGGCCATGTTTGGTTTTGATGCCATTTTGGGACGGCCGTGTGCCTCACAATTGTGCTCTGGGCCAGGTTTGTCTTCCTGACCCGTCACAGCAGCCACAGCACTTTAATCCCGTCCATCGTGGCAACATCAAGGCACGTCCGTCAGGGGGACCTTTGAGCCAGCGGGGCCAAGCAGCTTCCCAGCTGGAGTGCACAGTGGGCTGCCAAGCAGACGTCCCCCTAACCCAGAGTGGCCTCCGGACCCGGCGCTGTCTCGGCAAAACGTGGCCCGCCGAGTTATGTTCATGTTGGTTTTTCATTACATTTGTTTTATTTGCGGCTATTTGGCTTTTTGGCGGAATACAAGTCAGCAAGAGCTTGTGCCCAGTTTTATAGCTGTTTGCACAGTGTAAGTGGCCATTAAATCAAAACCCTGGGCAGGGGCAATACTTTTTGTTTCTGTTGAAGAGGGTCTGTGTGATTTCAGTCCGAGAAACACTGGTCCCCCATGCTCCACGGCGGCCGCCGGCCACACGTGGCTGGTTTGGCAAGAGAAGCCACATGGTCCTTCCACCGAGTCCACACCAGGATGATGGTGTGCTCGCGATACGTGGTCAGAGGACGCGTCACTGTCAGAATGAACCTCGCCTGTCTCATGTTGCTTTTTAATATGACTCCTCAGAAGCCTAGCATTCCCCGGGCAGCGTGTTCTGTGTATGCAGCAGCAACAGGATCTGAGGCTCTGCTCCCGGTTCTTCCCCAGCCCCCCTGTAGCTGCTGCCACCCTGGCTGCTGACCCTCCAGCCAGGGGTCTCGGCTTGTGCCCTGCAGGAGTGTATGGCCCCGTCTCATCACCAGTGGGTCTCTGTGTCCAGCTGCACCAGCTCCTTCAGCTGGGCCGTCCAAGGATGGCGGGGGCTGTGGACAGCTCCAGGCCGGCTTCTGCCACGTACCTGGTTTCTAACCCAGCCAGAGCCGTCCCACATCCTAAGCTCTGTTCAGCGCCCAGTGGCCGGCCCAGCCTGGGATGAGGAATGTAATGGGGACGTGAGGTCAGTATGGGGAGAGTGAGGGACCTCCCAGGGCGGCTCCCATATCCTGCCCATCCTGGCAGCCTCCCAGCCAGAACTCCTGCAGGGTGAGTCTGAGCTTGTGTATGGACCTCTGCCTGCTCCTGCCTCTTTGCCATTCAACCCCCAGAATCTGTGAAAAACAGAATAAAACTAAAACCCAACTCTCACCAGGCACGGTGGCTCACGCCTGTAATCCCAGCATTTTGAGAGACTGAGGCAGGTGGATCACTTGAAGTCAGGAGTTGGACACCAGCCTGGCCAACATGGTGAAACCCTGTCTTTACCAAGAAATATAAAAAATTAGCCAGGCATGGTGGGGCACACCTGTAATCCCAGCTAATGGGGAGGCTGAGGCAGGAGAATTGCTTGAACCCGGGAGGTGGAGGTTGCAGTGAGCTGAGAGACCAGGCCTCTGCACTCCAGCCTGGGCGACAGAGTGAGACGCCTCTCTCAGTGGCTTCTGTCTGGAAATGTCACATGACATGCTCCTTTGGTTAAGATTTCAGAGACCATCCGTAAAATTCAAGAGCAGTGGGGTGAGGGAGGGACACTGTTGTCATTAGCTGAGTTCACCATAGTCCCAGGGTTTTTTGTTAAATTCGCCTGAGCAGTGAGCAGCACAGTGAAGACACCGGGTCGGGGCGCTTCACACGGACGGCAGGGGTAAGACCTGGACCCGGGGCGCTTGCTACCCAGCTGGTTGGCAGCCAGGGACCCAGGGCTGGTGCCTGAAGGGCCTGAAAGATGGGCAGAGGGCAGCTGAGGTCCAACCCCAGCTACCTGCGGGCCTGCCCGGGGGCCTCTCATGAACTCACTGCTCCTGCCTGCCTGTCTTGACAAACAGGCAGGAAAACGCCTGAAGGAACAGCCTCACCAGCGGCTGATAACCGGCGGCTCAGAGCCGCACAGACTGCATGGATGTCACCCTCCCGCACTGATGCAGGGAAGCCCCTCACTTCCCCCGCCCTTGGAGGCCTAGGGCACCTGCAGCCCCTCGGGCACCAGCCTGGCATGGCGTGTGTGAGGCCCTGACTCACTGTGTACAGAGGAGAGCCCTCACCACCTCGTCCCCCCAGCCAGGAAGATGCCCCAGGCATCCAGGCAAGTGAGTCTCGGCTCAGGGACTGGGGCCCAGCACTTGAAGCTTTAGCTTGGCCTGAACTCTGTCTGGCCAAAGATGGTTGGGACTCCAGGTTAGAAGCAGAAGATTCTAGAGACTAGTTAACTCAATGTCATGGAATTTAAAAAGTACTGGGGCCGGGTGTGGTGGCTCATGCCTGTAATCCCAGCACTTTCGGAGGCTGAGGTGTGCAAGTCATGAGGTCAGGAGATGGAGACCATCCTGGCTAACACGGTGAA
>NW_012115255.1:1131104-1149613 GCF_000951035.1 Colobus angolensis palliatus | reverse complement strand
AGGACCGCGCACTCCCGGCGCAGTCGCCCCGACCACCGCTGAACCGGCTGCGTCTCCAAACACCGCGCATCGCAGTCGGGACTTCAGTGAACGGATTTGGGGGGCGCGGTTCTGCCCGCGGCAGCGCCCGCCACAGCCGAGGAAGCGACAGGTCGGGGTCTGGGAGGGGGCGGGGTGGTCCTGCGGGAAGTGGGAGGAGGAGGCAGTGCGGGTAAGTTGGGCCTGGAGGAGCGGGTGGAATCGGCCCTGGACAAGGCGAAGTCATCGGGCAAACATGGAGCAGTGTCGTGTGCGGAGACGCAGGGACCCCGGGAGCCCGAGGCCTGAGAGGCGCTGGGGGCGGGCGTGGGGCGTCCACCCCGAGGGCTGCACGGAGGGTCTGAGCTGACCCTGAGGGCAGTGGGCGTGATGTCAGATTTACATTCAAGGGGGTCGCCTGGGAGAAGAGAAAGGCCCCGACCCGGTGCTGGCCACACCCTTACCCGAGTCGAGGACCCCCGTGCCCCCCGCACCACGCCCACCCCCACACCACAGGAGCCCATGGGAGTCAGCAGAGGCTGGAAGTCATGGTTGCCTTTGAACGGGGGCAGGGAGGGCGGGGCGGAGGGGCCGCCCTTCACCCTGCGAACTTTGGGGTCGGTGCTGTGCACCGTTCTTGCCTATGAAAAGGGTAACATAAGGGAACCGGGTGCAGTGGCTCACACCTGTAATCCCAGCACCTTGGGAGGCTGAGGCAGGCCTGTGGCTTGAGCCCAGAAGGCTGAGGCTGCAGTGAGCCATGATCAGGCCACTGCACTCCAGCCTGGGTCGAACAGCAAGACCCCATCTCAAAAACAATTTTTTTTCCAGAAAAGTAAAACAAATCAATTACATCTCATTTCCTTTCTAAAAGGAAGAGTCTGTACTTGAGAAATGGCATCTGGTAGCGAGGCTGAAACTTCCCCCTGGAGGGGCTCCAGCTGCTCTTTAGTTGGGAGAACTCTTCAAAGGCCACCTTCCCTCCCGTAACCCCCTGCTCGGAGCCCGCACCCTCCCCTCTGTGTGTGGGGCGGGAGGCCTACTCCCCTGGGGTGCCCTCCCCAGCCCTCCCTTGGTCCTGTCCTGACTTTAGAGACAAGGTGCCCCCGGACCCTGGAGCTTCTCCCCTGGCCGGCCAGCCCGGCCCGGCTCCATCCTGCAGGATGCCCACGCATTTAAATCTGGGGACTGGCCTTCAGGGTCCTTCTTACCTCCAGGCCATTTGGTAGCTTAACGTTTGTGGTTGACTGTAAATACCCCCCAAAAGGACTTCCCCTAAACGCGCCAAGCTGGTCTCGAGGTTCGGATCCTACTCCACAGTGTGTTCTCTGTGAACCCCTCCCACCCCCATCAGCCTTCTCCGCCTCCCCTTTATGTATCAGTCTCCCGCTCCTTTGCACACTGGTGAGGAGGACCTCTGCGCCGGAGACCCCACGTGCTCAGGCAGCTGCCACTGGGTGTGGGTCCGGGCCAGGCATCTTGCTTTGAACAATAACATTGGGCAGAAATGACTGCGTCACCTCTGGGGGCCCGTCAGAGCCGGCACTGACCCTCCAGGCTCCTCCCAGGGCTGTGCGGGGACGCGAAGGAGGGCAGTGTCCTGGGGGCCAGTGGACCCCTGCAGCCCGCACGCCAGCGAGGGAGGAGCTTTCGCCTGCCAAGGCCCTGCCTTGGGGTGTCTGTTGCACAGCCCTCCCTGGCCGGTGCTGACACAGGGCAGCTTTCCATGCGGCCGTGAGAGGCTGATGGGGCAGGAGAGTGGGCAGGAAGGGCAGGGGGAGGAAGCAGCAGCAGCCGCTCTTCCCAGCAGGAGACACGGCGGGCGCTGGGGCAGGGGCTGGGGGCGGCCAGCTGTGAGCGAACTGGGGACGTGGCTCTCCGGAGCCTTCCTGGAACAGTCCTCGGAGGCCCTGGCCCCGCCAGCTTCGAGGGCTCAAAGCCTGCCCCGCAGCACAAGCTGTTGGGGCGCACAGGGCTTCTCCGGCCCGGCCCCTGCAAGGCGTCAGGCGTGTTTTCCTGGAGAAAGGCCACCGAGCAGGCTCTCAGGTGCCAGCGGCCTCGGCCCGTATCGATCAGGCACGAGTTCCTCTCGTGCTCACCAGGGCTGCTCAGGGGAATAAACAGCAGAGAGGGGAGCCCAGGGCCCCGCCAGGAAACGCGGGGAAGCCGCTGCCGGGAGCGCGGCTGCGCTGGAGCCTCAGCTCTGGGAGGAAAGCACCCCGCGGGGACGTGGCGGGGCCGGGAGCCAGGGATGACTCAGGCCCGATTCCCAAAGGACCAGAGAAGCCCGATGCGGTGACGTGGGGACCCGATGCCGCTCCGGGCGCTGCGGGGGCGGGAGGAAGTCGGATCGCCCGGAGCCGCTCAGAAACAGCTTGGAGGCCCAGGAGGCTGGGAGGTCGCACGGCCAGAGGGGCCAGCGGGGAGGCAGCAGGGGGTTTGCGTCGGGCCTGGCTTCTCACTGTTGTGTGCAGAGGCCCGGCCTGGCTGGGAGTTCAGACCCCGGCGCGGGAGGTGGGGGGCGGTGGCCTCTGCTGCTGGGGGTGGGAGGGAGGCTCCCGGAATGCGGGGCGTGGGAGCGGTGGCAGCTCTGTCTGCATCTGGCCTTGGGACACAGTTTGTCGCCTGCAGGAGGCATTGCAAATCCTGCCCCAGCCGTGGCCTTGGCCCCATCACCAGGTGCAGGCCGGCCTGGGAGGTGGACGGAGGGTCAGGGCCTCTCCGTCACCCCCATCAGCAGGTCCTGGGAGGCAGACAGAGGGACGGGGCCTCTCGGTCACCCCCGTCACCAGGTGCAGGCCGGCCTGGGAGGTGGACGGAGGGACAAGGCCTCTCGATCACTCCTTGGCCAGTCTAGTCCTGGCCTTTGCTGCACACACTAATGGGATGACTTGAGGGACCAGCATCTTAGAGCCTCGCAGGTTCCTTCCAGCTTCAGCACACAGCAACCTTCTGTGCAGAAAGCAGATTGATTCCTGTGACACAAATCTGTGAGGGTGCAGCCTGCTCCACGGAAGAATGAGAGCAGCTTGTGGATGAGAGCGGCAGTCGCCGTGGAGACTGGGGCCAGTTCGGGAGGGAGGAGCACTGGCTGCTGGGTGGGAAGGGTCCAGGGCCCACTGGTCACAGCTGCCTGTCCCAGGGTGGACCATGGCGCTGGTGCCTGGCCCCTTCTGCTTCCCAGCACAGGCACTCCCCACCTGGAGGAACAGGCAGGTCCTCACCCCAGGGCCACCTCTGGTTCAAGAATCCGGTATCTTCTTGTGGAGAGGAGGAATCCTGTATTTCCCAGCGGTCTCCGCAGTGTGTTCTGATGGAAATAGGATGCCAACCGCATTCAACAAAGGAGAAACAGGCTAAGCTCATCTTAGTTCATTCACCCAATACCTCCAAAATACGGCCACTGCACACCGTCAGCGCGAGAGATTGCAAAGTGGTTTTCTGTGCTGTTTTCCGCACTGAACCTCTGGCCTCTCAGATCACACCGGGTGCATCTCAGGAGCCCAGCTCTGTGGGGCCAGGTCCACACCTGGACTACACAGGTCTCCACTGGGCAATGTCATTCAAGCTGCTTTCACCAGCTCCCGGGGGGATTCTGGGTGGCGGGAACATGGTCACTGTCAGCTGAGCTCCTCCCACTGCTGAGGACTCCAGAAAATGACTCGGACTAGAGAGGGAGGGCACAGGGGCCCCAGGGCCATCCAGTTCCCAGCAGCTCCGTTCCCACCACTGCAGGCTGCCACACTCAGCCGTGTGTCTGGTTGACACTGCTGTCTTGGCCGGGGTGGGTCAGCGCCTCTTTTTCCTGCGACATGTCGGCCTCTCTGTCCAGCCCTCCTGAATGTGGTGGGATACACATAACGTGATGTCTGCCATTGCAGCCATTTCTAAGTGCGTAGTGAGTGGCATTAAGTACATTTGCGTTGTTGCACATCCCATCTCCAGAACTTTGTTCTTGTAAAATCGAAACTCTGGCCCCCCATCAAACAACTCCTTATTCCACTCCCTGGGGCCCTGGAACCCACCGTTCTACTTTCTGTCTGTGAATCTCATGAGTCTAGGGACCTCATATGAGTGGAATCACACAGGATTTATCCTTCTGGGACTGGCTGATTCCACTCAGCATAACATCCTGAAGGTTCACGCGTGCTGTAGGGTGTGTTAGAAAAAGCCTGGAAATTATCCCATTGCATGAACAGACCTCACGTTGTTCATTCGCCCATCAGTGAATGCATGGGTCATGGGTCGCTTCCACCCTTTCAGCTGCTGTGAATACAGCTTTGAACATGGGTTTGCAAATAGCTGTTCCAGACTCTGCTTTCAGCTGGGGTAGTGGCTTATGCCTGCAATTCCAGTGCTTTGGGAGACCATTGCAGCAGGATCACATTGCCACCAACCTAGGTAACATGGCGAGACTGCGTCTCTACAAAACATCTAAAAATTAGCTGCATGTGTGTATTAGTCCGTTCTCATGCTGCTAGTAAAGACATGCCTGAGACTGAGTAATTTATAAAAGAAAGAGGTTTAATTGACTCACAGTTCAGCATGGCTGGGGAGGCCTCAGGGAACTTACAATCATGGTGGAAGGGGAAGCAGACATGTCCTGCTTCACGTGATGGCAGGAAGAAGAAGTGCTGAGCAAAGGAGAAAAAGCCCTTACAGAACCATCAGATCTCGGGAGAACTCACTGTCACGAGAACAGCATGAGGGTAACCACCGCCATGATTCGATTACCTCCTACCAGGTCCCTCTCGTGACCCATGGGCTTTATGGGAACTCCAGTTCGAGATGAGATTTGGGTGGGCACACAGCCACACCGTATCAGCGTGGTAGCGTGCACCTCTAGACCCAGCTCCTCGGGAGGCTGAGGGAGGAGGATCCTTTGAGCTCAGGAGGTTGAGGCTACAGTGAGCTATGGTTGCTCCATTGCACTCCAGGCTGGATAACAGAGCGAGCTTCTGAAAAAAAAAAAAAAAAAAAAGACTGGATAAAAAAAAGAACCTGCCTTCAGTTCTTTTGGGGATGCACCCCGAAGAGAGACTGTCGGATCCTACGGTAATTTCGTCTTTAAGTCTTGGAGGAGCCACGATGCTGTTTCCACAGTGGCTGCACCGTTCCTCATTCCCACCAGCAGTGCACCAGCTTCCCCACATCTCCAGCAATGCTTGTTATTTTCCTGTTGTTTGCACAGTCCTCCCTTCTCCATTTACCTGCAGAGGCCCCAGGCACAGGTGTGGGTGTATCCTAGGAGATCAGGTGGGCCAGCCCTGCTCACCGGCAGAGCAGAGGGACTCACCGGGTGATCTCACGTGGAACCAGGTCAGGACCCTCACCCGTGGTCCCAGGGCCACGGAGCTGGCTGAGCACATGGGGTCACCCAGCACACGCTCCAGTGCTCTCACCTGGGCTGCCAGGTGGATGTTCCCACGGCTGGACAAAGTCCAAACATGGCGCCCAGGCCGTGCTGCCTCCTGCTGAGACTACACGGGCTCCAAGGGCCTCATGGTCACCTGCGTCCTGTGGTGGGTGGGAAAGCAGCCCAGGAGGGCAGGTGGGTGTCCCACCAGCGTGTGCAAGTATGGGGGCCAACCTGTCCCATTGTAGGCCAGGGCCCTGCACCATAGACCCTGCACTGTAGACCCGGGTCCCGTCCCCCTAGGCCCTGCATGGTAGACTCGTGTCCCATCCCCACAGACCCTGCACTGTAAACCCAGGCCCCGTCCCCACAGACCCTGCACTCTAGACCCGGGCCCCGTCCCCACAGACCCTGCAACCCTGCACGCTAGACCCGGGTCCTGTCCTCATAGACCCTGCACTCTAGACCCGGGTCCAGTCCTCATAGACCCTGCACTCTAGACCCGGGTCCTGTTCTCATAGACCCCGCACGCTAGACCCGGGTCCTGATCCCATAGACCCTCTGTTGTTCACCTGGGCCCTTTCCCCTGTGGAGCCACCCATGGGTTGGGCTGCCCTAGCTGGGGACCCTGTCCTGTTGCAGGGCTGTTTGCCCACGGGCCTATGCGGGAGGCCTTGGTCTTACCACACAAGCTCCATCCCTCCAGATGCCACCTGCCGGAAATGAGGGCTTCTCTAAATTCTTGCTCAGTATCAGAAATTCTGACTGACCGAGCCTCAGGGAGCTTCTGAAATGCATTTCCCAGCACTGTCGGTGGTTGATGGAGGACTTGTGTTATGTTCGGCCTCAGGGAGTGGGAAGGAATGACTCACCCGCCTTCCCTGCACCAAAGCTCCTTTGACAGCAACCCCGGCACCTGGCGCCGGGTCAGGCGGTCCTCACTCGGGGTCTCTGACTGTGGGTGGAGCCGTTGCTGCCTCCCCAGGGTAGGATCCACTCTCCTCTCCCCAGGTAGGAGCCGCCCCAGTAGCCAAGGGCTAGAGAAGTCGCTGGGCCAGCACCAGCCGATCCCCCTTCCCGCAGCTGTGAAGCCGGCGCTCTCACCGGCCCCTCCTGGCGGCCAGGGCGGCCTCTGGAGACTGGTGCTGCTCCAGTCGTGGTGCCTTCCACCAAACTGCCAGGCCAAGGTCCTCGGCCCCAGCACGAAACAGGCTTGGGCTCCTCGGCTACCAACGTCTTTTCCTCCAGGTTGGACCCAGGCGCCTCCTGAGAGAGCCGAGTTCACATGAAGACCCTCCCTCCTGCGAGGCTTCCGCCCACCGATCCATCTGGACTAAACTCTTCAGCTCCCAAAGCTGCCCTGGTTCCTGCAGGCCGGGGAGTCAGCGACTCAGGGAGGACTTGAAGTCACTCACCTGGGAGCCCGTGTGCTGTGGGGCTGAGGTTGGGGTTCCCCACAGGAAGAGCTGAGGGTGGCATCTGAGAGCAAGTGGTTCATCTGGGAGGTGGCCCCAGGAACGGACAGGGGAAGGCACCTTGCCCCGCAGTTTGACCATGTGGGCAGCTGGGCCTGTGGGGCCTCCCGGGAATGTGATTATCCCGAGGGAGGAATCGTGGTGTTTATCTACCCGCTTCTGCTTGTTGGGGCCGGAGTGGCTTTCTACTCCCAAGGAGCCCTGCTGCGGGTGGGATGAGATGTCTGGTTGGCACCTTCCAGCCACCTGCACAGCCCCAGGGCAGGCCCTTGGCTTTTCTTCCCATCCTGGCAACAAGAAGGGGATGTGGCTGAAAACAGCCCACACCACCATCCACCTCACGTCGACGTGGAAAATGCCGACGGCCGCAGGAATTGGTGTCAGAGCCCCTGCAGGGGGAAGGAGGCTTGTGGGGTCGGGTTTCCCACTGACATTTCCGCGTCACAGATTCGCACACACGGGGGTGCCGCGCGTTCCGGTTCTGCAGTGTGCGCAGCGGGTACAGTCTGAAAACCACCTTTCTAAACGGGCGCGGTTTTCCTGAGCTCCCACCTCCTCTGCAGCGGCCAGTAGGGGACAGCAGGTCTCTGAGTGCATCCCTGGCTGCTGGCCAGGCCTCGGAAGGGGTGTAGATGGCTTAGATTGGCTGGACTGAACCTGACTTATAAATAATCCAGGAGCTGTGCGCTGCCTCCCGGGCCAGGGCTACTGCGGGCCTTGCCCAGGGAAGGTCTGTGGGAGGCTTGGCTGAGTGAGTTTGCTTTGATTTCTCAGAGAGTCAGATGGGCCTCTTGGGCTTCAGGCACCTGGTGAGAGCTCGTGCTGCTGTCCTGAACTGACCGCTCCTGCCTTGGAATCAAATCAGGGGCAGAAAAGCCAAATCCAGGCCAGGGGTGACCTCGAACTAAAATCCCCTGGAGAACTTGTTGAAATGCAGGTTCCTGGGCCCTTCCAGAAAGCCAGATTCACAGGCGAAGTCGCCCAGGACATCTGGATGGGCCCCAGGGCCACACCCTGAGAAGCAAAGTATGATGGCACCTCTAGAATCAGTGAGGTGTGCTGAGGAGGAGAAAACCAAACACAGGGCTGAGCCTAGAAAGTACCACTCATGGGCCGGGTGCGGTGGCTCACGCCTGTCATCCCCGCACTGTGGGAGGCCGAGGCAGGAGGGTCACCTGAGGTCAGGAGTTCAACACCGGCCTGGCCAACATGGTGAAACTCTGTCCCTACTAAAAATACAAAACTCAGCCGGGAGTGGGTGTGCATGTCTGTAGTCCCAGCTACTCGGGAGGCTGAGGCAGGAGAATTGCTTGAACCTGGGAGGCGGAGGTTGCAGTGAGCCGAGCACCATTGCCCTCCAGCCTGGGCGACAAGAGTGAAACTCTATCTCAAAAAAAAAGGAAAGAAAGAAAGTACAGCTTGTGGTGAGAGCGTGATGGAGGCATCTTCAGCTCCAGCCTCTCCTCTTGGGCTGGCCTTGTCCAGTGGACTTCAGGGGCCTCGTCTGGCTACGCAGGGCCTCCCGCCGGGCTGCCAGGGTCAGGGTCAGCCAAATGCACAGGTGTCGAGGGCTAAGAGCAGATCCATCTTGTGGCGTTAGAGACCCCAGCCATCCACCAGGTGACCAGAAGGGCCTCTGATCTGACAGAGAATGACTACCCGAGGCCAGAGGGAAACCGAGGCCAGGGCCACCCCTTTAGACCTGGATGTGGAGGCCTGGGTTGGGCCCAGGCATTCACAGGGCATCTATGCCTGTGGCATCTGCACCAACTGCCCGCACCCGGCGCCCCCAGACCTTTGCTGCACTGACCCCGGTGCCCGCCCGGCCCCCGCCTTCCTGCTGGCTCCCTCCTGGTTTCGGCTCCTTGCTTCCTCCCTGGCTGCCCGCCCCCTCTGAGACTCATGACTCATCTGACATTTCTCTGGAGGCTTCTCTGTGCCAGGCAGGCACACCAAGACTCTTTTCCAATAATATCTCAGGAGGGTTTGTGGCACCAATGCTGCCAGCGACTGGCGCCTCTAAACCCAGCGTGCGATCCATCTCAACAGCCACCAGCCCTCACGCTGGACACGGGGGCGGAGGTCGGGCATCACAGATGCATGGAAAGCTCAGCAAACCTATCGGAAAGAACTTCAGTATTAAAAACTCTACTCCCAACTTCCAGTCAGGGCCAGAATTAGGGCCAGTGCCCAGGGTTTGCCCCAGGACACAAAAGCATCTTGAGGGGAAAAAATAATCATCAAGATTATGCAAAACTTCCAGCCCCTTCACTCTTCAGCAAACCTTGGCTGCAGCCTCCAGCCTCGTTTCTCAGGACACCTCCAGCATCTCAGCGCCCCCCCACGAGCCCCCAAAGACGAACCTGAACTTGGGTGAGCTCTCGAGTGATTCGATTCGCCAGCCCGGGGAAGTGTGGAGCCTGGCCCTGCGCAGGGCTGGGCCTCGCCACCGACCCCCCTTCCTGAGCTGGTGGGCAGCGCGGGCCTCTGCTCCCTGTTCGGGCAAAATGACCCCTGCCTGCCGAGGGTGATATCTATGCTTGCATTTCCGGGGTGCACCTCCATTCACTCGTTTTTGAAACTCCATCTTTAATACCTGGTATTTTCAATGCCGATGCTGCCCGGCAGTCCCGGCTCTACTTTCTAAAATGAGTAACTGCAGTTGGAGGAAAAAGGAGTTTTCTGAAACTCAGGGCTGCAGCCAACCTTTGTCCATCAAAGAATGTCCCTGAATCACTGGGGCACACCTTGCAGCCACCTCGACCTCCGGTCCTCCTGCCTTGGGGGCACAGGGACACAGCCATCGTCTGGAGCACATGTACCCAGTTTCTCAACACACTGCCACCCACCTGGCCCCGGCCCCTACCCTGTCACCTCCTGCACTCCTGCAGCAGGCAGAAGCTGGTTTCCCTGCAAAGCGCATGACCCCATCATTTCCCTGCTCACCTGCCCCAGCAGGGCCTGCCACCCTCCCCAGTGGGCCCGCCAACCCTCTCCCTGGCACAGCCCGCCGCCCCTCCCCAGCAGGGCCTGCCACTCTCAGAACAAACTCGAAGATCTCAGGGCACTCTAGGAGGTTCTGGGGGGCCTGGCTTTTCCTGCCAGGGAAAGCACCTCTGACCTGCCTCTTCCTGCATCAGCTCCTGGCTTATTCTCCGAGTGACCCGTCCCTCTCTGTGAGTCATTTGTGTTCCAGGGCAAGGCTGGCCACTCCCGGGGCCCAGGCACACACAGGCGCACTGGGATCATTTGTGAAATAAATGCATGAATATTAAATATCCCATTTCAGTTACTGCCAAAGTCACTGGACTCTGGATTCCACACGTTCTCCCTCCAAGAGCCCTGGGGGTTGCATCTGCCCCTAGGAGCCACGTCTTCCTCCCCACATTAGTGAGTCTGGGGTTAGTTCAGTGCAAAAACTTATATAGACAATAAAATGAAATCTCACCAGGCTGGGCTCAGTGGCTCATACCTGTAATCCCAGCACTTTGGGAGGCCAAGGTGGGCAGATCACCTGAGGTCAGGAATCCGAGATCAGTCTGACCGATATGGCAAAACCCCATCTCTACTAAAAATCCAAAATTAGCCAGGCAGGGTGGCATGTGCCTGTAACCTCAGCTACTCAGGAGGCTGAGGCAGGAGAATCGCTTGAACTCAGGAAGCGGAGGTTACAGTGAGCCAAGATTGCACCACTGCACTCGAGCCTGGGCAACAAGAGTGAAACTCCGTCTCAAAAAAAAAACAAAATAAATAAATCTTGGCAGAGTCAATCTTTCCACCTTGTCAGGATGTTTTCAGAGACTGCGTCACCCACAGCACGATGGTCCCGCCTCGAGCGCCTGCCTGAATTTGAGGGGTGTCTCACCTCGCCCCACCGCTGAGTCACCGTTCCATGAATGGCGTGGAGCCGGGGTCCTGGTGACCCTCGCCTGACATTGTCCTCCCATCCGGCCACCACCACCCAAGACAAACAGAACAAGACACCCATGTAATTTTAGATTCCTGGTAGCCATAGTGAAGAAGTAAAAGAAGCAGATGAAATTCTGATAAAATATTTTAAACAACTATATCCGTAATATTATCATTTCAACATGTAACCAGTATACAAATCATTAATGAGGTGTTTTGTGGGGGGTTTGCTGCAAAGTCTTGGGAAGCTGATGTGTTTTATGCTGACAGCCTGGCGTGGACCCAGCCTCTTTTCAGCCCCAGTCTGTCCAGTGAGCTGGTCCCAGCGTCTGCCACCCCCAGGGCCCACCAGGCCTGGCTGTCCGCTTCTCTCCCAGTCACACCTGTGGGGCGTTAGGGCCATTTCCACACTCTGATCGTCCTCACCTGCAACCCATCTGCGCACAGGTGGGCCAGAGAAGCCCTGCTTTGGAGGCGTGGCAAAGGCCAAGCCTCAGCCCACCCCCTTGCCCCAGGCGGCCCCAACAGGGAGCGAGGTGGAGTCTGATGGTGGCCTTGGCCTACAGGCAGTGAGCAGGGGAGCCACGTGAGGCTCTGTGACCTCCCTCTCCAGCAAGCAGCCCAGCCCCTGGGCAGCAGCTGCAGGGAGGGGCAGGAGGCTGGCTGGGGTCCCGGGGCAGCCCCTCCTCCATTTCCCCATCTCCCAGGCACCTTCCCTTTGCAGCTGACAGCTTCCATAGCAGCCAAGCCAGGCCAGGCGGCTGTTTTAAATGCACATTGCAAATGATGCCTTCATCATTATTTTGAAACCGTCAGAGGTGAAGGTTTGATTGGTCTCTGGCATGACAGAAAACCCAGTCCATAGAGGAATTTCCCTAGTTGCTTCAGCACTGGGGAAATTCGTGTGTTTGCGTTTTCCCATCAAGACCCCATCAAGAGCCGTGTGGTCTGGTGTGGTCTCTGAAGTCTCTTTAAATTTATTTTATTAAGTTCCAGGATCCTTGTGCAGGACGTGCAGCCTAGGTAAACGTGTGTCGTGGGGGTTTGCCGCACCCATCAGCCATCACCTGGGTATTAAACCCCACGTGTATTAGCTACTGATCCTGACGCTCTCCCTCCCCCGCCTGGCCCCGGAGTGTGGGGTTCCCCTCCCTGTGTCCACGTGTTCTCATTGTTCAGCTCCCACTTTTAAGTGAGGCATGTGGCGTTTGGTTTTCTGTTCCTGCATTAGCTGGCCGAGGATAATGGTATCCAGCTTCATCCACGTCCCTGTAAAGGACATGATTCTGAAGTCTCAGAGTCGTCTCTCTGTTCCACAGTTTTTTTTCTTGTCTTTGACTTGAAGAACCTGGGTCAATTGTCCTGCAGAATGTTCCACCTTCTGGGTTTATCAACGGATGAGGTACGTAGGATATTTTTAAGCAAATAGTTCTCTCCCTGCCCTCAGACTCTGTGGAGAAGGAGGTTTCCCGCCCCAGCACGGCTGGTTGGACGGAGGTGACTCGTATTGACCTAGGGTGGGAGGAGGTGCCTCCCGCTCCAGGAGCTTTCCCCTGTGGCCCTTGCACAGCTCGGCTCAACCCAGACAGCCACAGAGCTGTGGGGCCCTCCTCACTCCAGGGGGTATGAGAGCCCATAATCGATTTCAGCGTCATTTGTTACGCAGCACGGCTGTGTCCACAGCTAGCTAACACGGGGGCTGCGTGGTGCTGTTGGGCTGGCTTCTACACGCCCCCCGTCTCCTCCAAGCTGAATGGCAGCCGTGAAGGTTTGATCAGACTCCAGTGCAGTGTAGAGGAGCGGGAATATTTCACAGGCAGTGCAGGATACTTTACCTCCTCTCACACGAGGACTCACAGACAGCTTCAGCGGCGACTCTAAGATTGATCAGTGGCAACGTGCTCCTGTTACAGGGCTCCTTGCAGCTCCCATCCCGGTGTTCATTTCGTGACTCCACGCTGATGATGTTTGCACAGATCCGTTTTTTCACTGGGGATTGCAAACCGGTGATGCTCTAGCTCTCCAGTCTTTCTGTATGTATTAGCTGGAATTCCTCTTTAAAAAGAATAGTCCCTTAATATTAGATTAGGATTGTTCAGAAAGAAAGTTTTAACATTTTCCCTTTTCATTGCCAATTTTCTGAGTATAATAAATCGGTGTCCAACTTTCCTCCAATGGTAACAAATAAGATTTTTTGTCTTATTCTTCGTGTTTTGCTTTTTAGTTTTAAACTAATGGCGTGAACACATGTTTTGTTAGATTATGTCTCAGTCAATACAGTCATGATTCCTTTTGACCTTAAGCCTTCCCATCACTGGCTGCGGAGCTCACTTTCCAGAGGTGCCTCTGTTCTTAGTCTAGCTGGTCTTTGCAACTTCTTTGATTTCCAGGACACAAAGGTGTCCTTGGGCTCATCTTTCGTCTCCCCTGCCCCTGTCCTGGACCGGCCATCCTCCCCTGAGCCCCGGCTCCCCACTGCCCCTGTCCTGGGCCAGCCATCCTCCCTGACCTCCCCTGAGCCCCGGCTTCTGCTGAGGGGTTAGTGTCCAGCAACCAGAGCCTGAGTGTGGGGTGGCCACCTCTGCCCTCTCACTGCCTCCAGGCCGTTCATTGGCCAGAGTTAGGGGAAAATGTGGTAAGTGTATGCTAGTATTTCCAACCCACACTTAACATTCTAGGGTTTTTACTTTTTTAAATGTTATATTTACATCTTTGTGTGAGTCCATTCGGGCCACTGTCATAGACTGGGTGCCTCGTAAACAACACTCATAGTGCTGGAGGCTGGCAGCCAAGGCACCGGCAGAATCAGCGTCTGGTGGGGACCCGCTTCCTGGTTTGTAGACAACGCTCTCCTGCCTCGCGCGTCCTCACATGGTGGAAGGGAGAGAGCTCTCTGGGGCCTCTTTCATAGGGCACTAATCCCATTCACAGGGGCTGTACCGTCATGACCTAATCTCTTCCCAAAGGACCCACCTTCGAACACCATCCTCTCAGGATTTCAGTGTATGCATTTTGGGGAGACACAAACATTCTGTCTGTAGCTGTGTCTGTTTTCCGAGATGGAGCCTCGCTCTGTCACCCAGGCTGGAGTGCAGTGGCATGATCTTGGCTCACTGCAACCTCTGCCTCCGGGGTCCAAGTGATTCTTGTGCCTCAGCCTCCCAAGTTGCTGGGACTACAGGTGTGCGCCACCACGCCCAGCTAACTTTTGTATTTTTAGTAGAGACAGGGTTGTGCCATGTTGGCTGGGCTGGTCTCGAACTCCTGACCTCAAGTGATCCACCCACCTCAGCCTCCCAAAGTGTTGGAATTACTGGCATGAGTCACCACGCCCGGCCATCCTTTTTTCTTACAATGAAATGTTCCGTTCGTTGTGTGGATTTCGTTAATGACCTGCTCTCCCAGTTCACCGAGTCTTGTACACTCAATCCAGGATTGAGTATCAGTTGCTGTTATATTTACTGATTTAAACGAAAGGGCTCAACAATATACACGCGTTCTGGTTGCTCCACATACTCACCAGCAGTTGGCGATGTCAGTCTTTTAAACCATAGCCTTTAGGAGTATACAGGAGTCTCTCATTGTGGTTTTCATTTGCATGGCATTAATCTGCATAATGTTAAGCATATTTTCTGGTTTTTTGGCAATTTGTATGTTTTATGAAGTGTTCAAATATTTTCCCATTTAAAAAAATGAGTTGTTTGCCTTATTACTGAGTTGTAAGGGTTGTTTACGTGTTCCAGGTACAAGTCCTGTGTCAGAAATTTTCTCCCATTTTTCTCCCAGTCTGGGGCTTGCTTTTTCGTTTTCTTTATGGAAACTTTCAAAGTGCAGAAGTTTGCATTTTAATTTGTATTTTCTGTGTCTTCATTCTTTGGCTACTTTTTTTTTTTTTTTTTTTTTTTTAGACAGAGTCTCACTCCGTCACCCAGGCTGCAGTGCAGTGGTGCAATCTTGGCTCACTGAAACCTCCACCCCTGGGTTCAAGCAATTCTCTTGCCTCAGCCTCCCCAGTAGCTGGGATTACAGGCACGTGCCACCACACCTGGCTAAGTTTTGTATTTTTAATAGAGATGTGGTTTTGCCATGTTGGCCAGGCTGGTCTCGAACCCCTGACCTCAAGTGATCCACCCACCGTGGCCTCCCAAAGTGCAGGCATGAGCCAGCATTTCCAGCCCTTTGGCTACTTTTAAGATTTTGGTTTTTTATTATGAGTTTTGAGTATTTTCATTATAATACGTCCTGGCATGATTTTCTTTGTATTTATCCTTGAGGGTTCATTGAGTTTTTGGGCCCTAGGTTTATATACTTTTTTTGAATTTAGAAAATTGCACCATTAAATTTCTTTTTGCCCCCATCCCCATGCTAGGCTTCCAGTTACACACATTTAGACCACGTGATGTAGCCTTTGGTGTGTGAGGCCTCTGTTCAGTTTTTCAGTGTTTTTCTCTCTGTGCTTTATTTTGGATAGATTCTTTTGCTGTGAATTCAAGTTCACTGATCTTTTCTTCATCAACATCTAATTAGCTGTTAATACCATTTAGTAGAATTTTTATTTTAGCTATTGCAATTTTCATCTCTGGAAATTTAGTTCTTTTTCTATCTTTTATATCCTGCATTTTTCTCTCCTCATTATATTCTTGAGAATATTGGACACATTTATAATAACTATTTTAAGTCTTCATGTGATAACGCCATAATCTCCATCACTTCTAGGTCTATTTCTATTGACTGATTAGGCTTCACATCTTCTCACTCTGTTGCATGTCTGGTAATTTTGCTTTAGATGCCAGTCAATGTGAATTTTAGATTTTCAAACTCTAGATTTTCTTGTATTTCTTTAAAAACTATTGAAGTTATTTTCAGTCCTGTTTGATCCTTTCAAGTCTTGTTTTTAAGCTGTTTCAAGGCAGGTCTAAGTTAGTCTTTCCCATAGTGCTAGTTTAGGCTCACTACTAAGGCAGTTTACTGATGGTCAATGGACTCAACACAGTCTCTCCCTCCTAGCCATGGAGGGCGTAACTGATTCCTCACCTGTGAGCTCTGGACGTTGCTTCCCATATAGCTCCTCAGTGCCTTTTCTTTCCCTGGAATTTGCTGTTTGCAATCTAAGGAGTTTTGCCTTGGTCATGAGCAAATGGTTTCCAGCTGAAGATGCAGGAGAACCCTTATGGATCTTTCTGAGCTCTTTGCCTGAGTGATTTTCTCCTCTCCAGTACTCTGACTTCTCTACTCAATGAACAAGGCCACCTGGCCTTGTTTTCCCTACCTTTGCCAAGATCACAATTGGCCTTCAGGAGCCAATCTAGGCTGCTTGGAGGACTCACATCTCCACTGTTCCCCACTTCCTAAGGATCACAGTCCTGCACCATCTACTGTTCAGTGCCTGTAACAGTGTTATGTACTGGGGTTATTTTGCAGATAGATTGTTAAATACATGTTACCTAATGTTCTAGCTGTTTTAGCTAGAAGTAGAAGCCTTGGTTTTATGCTTAATGATGATCTTTTTCTTAATTATGAAAATATGTTTTCATTTTAGAACATGTAGAAATCACATATAGACATAAAAAAAGAAAATAAAAATCACACACAACACACAAACCACAACCGTTTGTTGTATATCTTTCTGGTTGAGTCCCTATGAGTATATGTGTATGTGTGTGAATGTGTATATATACATACACTGGTTTTTTAATTTTTAAAATTCTTTTTGATACATTCTATTTGTACCTATTTATGGGGTACATGTAAAATTTTGTTACACTCATAGAACTTTCTGGTGGGGTCCCTATGAGTATATCTGCCTCTGTAATGATCAAGTCGGGATACTATGAGTATATGTGCCTGTGCAATGATCAAGTTGGGATACTATGAGTATATGTGCCTGTGCAATGATCAAATCGGGATATTATGAGTATATGTGCCTGTGCAATGATCAAGTCGGGATACTGTGAGTATATGTGCCTCTGTAATGATCAAGTTGGGATGCTATGAGTATATGTGCCTGTGCAATGATCAAATCGGGATATTATGAGTATATGTGCCTCTGTAATGATCAAGTCGGGATACTATGAGTATATGTGCCTGTGCAATGATCAAATTGGGATATTATGAGTATATGTGCCTGTGTAATGATCAAGTCGGGATACTTAGGGTATTAGTCACTTGAGTATTTATCGTTTCTATATGCTGGGTACATCTGAGGTCCTCTAGCTATTTAAAAAACACAATGCATAATTATTCACTATAGTCTTCCTACTCTGCTATCAAACATTAGACCGACCGTATGTTTTCTAATTGTGCATTTGCACTGTCCCCTTCATATGATTAACTTTTTTAGTTTCCACATATGAGAACTTGTGATGTTTGTCTTTTTGTGCTTGGCTTATTTTACTTAACACAATGAACTTCGGTTTCATTGTGTTGCTGCAAATCACATGATTTCATTCTTTTTTATGGACAAATAGTATTCCATGATGTGTATGTGTGTGTGTGTGTGTGTGTATATCACATTTTCTTTATCCATTCATCTGTTGATGAACACTTAGACTGGTTCCATGTCTTTGCTAGTGTGAATAGTGCTGCAGTAAACCTGGGAGTGCCATGTCTCCCTTTGATTTTTTTCCACTTTGGATAAATTCCCAGTAGTGGGATTGCTGGATCTTACGGTGGTTCTATTTTTAGGTGTTTTAGAAATCTCCATGCTGCTCTCCATAGTTCCTAAACTAACTTACATTCCCACCAACAGTGTATAAGAGTTCCACTTTCTCCGTATACTCGCCGACATCTGTTATTGTTTTTTTTCTTTTTAGTAATAGCCCTTATAAGGGAAGTAAGATGATATCTCATTGTGGGTTTGATCTGCATTTCCCTGGTGGTAAGTGATGTGGAACATTTTTTCATATGTGTGTTGGACATTTATATGTCTTGTTTTGAGAAATGTCTATTCTCCTTTGACCATTTTTTTTTAAAAATGGGATTACTTGTGTTTTAATTCCTTCCTTGTATATTCTGGATGTTAGTCCCTGTTGGATGAGTAATTTGCTAATATTTTCTCCCATTCAACTGGTTGTCACTTCACTCTTGATTGTTTCCTTTGCTGTGCAGAAGCTTTTTATTTAATGTAGTCCTATTTGTCTATTTTTGTTTTTGTTGCCTGTGCTTTTAAGGTCTTCACCATAAAATCTGTGCCTAGATCAGTGTCCTGAAGTGTTTCCCCTATGTTTTCTTCTGGTAGTTTTATAGTTTCAGATCTTATGTTTAAGTCTTTGATTTATCTTGAGTTGATTTTTGTATATGGTGAGAGATAAAGGTCCAGTGTTGTTCTTCATACGGTCATCCCGTTTTCCCAGGACCATTTATTGAAGATGGTATCCCTTGCCCAGTGTATCTTCTTGAATTGGTTGTAAATAGGTGTGTTTATTTCTGGGCTCTCTATTCTGTTCCATTGGTCTACATATCTACTTTTATACCAATACCATCCTGTTTTGGTTACTATATCCTTGTAATATATTTTGAAGTCAGGTAATGTGATGCCTCCAACTTTGCTCTTTTTGCTAGGATTACTTCGGCAATTCTGGATCTTTTTTGGTTTCATATAAATTTTAGGATTGCTTTTTCTATTTCTGTGAAAAATGATACTGGTATTTTGATAGGGATTACATGGAATCTGTAGATTAGGGAATCATGGTTACTTTAATGATATTCTTTCAATTCATGTGCATGGGATGGCTTTCCAATTTTTGTGTCTT
>NW_012115255.1:1122719-1130364 GCF_000951035.1 Colobus angolensis palliatus | reverse complement strand
ACGCCTGGCTAATTATTGTATTTTTAGTAGAGATGGGGTTTCACCATGTTGGCCAGGCTGAGTTTGAACTCCTGACCTCAAGTGATCCACCCCCCCTCTGCCTCCCAAAGTACTGGGATTACAGGCATGAGCCACCACGCCTGGCCACTCAATTTGGATATCTTTTATTTCTTTCTCTTGCCTGATTGCTCTGGCTAGGAATTCCAGGACTATGTTGAATAGGAGTGATGAGAGTGGGCATCCTTGTCTTGTTCCAGTTCTAGAGGAAAGGCTTTCATTTTTTCCCATTCAGTATGATGTTAGCTGTGGGCTGGTCATATATGGCCTTTTAATTTTGAGATATGTCCCTTCTATGCCTAATTTGTTGACAGTTTTTCTTACAAAGGAATATTGAATTTTATCAAATGCTCTTTCTGCATCTATTGAGATGATCATGTGTTTTTTTATTTTTTTTGTCTTTCATTCTTTTGATTTGATGTATTACATTTACTGACTTGTGTATGTTGAACCATCCTTGCATCCCTGGGTTAAATCCTACTTGATCATAGTGTATAATATTTTTGATGTACTGATGAATTCAGTTTGATAGTATTTTGTGGAGGATTTTTACATCTATGTTCATCAGGGATATTGGCCTATAGTTTTCTTTTTTTAATTGTGTCCTTGTCTGGTTTTGTTACCAGGGTAATGCTGGCCTTGTAGAATAAGTTAGGGAGAATTCCCTCCTCTTCAATGTTTTGGAATCATTTGAGGAGTATTGGTACTAGTTCTTCTTTATGCATTTGGTAGATTTGACAGTGAATCCATCCGGTCCTGAGCTTTTCTTTGTTGGTAGACCTTTTATTACTGATTCAATCTCGCTACTCATTATTGGTCTGTTAAAGTTTTCTGTTTCTTCCTGATTCAATCTTCATAGGTTGTACGTATCCAGGAATTTATTCATTTCTTCTAGATTTTTCAGTTTGTTAATATAGTTGTTCACAAAAGTCTGATCTTTTGTATATCTGTGATATATCAGTTGTAATGTCTCCTTTTTCATTTCTGATTTTGTTTACTTGGGTCTTCTGTCTTTTTTTGGTTAGTCTAGCTAGTGGTATGTCAATTTTGTTTATCTTTTTGAAGAAACAACTTTTCATTTCATTTATCCTTAATATTGTTTCTTCATCTCTATTTTGTAAAGTTCTGTTCTGATCTTTATTATTTTTCCTTCTGCTAATTTGGGGTTTGGAATGTTTTCACCTTTCTAATTGCTTGCAGTTCATTGTTAGGTTGTTTATTTGAAATCTTTCTACTTTTCTAAAGTCGGAGTTTATTGCTGTGAACTTCCCTGAGTACTGATTTTGCTGTATCCCACAGAATTGGGTAGGTTGTATTTCCATTTCCATTTGTTTCAATAAATTTTTTGAATGTCCATCTTAACTTCTTTATCGGCCCAGTGGTCATTCAGGAGCATGTTGTTTAATTTCTCTGTATCTTTACAGTTTCTAAACTTCCTCTTGGTATTGAGTTTTGATTTTATTCCATTTCTGGTCTGAGAAAATACTTGATATGATTTTGATTTTTCAAATAATTCACTGAGACTTATTTTGTGACCTAACGTATGGTCTGTCCTGGAAAACGTTCCACGTGCAGATGAGAAGAACGTGTGTTCTGCAGCTGTCGAATAAAATGTTCTGTAGATATCTCTTAGGTCCCGTTTGGTCTCAAGTCCAGTTTAAATCCAATGCTTCTTTGTTGACTCTCTGTCTAGAGGGTCTGTCTAATGCTGAGTAAGGCGTTGAAGTCCCCCACTATTATTGTACTGGAGTCTCTCTCTTTAGATCTAGTAGTGTTTGCTTTATAAATTTGGGTGCTCCAGTGTTGAGTGCATATATATTTAGCCTTGCTATATCATCTTGCTGGATTGATTTTTTTGTTTTTATATAATGACCTTCTTTGCCCTTTTTTACTGTTTTTGACTTAAAGTCTTCTGTTTTGTCTGACATAAGTGTAGCTATTTCTGCTTCTTTTGGGTTTTGTTTGCATGGAATATCTTTTACATTCCTTTACTTGTAGTCTATTTGTTTAAAGTGCAGTCTATATGTGCGTTACCTGTAAAGTGCATTTCTTATAAGCAGCATATAGTTGGATCATGCTTTTTAATCCATTCAACCAGTCTATGCCTTTCAAGTGGAGAATTTAATCCATTTACATTCAAGGTTATTATTGATTTGTGAGGTTTTGTTCCTGTCATATTGTTAGTTGTTTTCCGGTTTGTATTCATTTTTTCTTTCTTTTTATCTTATGGGTTGTTGTGGTTTGGTGGGTTTTATGGGTTGTGGTTTGGTAGTACCATTTGAGTTTTTTCTCTTCCTCCTTTATGTGTTTGCTTTACTGGTAAGTCTCACATTTTCCTGTGTTTTTATGACGGTAAATGTCCTCTTTTCACTTCTAGGTAGGACTCCCTTGAGCATTTCTTGTAGGGCCATTCTAGTGGTGATGAATTCCCCCAGTGTTTGTCTAGGAAAGACTTTATTTCTCCTTTACTTATTGAGGATAATTTTGCTGGGTATACTATTCTTATATAGCAGGGCTTTTTTTTTTCTTTCAGTACTTTGAATATGAATATAGAATCTTACTCTCTCCTGGCCTCAGTAAGGTTTCTACTGAGAAACCCATTGTTAGTTTGCTGGGGGTTCCTTTGTAGATGACTAGATTCTATACTCTTGCTCTTTTAGAATTCTTACTTTGTCTTTGAACAATTTGACTATAATGTGCCATGGAGAAGATCTTTTTGCATTATATCTGTTTGGGGATCTCTGAGCCTCCTATATCTGGATGTCTAAACTTTTGCTAGGCTTGGGAAGTTTTCATTTATTATTTCATTAAATAGATTTTCTAAACCTTTTGTTCTCTCTTTGCCTCTGGGATACTGATAAATATTTGGTCATTTAATGTGTCCCATATGTCACAAAAGCTCTGCTCATTCTTTTAAATTCTTTTTTCTTTATTTTTGTCTGACTGGGTTATTTCAAAAGATTTGTCTTCAAGTTCTGAGATTCTACTGCTCTGTCTAGTTCAGTGCTGAAGCTTTCAAATGTGTTTTGTATTTCATTCAGTAAATTCTTCACTTGCATAATTTCTGTTTGGTTCTTTTTCATGATGTTATCTCTTTGGTAAATTTCTCATTCATGTGCTGAATTGGTTTTCTGATATCTTTGCATTGTTATTCATTATTCTCTTGTATCACTGAGCCACTTTAAAAAATCTATATTTCAAATTCTTTTTCTGGGATTTTGTAAATTTGTTTTTTTGTTGGGGTCTATTGCTGGAGAATTATGATGTTCCTTTGGAGGTGTCATATTTCCTTCCTTTATTCTGTTTCATGTTTCCTTATGTTGATATCTGCAAATCTGCTGTAATAGTCACTTCTTCCAATTCTTTGAGTTTGCTTTCATAGGGGAGGATTTTTCCTGAAAACGTGTCTATGGTGCTGGTTGGATAGGGCCCTTTGGCTTTGGCTCTGGGTGCATGCAGTAGTGTCGTCTCTATATTTCCTCTTTAGTTGTAAACAATGTCAGTGGTGTCTGTGATTTCCTTTGTGGTTTAGGGTGTGGTTATTAGTGGAGGCTGTGGTGAAGCTTTGCTGGGGACTGGAATCCCAGGTGGGGCCAGTCTTCAGGCCCAGTGGTGGCAGTGGAGGAATAAGCATGCCTGTCCTTGGGCCCCAAGGTGGCATATCCTGGCACTGGTTGTGGCAGATCCAGGTGGGCAATTTTGGGGCTTCCAGGTAGCTTACTTGGATGCCAGCAGTGGTAGTGGTGGACCAGGTGAGTGGGTGTTCTTGGGCCCCTGGTCAGCCAGCAGGGCATGGGTGATGACAGTGGCAGGACAGCTCTCTGGGTCCCAAGCAGTGCAGGCTGGTACTGGTGGTGGCTGCAATGGGCTGGGCAGGCCAGTGTCTAGGCCCGCAGGTGGTACATGCAGGTAGGTGCCAGCTGTGGTAGTAGCAGCAGAGTCGGTGGGCCCAACCTCAGGGCCCAGGAGAAGTATTCAGGTGCTGAAAGTGATGAACTGGGATGGGCAATCGCCTGGCACCCGGACTGCATGCTCTGGCATGAGGTGAGGGCACAGACGGCCAGGCAGACTTGTGTTCAGGCCCCCCAGTGATGTGTGCAGGGGGCAGCTATGGTAGGCTGGGGCAGGGTCATCCCCAGGCCCCCCACGGAATGCTTGGGTGGGGGACAGTGGTGACCATGCTGTGGCCTTCCAGTGGGGAAAGCAGGCCCCCCTTCAATGGTGGAAGCCTAGGCAGGTGGGTGGAGAATGCGCGCCTCATGTACAGCCTCAGCCCTGGCAGCACCTGCACCTTAGCCCAAGCTGTGGCAGCCCGGGCCTCACTCATGCCTCAGCCTGGCACCACTGAGCCCCAGGAGACTGCCTCAGTCCATTGGGGGCGGGACTCCAGTACGGTGCCTTGCTGTAGCCGCTTAGGTCTCAGGGAGCGTGTGGGACCCCGAGACGCCCTCCCTCGGGCAGGTGCCATCGCACAACCTCCTGGCAGCACCCTGTTAGTCAGGACCTGCGTGGTCAAAGGGGCTCTCATGGCTGAGACTGCAGGAGTTCGCGGTGGGAATGTCGGGTGCTGAGGGTCCCTCCTTTACCCTTTCCCTGCACTGGGGGGGTCTGTCCCAGCCCCCATATTCCTGGAGCAGCAGCGGCCTTGCCCCCTCCCTTCCTCTCTCCCTTACCCTTTCCCTGCACTGGGAGCCTGTCCCAGCCCCACAGTCCTTTCTCCCCTGTATTCCTTGCTATAGGAGTTTCCTGCCACTTTTCTGTTGAATTCCAGGGTCCCTCTTGGATAATCTACTCAGAACGTGATGATTTACTGTTTTGCTTCTTCTCAGTGAAGGAGGCAAGTAACTAATAAGTAACTAATGTCTCCAGCTATCCCTCTTGGAGCCCCTCTCCCCTGTACCTTTTTTTTTTTTTAAATAAAAATAAGATGATATTGTACATACTATTTTACAATCTGATTTTCTTTTTATCAGTTTCCACATCACTAAAGTCTGAGACCATCTCTTTGAGCTCTTTACTCATGAACCCCTTCATCTACCATCCTTCCCACTTCTTTCTTACCCTAATTGTTTTGCAAAACTTCTCTGCAGAGTCAGTTCCACTTAACCATGCCAGACATTGCAGTTAACACAAAGGAGATGGAGGCCATGGTCTGCGTGCTTGAGGAGTTTAGGATCTCACTGAGAGAAGACAGAAGAACACGTGGCTGTCTGGAGGGCAACAGCAACGTGCAGGTGGGCACCTGACTGGCTGGGATTAACCGAAGACGCAGAGAGTGGACACCAGAGTGGGAAGAGTTGTTAAAAAAAAAAAGAAAAAAAAAGAATCACAGACCAAAACAATTAACTCTGGACTCTCACAAATGTCACCTTTTAATTAATTTTTCAGCTATTTAAAGCTTTGATTGATTTGCTGCTCAGTTTTTCTCTCATTTTAGACAGGCCTGTTTTGCCTGGCTTGAGCTGTAAAACCTGCCACTATGCCGTGGCCACACAAATTCAAATGCTGCTAGCCGTGTGTTCACCAAAAATGCAAAGTGAAGATCACCCACCCTATGTGGTGCAATATTTTGGTAACAGGCGGTTACTAGGACTCCCAGAGTCATGAAAGGGAGAACTTTACTTGTGGGATAGTCGTCACAGAGGGGAAATGAATCCCTGTTATGTGAGAGGTGAAATAAGGTAAATGGCTAATATTGAGAAGTCTTCTCTATTGGGGGGCTGTATTATTTTTATTTTTATTTTATTTTATGATTTTTTTTGAGACGAAGTCTGTCTGTCACCCAGGCTGGACTGCAGTGGCAAGATCTCGGCTCACTGCAAGCTCCACCTCCTGGGTTTACGCCATTCTCCTGCCTCAGCCTCCGGAGTAGCTGGGACTACAGGCGCCCGCCACCTCGCCCGGCTAGTTTTTTGTATTTTTTAGTAGAGACGGGGTTTCACCGTGTTAGCCAGGATGGTCTCGATCTCCTGACCTCGTGATCCGCCTGTCTCGGCCTCCCACAGTGCTGGGATTACAGGCTTGAGCCACCGCGCCCGGCCTTGCGATGCCTTTACTTTCGAATTAGGTAAAAAGAGGAAAGCAAGATTTTTTGAGGTGTACCTTTTTTTCTCTAAAACTTTCATCTTCACATTTCTAATGTATTTTCAATTTGTTTGTGTATTTAGTTTTAAAGACAGACTGTTGCTCTGTCATCCAGACCGGAGTGCAGTGGCATAACAATAGCTCACTGCAGCCTTGGACTCTCAAGCTCATGGGCTCAAGTGATCCTCCCACCTCAGCCTCCCGAGTAGCTAGAACTACAGGCACGCACCACCACACCGGGCTTATTATTATTATTATTGAGACGGGGTTTCACTATGTTGCCCAGGCTGATTTCGAATTCCTGGCCTCAAATAATCCTCCCGCTTGGGCCTGCCAAAGTACTGCAGTGATAGGTGTGAGCCACCATTCCCAGACTTATTTTTTTAATCTATTTTTAATTAGCAGATAATAATTGTGTATATTTATGGGGTACAACGTGATGGTTTGATCTACGTATACATTGTAGAAAGACTCAATCAAGCTAATTAGCATCTCCACCACCTCACCAACTCGTCATTCTTTTTTACTGTGAGAATGCTAAAAGCCTATTCTTCTAGCACTTTTGAAACATACATTATTATTAACTGTGGTCACTGTGCAGTGCAGTGGATCACTAAAACTCATTCCTCCTGCCTCACTGAAATGTTGTACCCTTTGATCAGCATCTCCTTTTTCCCCATCCTTCTCCTTCCCCACTTCACCCCTCGGCCTCTGGTAACCACCATTCCACTCTGTTTCTCTGTGAGATTGACTTTTGAAGATTCCACATGTAAGTGAGATCATGCAGGATTGTCTTTCTGTGCCTGGCTTATTTGAAGTAGCATAACGTCCTCCAGATCCATCTGTGTTTTTGAGAATGACAGAATTTCCTTCTTTTCAAAGGCTGAATAGTGTCCCATTCTGCACGTGCTCCACGTTCTCTCTATCCATTCGTCTGTCAGTGGGTGCTGAGGCTGCTTCCACATTTCAGCTCCTGCGAACGGTGCTGTGGATGAACCCGGGAGTGCAGATGTCTCTTTGATGTGCTGGTTTTAATTCCTGTGGCACTACAGATGGCTCCTGACTTAAAGTGGTTTGCCTTACGATCTTTCAACACTACAGTGGTGCAGAAGTGATACGTACACGTTCAGTATGCTCCTTGACGTACAATGGGGCTCTGTCCGAATAATGGCATCATGTGTCGGGGGGCGACTGTATACCCAGAGGTGGGATTGCTGGATCGCACGATAGTTCTGTTTTCAGTTTTTTGAGGAGCCTCCACTCTCTTCTCCATAGAGGCTGTACTAATTTACAGTCCCACCAACAGTGTCCAAGGGTTCCCTTGCTACACATCCTCACCAACACTTGTTATCATTCATCTTCTTAAAATAATAGCCATTCAAATAAGCTTGAGGTGAGACCTCATTGTGGTTTTAATTTTTATTTCCTTGATGACTAGAAATATTGAGCATTTAAAAATATTCCATTGGCTATTTGTATGTCTTTTTTTTTTTTTTTTTTTTTT
>NW_012115255.1:1102662-1121854 GCF_000951035.1 Colobus angolensis palliatus | reverse complement strand
TTAGCCAGGATGGTCTCGATCTCCTGACCTCATGATCCGCCCGTCTCGGCCTCCCAAAGTGCTGGGATTACAGGCTTGAGCCACCGTGCCCGGTGGCTTTTTCTTATTTCAGTGCAATGGCAAGGGTCTTGACAATGTTGAATAGAAGCCTAGCTACCAGGCATCTTTGTCTTGCTTCAGATTTTTAAAGAGATTGCTTTTTAACATCATTTCATTCATTACTAAGTTTGCTGAGTTTTGCACAGATAACCTGGGAACAGAAAATTGCAAACCCCATATTCCTTGATTCAGTGAGTCCTATATACTATTATTCAGCCTGACTCCAAAAAAATCAAGTGCTTGCCAGAGATTAGGGGCCTCTTATTAGCATTTGATATAAAAAATCTTGGGAAGGTGAAGATTTTTGACACAGGTAGGATAAGAAATCAAGGATAAAGCTTGGAAATATTTGTGAGGCATTTGAAGATGCTGAGACTATAAATACTTTTAATTTAAAAAACCGGTGAAATACATATAACATAAAAGTTGCCATGTTAATCACAGTTTTGTTGTTTTAAATACATCCATTGTTTTGCAACCATCACCAATATTCATCTCCACAGCTCTTCTCATCTTGTAAAACTGAAACTCTGTCCCTATCAAACAATAACTTCCCACTCCTCTCTGTCCCCAGCCCCTAGCTACACCATTCTGCCTTCTGAACCTATTAATTTGACTGCTTTAGGTGCCTCATCTCAGTGGAATCATACAGTATTTGTCTTTTTTGTCTGGTTTATTTCAGTTAGCACAATGTCTTCAAGGTTCATCCATGCTGTAGTGTGTGTCAGAATTCCCATCCTTTTTCCGTGTATTAGGGTTATCCTGGGAAATGTAACCAGGAGGATAGCTATCCATGTCTCAGTCTGCATCTGGAGAGAGAGATTTATTATGGGAACCGGCTCCTGTGACTGTGAAGGCTGAGAAGTCCCACCATTTGCAAGTTGGAGAACCAGGAAAGCTGGTGATACAGGAGTGCAGCCTGAGTCTGAAGTTCCCAGCGTTGGTTCTTACAGTTTCTCCTGGCTTTCCAGGCCTTCCTGGGGGTAGCAAGTGCTTGGAGCTGCCGATCCACAACCTTGCCGATGCCACTTCCATGCTTTCTTTTGGTTAGAATTTGCGTCGTGTATCTTTTCCCACCCTTTTACCTTTTAACTGCCTATATCACTGTATTCAAAGTCAATTTATTGTAAGTAGAATATAATTAGGTCGTTTTTAGTTATTCTGACAATCACTCTTTTCATTGGTCTACTTAGATGATGGACATTCAGTGTAATTATTGGTGCGTTTGGATTTAAGACCATGATTTCGTTCATCGTTTTCTGCTGTTCCCTGTTCTCTATTCACCTGTTTCCCCTTTTCATCTTTCTTGTTATTTGAACATTTTAAATATTCCATTTTAATTTATTGTCATTCTAAAACTCTATCTCTTTGTACAGTTTTTTAAGGACTGCTCTGGGGACTAGAATGTGCACATTTAGCTTTCCACAGTCAAGTTAAAATCACATTTTAACACTTTAAATGGAATGCAGAAAGCTCATTACTACATACAGCACTTCCCTCCTTCTCCTTTATGTTATATTTATCTTGAATGTTATATCTACGTACCTTGAAAAAACAATTCAGACAATGTTATAATTTTTGCTTTCAACTGCCGGACATTTTAGAGACACAAGAGAAGACTCGTTTACAGTAGCCCCTCTCATCCAGGTTTTTGCTTTCTGTGGTTTTAGTTATCTGAGGTCAACCATGGCCCAGAATATTAAATGGAAACATTTAGAAAGAAGGAATGCATAAGCTTTAAATCGCCTGCCTTTCTGGGTGTGCGATCAAATTTCACACCATTTTGCTTCCTCCCACCTGGGATATGAATTGTCCTTTTCTCCAGCGTATCCATGCCGTATACGCTACCCATCCGTTAGTCCTTCAGTTGCCAGCTTGGTTATCAGATCAACCGTTGCAGTATCCCAGCGCTTGTGCTCCAGTAACCCTCGTCTTACTTAATCATGGCCCCAAAGCACAAGAGCAGTGATGCTGGCAATTCGGATAGACACACTCAAAGAAGCAATAAAATGCTTTCCTTCAGTGAAAAAGTAAACATTTTTTATTTAATACGGCAAGAAAAAAGTTGCTGAGATTCCCAAGATCTTATGGTAAAAACAAATCTTCTATCCATGAATTATGAAGATGAAAAAAGAAATTCATATTAGTTTTGCTGTTGCACTTCAAACTACAAAAGCTACAGTGAGGCCAGGCACGGTGGCTCACGCCTGTAATCCCAGCACTTTGGGAGGTTGAGGCGGGTGGCTCACTTGAGATCAAGAGTTCAAGACCAGCCTGGCCAACATGGCAAAACCCCATCTCTACTAAAAAATACAAAAATTAGCCAAGCATGGTGGCCAGCACCTGCAGTCCCATCAACTCAGGAGGCTGACAGGAGAATCACTTGAACCCAGGAGGCGGTGGTTGCAGTGAACCGGTAAGCGCTTGGTTAAGATGGAAAAGGCACTATGTTTGTGGATGGAAGACATGAATACAATCGTGTTTCCATGGACGGCAATCAGGTTCAGTGCCATCCATGGTTCCAGACGTCCACTGGGGTCTTTGAATGTATCTCCTGCAGGTAAATGGGAGAACTGTATTATATTGATCCAGATGGTCCAAATTCTTTCCAGTGTTTTTTCCTTCTGCTTCAAGAACTCCCATTATCACTTCTTCAGGAACAGGTTTGCTGGCAATGAATTCTCTCAGTTTTGCTTCATCTGAGGATGTCTTTATTTCATCTTAATTTCTGACAGATATTTTTCACTGGGTATAGAATTCTATGATGACATCCCTTTTCTTTCAGCACATTAAAAATGTTCCATTTCCTTCTGGCTTCCATGGTTTCCGAAGGTAAATGGACAGTCATTTGAAAGCTTGTTACCCTATAAGTAATATGTCATTTTACTCTGCTTGCTTTCAATTTTTTTGCCTTTAGTTGTTAGCTGCTTAATGATGATGTGTCTGAGTGTACATTTCTTTAGGTTTATCATATTTTGAGTTTACTGCACTTTCTAAACCTCAAAAGACACTGAGATTTAGGTTTTTGTCAAATGGAATTTTTCAGCCATCATTTCTTCTAGTGCTTCTTTTTGCATCATATGCTTCCTTCACTTCTTCTGGGACGCTGGTAGCATGAATGTTAGACATTTTGATGTTGTCCTACGAGTCCCTGAAGCTGTCATTTTTTTCAATCTTTTTCTCTGTTGTTTAGGTTGGGTAATTTCTATTGGTCCTTCTTCAAGTTTACCCTTTCCTTTGTCATTTCCATTCTTCTGTTGAGACTATCCATTGAGCTTTAAAATTTTTGTGATTGTATTTTGTTAAAATTTTTTCCGTTTGGTGTTTGTTGGGAAAGGCAGTCACATGCATGAACCCCCTTTAGGCTGATACAGACGGGCATTGGGCCTGGACTACTTCCTTACCCTGAGATAAACAGCCACGCAGCCTGTGTTGGGCTCCTCTTTCCCTTTTTCAAGCTCCATGTGTGCTTTCTAATTTAATTTAATTATTTATTTTTTTGAGACAGAGTTTTGCTCTTGTCGCCCAGGCTAGAGTGCAGTGGCGCAATCTCGGCTCACTGCAGCCTCCACCTCCCGGGTTCAAGTAAACGCCTGGGAGATTTCCTGAGTGACTGAAATTACATGCAAGCGCCATCAGACCCGGCTAATTTTTGTACTTTTAGTAGAGACAGGGTTTCACCATGTTGGCCAGGCTGGTCTTGAACTCCTGACCTCAGGTGATCCGCCCACTTCAGCCTCCCAAAGTGCTGGGATTACAGGCGTGAGTCACCTCACCCGGCCCACATGTGCTCTTTTGTTCAGCTTAAATGTATAACATCAATAACCCTCAGCTATGCCCCAGCTTTCAGCGTTTCACACTCTGCATGGGAGAGGCAGGGGTCCTCTTCCGCAGCATGAGGGGGTGCGTGAAAGTCAGCTGTCCGGCACTGGCTGCCAGAGTGGTCCACCAGCCAGGGGACAGTGCACACTGCTGGAGCTGATCTCTCTCTGTCTCTTCTCTGTGAGGAATTAAGATGTGTTTCTACCTAGTGCTTGACTGTTGTTTGTACTCCTTGGTGACCCTGATACCAAGCTGCAGTGGGCAGAAGTGTCTGGACTTCTCTCCAGCGGTCAGCATTGCGATGACCTTGGCTATTTTCTACGTACCTGGAGTCCTCGCCTGGTTTGATAACTGGTGCATGGTGTCTGCTCAGCAGTTCTTATTTATATCTTCTGTGTCTTTGCTGCGATGCTCCATATTTCCATTCATTCCAAGAGTGCTTGGAGCATCTTTATAAGAGTTGACTTAAAGGCTTGTTGGGTAATTCCAACATCTGTGTCATCTCAGCATTACTACCTGTTGATTGTCTTTTTCCATGTAACTTAAGATATTTACTGTTTTTTTAATATTAAGTAAATTTTTGTGGTTTTTTTTTTTTTTTTTTGAGATGGAGTCTCGCTCTGTCACCCAGGCTGGAGGGCAGTGGTGCGATCTCAGTTCACTGCAGCCTCCACCTCTCAGGTTCCAGCGATTTTCCTGCCTCAGCCTCCTGGGTAGCTGGGATTACAGGCACGCAACACCAAGCCTGCCTAATTTTTGTATTTCTAGTAGAGGTGGGGTTTCACTATGTTGGCCAGGCTGCTCTTGAACTCCTGACCTCAGGTGATCCACCCACATTAGCTTCCCAAAGTGCTAGCATTACAGCCGAGAGCTACTGTGTCTGGCCTTATATTAAGTAATTTTGGATTATATCTTGGACAATTTGAATATTATGTTACAGTATTCCAGGTCTTGTTTAAGTGTTATGAAAATTGTACATATTTTTCAAGTCAGATCTATGCATGTGTAGTTCAGAGGTGAACGCAGATGTTCATAAACAGCTTCATGAATTCGATGTTCTGAGCTCCTTTTTCTCCACGATGTCCCGGCACTTTTCAAGTGTGCTGGAGCTCCCCATTTCAATCCTCCAGTCAGAAAACTTGAACTTTCCTCACCTTGTCCTGCTGTCCACCTCATGCCACTGCTCCTGCATCCAGGACCAGCCAACCAGAGAAGAGAGGAAAGGAAGCTGAGGCATGCTCCCACCCAGCCCAGCGCTCCACCCAGCCCAGTGCCTCAGCTCCTCCACATGCAGAGGAAGGTCTGGCTGCCCCACGGTTGATGCCCCACGGTTGATGCCCCACAGTTTAAGCCCCTGTGAGTGGGTCCTTCTGGCTGTTGTTGCCACTGCTGCCACCACAGAATTACTTAGGGATTAGCATGTGAGCGAGTATATACATACATACATATTTGTAAAGGGAAATTTCTGAGTGTTAGGAGACCCCTTTCCAGTTATTCAACCCAAAACTTGACGGTATCTGGGGCCGTGTGTATCCATACCCTGCCATCTGGATTTTAGGCTGTATTGAGTCTAGGCTGGATGATGCTGAAGGAAAACATGGTAAACTCACTGCCAGTTCGTGATATTTAAAATTCTGTTCTTCTTCCAATGTACCTGTTACTATGTGCTGTTCAGAGACTTCCATTAGCTGCTCCATGCACCGTGTTCCGGTTCTTTAATAGCTGCTGCATTTAGTGGGAAAGACAGGAAGGAGAGTTCCGTTAGAACGGGAACGGGGATTCCACGCCCTTCACTGTCACATCCAATCACAGCTGCCGTTTTAATACGTCACATGAAATGTGGAAACCCCACAATCACAGAGGTCTGTATTTCTCCCGCCCACATCCTTTATGGTATTGTTGTTAGACATATTTTATTTACATTTATTATGAACTCCACAAGGTAATGTTGTAGTATTTGCTTTAAACAGTCACATGCAGTATAAAAGAATTAAAGGCAATAAAGCAAAAAGCATCTTTTGTATTTAGCCAGACATTTACCATTTCTTATGTTCTTCATTCACTTCTAAGGATCCACATTTTCATCTGATATCAACTCCTTTCATTCTGAAAGAAATTCTTTTAGCATTTCATGTTGTGAGAGTTTACTGGTGACAAATTGTTTTCTTTGACATGAAAATTCTCTTTCTTTCTTTCTTTCTTTCTTTCTTTCTTTCTTTCTTTCTTTCTTTCTTTCTTTCTTTCTCTTTCCCTTTCTCTTTCGCGCGCGCTCTCTCTCTCTCTTTTTCTCTTTCTTTCTTTCTTTCTTTTTTGAATAGGGGGAAGGAAAACATGGTACACACACTGCCAGTTCGGTGATTGATTTTTGACACAAAGTCTTGCTCTGTCGCCCAGCCTGGAGTGCAATGGCACGATCTCGGCTCACTACAACCTCCACTTCCCGGGTTCAAGCAATTCTCCTGCCTCAGCCTCCTGAGTAGCTGGGATTACAGGTGCCTGCCACCACGCCCAGCTAATTTTTGTAATTTTAGTACAGACGGGGTTTCACCATGTTGGCCAGGCTGGTCTCGAACCCCTGACCTGAAAGTGATCCAGCCACATCGGCCTCCTGGAGTGCTGGGATTACAGGCGTGAGGCACCGCACCTGGCCTGCTGTTCATCTCCTGAATTACAATTTCAAAGCTGTTTTATATTTTTAGATCCTGTCAAGGGTGGTGTGTTCTCGCTCACTCTCCTCATTTTCTAGGCAGACACACTGCCGGTGACAGGTGAGCTGTCTGCCTTCACGATTCATCCTTCTGTTTATGCTGCCACTTGGCTAAAAATCTATTTTAATTCTTTTCATTTGATTTCATTTTCATTTTATGGAGAAAATTATAGCCGCCGTAAATAACGACTGAGTCTTCTATTTTCATTTCGCTTCCTGTTGGAATATCGCATCTTTTGCTGTTTACTCATCACTGGAAGTCTCCTCTCCCCCACCGACCCCCTAAGCCTCTCCACACCACTCCATGGCCGCCTGAAGATGGACGCGTGGCTTGGTGGGAGGTGTTGAGCACACAGTATGGTCATCTCATTTATTTCTTCTCCAACTTGACCAGTTCAGTCAAAATGGCCAAGAAACGCACACCCTGACCACAAAGCTTTGGAAGAGGTTTTTAGGTAAAAGCAGTAAGAAAGGCTTCGCCAGAGACTCTTGCTGGAAATAGCTGAGGTGGAACTAATTTCTAGTGCTAGATTTTTGGTTGTGGTAAGAACAAAGTTCAACGGAGTTTTGTTTTAAAATTATTCGGTAAAAGTACAATGAAAATAAGTTTTCTTGGCTGAAATGGCAAAGTAAGGAATTAAGGTAATTACATGGATAATTCAAATCAAAATTTGCACTTGGAACATCTGGATAATTAAGTACAAAATCAAGGTTTTCTTTTCTTGAATTAGCTGCAAAATTGTTTAATCTTCCATTTCACCTTAATGTGTGTAACAGTGGTCTAGGCAAGAATATTTTTAAACAGAAACCAGTAAAGAAATAGGAAAAGTGTCTGAAGAGGTAATTCACAGAAGAAATTCAAATAGCCAATATACATATGGAAATAAGCTATACCTCAATATTAGGCTGGGAAATCAAAGTGAAAGAAATGATTAATATGATTTTTTAAACTTACCAGATTAGCAAACATTTAAAAAATTAATATCCAGTGTTGATAAGCCTGTGGTGAAGTAAATGTTCTTCTCTAACGTTGGAGGGACTGCACATTAGTTCACATGATTTGGAGCGTGGGGTAGATGGCAACACGGCCTCCGTCAACACTCTGCAGCTGGCGATCTGCGGAGTCTCCCCCGAGACTGTGGCTCCTGTCTACATACAATAGGATATTATTTAGACTTAAAAAGAACTTATTTTGCAAGAAAATATTAAGGTAAGAATTCTGTAGGTACTCTTTAAATAATAGTACGTGAGTTCAATAGTTAGGTTTTTTTGACCCAGTTAATGATTTATTAGCCTGTTTATATTAAAGTGTGTGGGATATATGGGTGAGTTGAACTGTGTTTCTAGTATTAATATATAGATGGGTTTAATATTATATAGTTGTGATGAATGGGTCATTGAAATATGAGTCTTTGTTAACTGTTGGGATTTTCTCACTGGCCTTTGTGAAAGGTCCTGCGTGTGCTCCTCATTGTAAATGTATTCTGCCTTCTATTCTTTATTTTTTATTTTATTTTATTTTATTTTATTTTATTTTATTTTTTTGAGACAGAGTCTCGTTCTGTCGCCCAGGCTGGAGTGCAGTGGCGCAATCTCAGCTCACTGCAAGCTCCGCCTCCTGGGTTTACGCCATTCTCCTGCCTCAGCCTCCCGTGTAGCTGGGACTACAGGCGCCGCCACCTCGCCCGGCTAGTTTTTTGTATTTTTTAGTAGAGATGGGGTTTCACCGTGTTAGCCAGGATGGTCTCGATCTTCTGACCTCGTGATCCGCCCGTCTCGGCCTCCCAAAGTGCTGGGATTACAGGCCACGCCCGGCCTCTATTCTTATGGTAATGCTATGTTTCTATGTAAGAGACTTTCTTTCAGCTGGGCGCGGTGGCTCACGCCTGTAATCCCTGCTACTCAGGAGGCTGAGGCAGGAGGATCCCTCGAGCCCAGGAGGTCAAGGTTGCAGTGAGCTGTGATCAGCACCACTGCACTCCAGCCTGGGCAACACAGCAAGACCCTGTCTCAAAAAAAAAAGTCAATTTTATTATCTTTGCTAATAAAGAATCAGAGTCAATTTATGTCTGTAAAATTTATCATATAGTCTCATATGGATTATGATTTCCATCTGTCACCCTTTTATCATTATTTCTGGCTGTTTTCACCATTCATTTTGAATTAAGGAGGGAGACCTGTGAGGGCACAAGTAAGTCGTGTTAGAGCTGAGGGAGAAAGAATTCTGTCTCGACATCAAGTACGATGACAGCTGTGGGTTTTGCCTTAAAGCAGGCTGGGAAAAGAAGGAAGGAAATTCCAACCCGGGTTACACCACGGATGAACCTTGAGGACGTCATGCTGAGGTGAATAAGGCAGACACAGAAGGACAAAGGGGCGAACACTATGTGATTCCAATCACAGGAGGTCCCTGGAGTTGCCTGAGATGCAAGAGCAAGTGGAGGGGTGGGTGCCCGGGGCTGGGGGAGGCGTACGGGGAACCGGTGTCTAATGGGACAGAGCTTCTGTGTGGGAAGACAGGGCTCTGGGGATGGTGGTGGTGATGGCCGCATAGCAGTGTGCGTGTGCTTGGTGCCCCGGAACTATTCACTTAAAAGGGGTTGGTTTTATGTTATATGTGTTTTGTTTTTCGTTTTAGAGACAGAGTCTCGCTCTGTCGCCAGGCTGGAGTACACTGGCGCGATCTTGGCTCACTGCAACCTCTGCCTCCCGGGTTCAAGTGATTCTCCTGCCTCAGCCTCCCAAGTAGCTGGAATTACAGGCGTGTGCCACTGTGTTTGGCTAATTTTTCTCTTTTTTTTTTTTGAGATGGAGTCTCATTCTGTCACTCAGGCTGGAGTGCAGTGGTGCAATCTCAACTTAGTACAACCTCCACCTCCCGGGTTCAAGTGATTCTCCTGCCTCAGCCTCCCGAGTAGCTCAGGTTACAGGCGTGCATCAGCACACCCAGTTAATTTTTGTATTTTTAGTAGAGATGGGGTTTTGCCATGTTGGCCAGGCTGGTCTCGAACTCCTGACCTCAGGTGATCTGCCCTCCTTGGCCTCCCAAAGTGCTGGGATTACAGTCATGAGCCACCACACCTGGCCTGTCATGTGTATTTTATCACAATAAAAATAACAACCAATGGAAATAAGAGTAATAAATCCTCAGCATAAAATAAATTCAAACAATATAGAAAGTGTAAAGTGACAAGTGAGATGCTACAGTTCTCCCATCCTTTCGCCGTGCGACATGATATGCGTGATCAGTTAGAAGTTAACCCTTCAGACTTCTCCTGTGTGCTCATGTGCACATGCACACACAAACACAGACACATACATGCACAGACACACAGACACATGCAGACATGCACAGACACACAGACACATGCAGACATGCACAGACACACAGACACAAACCTGCACAGACACAGAAGCACAGACACGAACACAGACACATACATGCACAGACACAGACACATGCACAGACACATGCACCCACACACAGACACATACATGCACAGACACACAGACATGCACATGCACACACACACAGACACATACATGCACAGACACATGCACGGACACATGCACACAGACACATGCACACACAAACATACATGCACAGACACAAACACACATACGCAGGCACATACATACATGCACAGACACACGCACACTGTTTTTTGTTTAAAAATGAGCTTATATATTATTCTGCCACTTTGTTTCTTTACTTCCTAATACACCACAGATGTTTCTTCCTGTCTCAGGCTAGGTATCTTTTACAATTATTTCCTGATCAAGACACTTGTGGGACCTCAGTCTCAGAACACCACCTCCTCATGTCCACCTTTCGAGACCTTAGAATTGTGCCCGGCGCACAGCAGACGCATGTGGGATCCTGGATACGTGGACGCAACGCCGAGGATCACACGTGCCTCAAAGGCCCCCAACGACGAGTTGTGGTTTATGGATCAGGTGACTCAGGCTGTAATGCAGGGTGTCCTTAGTGGCAAAATTAAAACCCAGATGTATTTCAGGTGCTTTTCGTTGAAAGTTTATTTAATTGAAAGTTATTCCCTTAAAACACACAGTTCACACACATCATGCTTAGATTCTGGAAGTAAAATTCAGATCCTACTTTGGATGGATTCATTAGACTCTCCCTCATGCACTGCCCAATGGTTTCCTTGTGATGATCTGTGGATGTTCAAGAGAAAGTGGCTTAGTGATGCTAGATCTGGAGCCTCGCTCTATCCCGGGTCTGGGTGCTGGTTTTCAACTTCAGGGAAATTGATGTGCTTCCATTTTTATCCTTTTCCTTTTTTTTTTTTTTTTTGACTTCGTTTTATTTTAGGTTCAAGGGATACACGTGCACATTTTGTCCCGTGGGTATACTGCACACTGGGGGAACTGAGTTTCTAGAGTACCCACTACCCAAATAGTGAACATTGCCCCTGACAGGTAGTTTTTCACCCCTTACCCCCATTCCTCCCTCCCCACTTTTTGGGTCCCCAGTGTCTGTTGTTTCCATCTTTATGTCCATGCGTACCCAGCGTTTAGCTCCCACTCATAAGTGAGAACTTGCAGTATTTGCTTTTCTGTTTCTGAATGAGTTCATTTAGGATAATGGTCTCCAGCTCCAACCATGTTGCTGCAAAGGATGTGGTTTCATTCTTTTGTATGGCTGCATAATATTCTGTAGTTTGGATATACCACATTTTCTGTATCCAGTCAACCATTAATGGACACTTAGGTTGGTTCCCCGACTTTGCTGCTGTGAGCAGTGCTTTGATAAACATACAGGTAAGGGTGTCTTTTTTGTACAATGATTTCTTTTCCTTTGGGTAGATGCCCAGAAGTGGGATTGCTGGGTAGGATGGTGGCTCTATTTTTAGGTCTTTGAGAAATCTCCACACTGTTTTCCATCGAGGTTGAACTAATTAACATTCCCACCAACAGGATATGAGCATTCCCTTTTCTCCACATCCGTGCCAACATCTGTTGTTCTTTTGACATTTTAGGAGCCATTCTGACTGGTGCAAGATGATATCTCAATGTGGTTTTAATTTGCATTTTTCTGATGATTTGTGATATTGAGCATTTTTTCATGTGTTTGTTGGCCATGTATATTTCATGTATATTTTATGTATATTTCTTCTTTGGAGAAGTGTCTATTCGTCCCCTTTGCCCAGTTTGTAATGGGGTTGTTTAGTTTTTCTTGTTGAGTTGTTTGAGTTCCTTGTCATTTCTGATATTAGTCCTTTCTTGGAGGCATAATTTGTAAATATTTTCTACCATTCTATTTCTTGTCTGTTTACTCGGTTGATGATTTCTTTTCCTGCACATTTAAGTCTTTCATCCATCTCGAGATAATTTTTGTATGTGATGAGAGGTAGGAGTCCAGTTTTATTCTTCTGGATATTGACAGCCAGTTTTCCCAGCACCATTTATTGAATAGGATGTCCTTTTCCCATTATTTATTTTTGTCAACTTTGTTGAAGATCAGTTGTAGGTTGTGGCTTTATTCTGGGTTCTCTATTCTATTCCATTGATCTCTGTGTCTATTTTTGCACCAGTACTGTGCTGTTGTTACTATAGACTTGTAGTATAATTTAAAGTCAGGCAATGTGGTGCATCTGGATTGGTTCTTTTTGCTCAGGAGGAACGCTTTGGCTATTCAGACTCTTTTTTGGTTCCATATGGACTTTAGGATTGTTTTTTCTAATTCTGTGAGAAATGACATTGGTACTTTGAATCTGTAGATTGCTCTAGGCAGTATGGCCATTTCAATATCGATTCTTCCAATTCATGAGCATGGGATGCTTTTCCATGTTTTTTGTGTCATCTATGATTTCTTTCACCAGTGTTTTGTAGCTCTTCTTGTAGAGATCTTTCATCTCCTTGATTAAATGCATTCCTAGGTACTGTATTGTACTTTGTGGCTATTGTAAATGGAATTGAGTTCTTACACCCCTCCCTATCCTGCCTCACTTCACACTCAGACACACGGAAACACACGTACACACACACTTATGCTCACACTGAACTCACACTTAGACATGAGTGTATGACATGACGTCTTTCACACTTACACACTCACACCCACACACTCACACACACAAAACATGCACACTCACTCGAACACTCACACGTTCACACGCACTCACCCTCAGACACACACAGTACGTTTGGGATTGATTCAAAAACAACTCGCAGTCTCCCTCCTCGTGGAAGAAAAAAGCTGGGCTCAGGTGGGATTGGGAGAGAATTCAGCCGCAGGACATCAGAGCAAACCAAGCTGCCAACTTCCCAGGAGCTTGGCGGGAGGAGGGAGGGAGTGGGGAGGGAGAGAAGGAGAAGGAAGAAGGAAGGAAGAAAGGAGGGAGAGAGGAAAGGAAGAAAGACGACAGGTGGGAAGGAGGGAGGGGAAGGAAGGAGGGAGGGGAAAGGAAGGAGGGAGGGGGAAGGACCCCATTTTCCGTATCCCGTCCACCACTGCTGGGTATCCAGGTTGAGTCCACGTCTTCGCTATTGGGAACATGCGAGTGCAGGTGTCTTTTTGGTAGAAAGATTTGTTTTCTTTTGGATATATACCCAGTAATGGGACTCCTGGTTGGAATGGTAGCTCTGTTTTAAGTTCTTTGAGAAATCTCCAAGCTGCTTTCCACAGTGGCTGAACTAACTTACATTCCCACCAGCAGTGTATATGCACGTGTTTCCTTTTCTCTGCAACCTCACCAACATCTGTTATTTTTCCTTTTTCTTTCTTTCTTTTCTTTTCTTTTTAGATAAGGTCTCACTCTGTTGCCCAAGCTGAAGTGCAGTGGCACAATCTCAGCTCGCTGAACCTCAAACTCCTGGGCTCAAGTGATCCTCCAAGAATCTAAGACCACAGGCATGTGCCACCATGCCTAGCTAATCTGTACTTTTTGTAGAGATGGAGTCTCACCATCTTGCCCAGGCTGGTCTCAAACTTCTGGCCTTGAGCTGTCTTCCTTCCTGCCTCAGCCTCCCAAAGTGCTGGGATTACAGGCACGAGTCACTGCACCTGGCCAGAAAAAAAAGTTTTTTGAAAAGTTTATAGACAACCCCTCACTTTAATAACGGGTAGAATAAGCTCTACAGGGCCCATTAGCACTTGGGTCCCAGTTGGAGAAAGGCCTTGGAATATCTAGTTTCCCACAACGTTTGAGTAGGGGTCTGTTAGCCTCTATTTAATTCCATTGTACTCAGTTTGAGTAGGGATCTATTGGCTTCTATTTAATTACGTTGTACTCAGTTTGAATAGGGATCTATCGGCCTCTATTTAATTACGTTGTACTCAGTTTGAATAGGGGTCTGTTAGCCCCTATTTAATTATATTGTACTCAGTTTGAGTAGGAATCTATTGGCCTCTATTTAATTACATTGTACCCAGTTTGAGTAGAGGTCTATTAACCTCTATTTAATTACGTTGTATTCAATCTGTGCTTACACAAATGTCACATTTTTTTTTATGACTCCATGAAGCAACAATGACTTTTGGTAGATTTTTCTTGTCTCTTCTGTTACATGGCCTTCATTTTTTCCTTTAATATCACCCTTATATCTGTCTGAGCTGGGAATAAGTTAATACACCGTCTTTATTCCACACTGATTCTCAGGAAAGGGCAGAGGCAGTTCAAGGCCTAGATTTTCTGGATCCGACAAAGAAATAGGATTGCCTAAAAAACTCAATGAATCTCTCCACTTTTCCAAAGGGAAATTATTTGAAGAACAAGGCACAAAAATCTTTAAAAATTGTCTCAATTAAATCATATAACTGCTTCTTATCAAACTTGTAAGACATTTTACAAGAGTAATTTTACTGTTAATGGCACATTAATGCAGGTATTTGCCAAATACCATTTTTTCCCAAGATGGAGTGTCAGTCACCCAGGCTGGAGTGCAGTGGCGCAATCTCAGCTCACTGCAACCTTCACCTCCTGGTTCAAGTGATTCTCCTGCCTCAGCCTCCTGAGTAGCTGGGACTACAGGTGCACATCACCACACCCAGCTAGTTTTTATATTTTTAGTAGAGATGGGGATTCACCATGTTGGCCAGGCTGGTCCTAAACTCCTAACCTCAGGTGATCCACCTGCCTTGGCCTCCCAAAGTGCTGGGATTACAAGCGTGAGCCACCGCGCCCCGTCAAGATCCAGATATCTTTGTCGCATGTGCACGAAGGGACGAGGTGGGCTAGTGGCTGTGTATAGAGGACCGTCACTTAACAGCCATTTAAGTAAAAACATTGCCACTAAAAAAATGCCTGGCAAACCTGTTCTGGTTAAATGTCTTGCTTAACTGAAATTTCTAGCATAAATAAAAATGATCCACGTTTTTAGAGAATTTGAAATTTGTGATATTCAAACACAGGATAGTAACGTGTACAAAACAGATGCCATATTAGAGCATCCTCTGGCTCCACAGGGTGTGCTCAGCGGTGACGGCTTGATCCGACCTAATCCACAGAGTGGGTCTGTTTTTCTCATTCAAGACTGAGTCCATTTTTTCCTCTTCTATGAAGACGTTTCCCCCAACAGTTAAATATTTCAGTTTCTCCTGTTTTTGTTTCACAGCTGAACATGAAACATCAGATACCCCTCTTTGTCCCCCTGAGGATATTAGCTAGGCATATTCTTAAAATGTCCCACTCCAATTCTGACGTTAGCTCTGCTGCTCTGGCGGCAGCTTCTCTCCTGTTGCCGTGTTTCCCTGCGGTGGTGCCGGCTTTCCTTGGAGTTTGGTGACGACTGATACAGACGTGCCTTTGTGGTTGGCTGCCTGCCCAGCTCCCAGGGGTGAGGGGCTCCTCCTGCCCTGGCCCTGCCTGTCGGTGCCCCGCGTGTGGCCCCACCGACTGTGCCATCCACCCCACCTGTCCACACGGAGTTCACACGTGTCCCAGCCCTTCTTTTTCTTCAGGTCAGTCCGGTTGCCTCAGATATCGTCTCTATCGTTACTATAGCTCTGGTGTGGGAAGAATGAACATGAGGGTGTGCTCAGGCCGGCACCTTCGTGCTTTAGCCGCAGTGCAGGCATGTGCCTCGTGCCTCGGGAACACTGTGACATCTGCCACCCAGGTCCACACAGACACGTGTTGTCCTGCGAGGCCTGAGAGACAGGCCGATGCACACAGCGGACAGAGGGAGCCTGGCCTGGCCCTCTAGCCTCCCCCAGTACTGCCCCTGTGCAGCCTGGGCTGGCCACTGATGACCTTCCAGGGAAGGTCATCGAGCCACAGCAAGGGTGAGAGCGGGACCAAGTCCCCAGAGTACATGCCTCCAGCGTCCACTCCATGCCATCTGCAGGGTGGTGCTTGGTGAGTGGGCAGGTGAGCCGATGGGTGCGTGAATGAATACCGGAGAACGCAGGGTGGCCGTCATCACGGGGCCGGGTGAGGCTCGTCTCAGGGTCAGCGGCTTCAGGGAGGGTCGTGGTCTTGCTCAGTCCCGGAGGTGGCTGGTGTCTGCCCCACAGCTGCTGGCCATGGGGACACGCTCAGCCCGGGCACATCCCCTCCACACCCTTGGTTCCCGGGCATGACGATGCGTTTTGATGAATGGGAGTTGAAATTGCTGTTTTGACTAGATCAGACACAGTCCGTGTTTCCACTGCACAGCAGCTGGGGAAATGAGGGAAAAGGCAAAGGCCAGGACAGTGAAAGCCTGAGGAAGTCAGGGAGACTGGGGCCGACGGGACTTCGGAGGCCAGGAGGGGCGTGGGCTGGGCCTGGTGAAACGCAGGGCTGAGGCCTGGGCAGCGCCCGCAGGGAGGACCAGGGAGGGGCCACGCCCGCCATCTGCACCTCTCAGCTAGGGCTTTTCCTGCCGAGTAACGTGTCAGCGAGAAGGTGCTATGAACCTGCAGACACCCAGAGCAGGCAGCAGCCTTTCCCAGGGATCTGCAGGCAGAACGCTGGGGTCGGGGCAGCTGCTGGGATGGGCTCCAGACACAGACCCTGCTGGGCTCTGGGCAGGGCTGCTTCCTGCTCCTGGGAAGGGCTGGTCCACAGTACGCCCTGGGACCCTTGGGGCCAGCGCTGTGCCGTTAAACATCCAGGACCCTCCACGGTCTGACGAGGATTGGGGGCTACGGCAGGAAGTGTGGGTTTCACCGACACAAATCCAGGTAGAACTTGTGTATTTGGTGCCACCCACGGCCCTCCCATTGCAGGCCGACGCCGGCCCAGCCCCGGAACTGATCTCATCTTGCAGGAGTTTCTGAAAGAGCTGGAGATGCTTCTACCTCTCCTAGGAAATAGGCAGGCTTCTAAATACAGGGGGACGCACCGGCACGTTTGTCTAAATACAGGGGGACGCACCGGCACGTTTGTCTGAATACAGGGGGACGCACCGGCACGTTTGTCTTTAAGCTTCCGAAACCCAGATGCCAAAAACAAATAAAAGGGTAATTATTTTCTTTACTTGACCCAAGGATTTATATAGAAAGTTTATATTAAGATGGAATTTCATCTACAAAATTTTGATTTGCCTAGATTTTATTTTATTTTATTTTGAGACAGAGTTTTGCTCTTGTTGTCCAGGCTGGAGTGCAATGGTGCGATCTCGGCGCACTGCAACCTCCGCCTCCTGGGTTTAAGTAAGTCTCCTGCCTCAGCCTCCCGACCAGCTGGGATTTCAGGCACCCACGACCACGCCCATTTTTTTGTTTGTTTATTGATTGATTGATTGATTTTTTGAGACGAAGTTTCGCTCTCGTTGCCCAGGCTGGAGTGCAGTGGCATGATCTCAGTTCACGGCAACTTCTGCCTCCCAGGTTCAAGTGATTCTCCTGCCTCAGCCTCCCTAGCTAGGATTACAGACATGCACCACCATGCCTGACTAATTTTATATTTTTAGTAGAGATGGGGTTTCTCCATGTCAGTTAGGCTGGTCTCAAACTCCCAACCTCAGATGATCCGCTCACTTCAGCCTCCCGAAGTGCTGGGATTACAGGTGCTAGCCACCAGGCCCAGCTTTTTTTATTTTTTATTTTTTTAGTAGATGTGGTTTCACCATATTGGCCAGGATAGTCTCGAACTCCCGACCTCAGGCAATCCACCCACCTCAGCCTCCCAAAGTGCTGGGATTACAGGTGTGAGTCACTGTGCCTGGCTTGCCTAGATTTTAAATAACATAAACACTCAACATAGGTTGGACCACATCTCCTAGATGGATGCAAGTGTCTGTTTTAGTGAAGCGTGGCCTTCGTGGGTCTGGGAACAGCCGGACGGCCACCCTGAGCTTTGTCCGGAGTGACTGGACTGGACAGCTGAACTGATTTGCTGCAGCTGATCGCACAGGGTGGGTTTGTGGCAGGAGCTTGGACACACTGATCCGAGAGAACGGGAGATCAGAGAGCGCTGAGGGGCATTGGGGGTCCGGAGAGAGGGAGCCTCTGTCTCCCACCAGTGCATCCCCAGAGCTGAATACAATGGTGTCCAACACAGAGCGGGCACTCACTGAACACTCACTGGACGTGTGGACGAAATCAGGGGAGAACGGATACACGGAGCACTCGTGTGCAAAGCGGAAGCCCGGGATTCCACGTTCTGTCTGTTACGTCCTGGCCACGTGACCTTCTCTCCACACAGCGATACCCCTGACACGTACAGTATCCATGTTGTGTAATGTGGGACGTGGTGATGATGGCGTGACCTTTTCCCACACAGTGATACACCGACACGTACTGTATCCGTGTCAGGTAACGTGGGACGTGGTGATGACGGCGTGACCTTCTCTCCACACAGCGATACTCCTGACACATACTGTATCCCTGTCCTGTGACGCGGGGCGTGGTGATGACGGCGTGACCTTTTCCACACCGTGATACCCCTGACACATAACGTATCCCTGTCCTGTGACATGGGGCATGGTGATGATGGCGCCATCCTCATTTCCCCTCCCAGTCCCTACAGCCACTGTTCTAATTCTACTGTTTCTATGAGTTTGACACAATTGTTTAGGCTCCACATGTGAGACCATGCAGCTCTTCGTCACTGCCTGTCTCCCTCACAGAATGCCTTCTAATTCCACGCACCGCGTTGTACACGGGCTTCCTTCTGTTGCTGGCCGCATAATATTCCACTGCACATTTACCGTGTTTTCTGTACTCATTTACACTGCTTCCCTGCCTTGGCTACTGTGAACGGTGCCACAGTAAACGGGCCTGTGGTGACCTCCGTGATGTTCTGATTTCCTTCTCGTTGGACAGATGCCCAGTAGTGGCATTGCTGGATCACAGGTAACTCTATTTTCATTTTTGTGAGGAAACTCCACACTGTTTTCCATAATGGCTGCAACAGTTTACATTCCCACCAACAGTGTACTCGCGATACCTTCTCTCCGCATCCTTCCCAGCACTGGATATTTTCTGTCTTTTTGATAGTAGCCATTCTAGCTGGGGCGAGGTGATACCTCACCATGGTTTTGATATGCATTTCCCTTATGGCTAGGGATGCCGAGCACTTCTGAAAGTACCTGTTGGTCATTTGTGTATCTTCTTTAAAGAAATATCTGTTCAAGTCTTTTGCTCCTTAAAAAAACAATTTTTTTTTCCAA
>NW_012115255.1:1100008-1101557 GCF_000951035.1 Colobus angolensis palliatus | reverse complement strand
GTGAGTTTATTCTACCTGCCCTCTGTTATTTGTGGTGAAACCTAGAAGGCGGTTGTTGTTGGCAAACAAAAATGGTTCTAGTCCTTTTTCTTTCATCAAAATTTATTGAGCAGCTACTCTGTGCCCGTGCTGTTGTAGGCTACTCTTAAGACCCCTTTGCTCTGGAGGCCTGGCCTCTGAGACCTAGAAACTGTCCGTGTAAAGTCAGGTATGAAGCAGAAACTTCAGCTCCAGTATTTTCTGTATTTGTATCTGTGTCTCTTTTCACTTCTACAAAATGCCATCTCATCCCTTAAATCATGGCGCCGGGAATGAAATACACACTCAAAGGAGATTTATTTCTGACCACATGAAAAGGCTCTCCCCACTCTTTTTTGTATTTAAATGATTAGGATCCTAAAGTGGAAGTTCGGATAATTAATTCAAGACGACGTGAAGTGTGTGGGCGAAGATCATCTCTTTCGGGCCGTGCTGCGGACGCTAGTGCAGCGAGCAGAGACGCCTTCTCCGTTCAGCAGCCGCCCTGTGGGCCGTCTGAGTCCTCCACGTGGACCTGGGTTTCCACGCAGGCAACGAGGAAGGCAGAGCCACGCACACTGCCGATAAAAAGATAAATTCCACAGTTTAATTTCTAATCCTTGGTCCCGTTGTTTTTTGCTTCCCGAGTGAATAACCTGGACACCCGGGGCGGGAACGTGAGCTGTGGACCCTTGGCAGGCAGCTTCTGGACATTCGGGTGTGTACCTGGAGGGTATGGCCAGCGTGAAAACTGTCAGGACGCTCAAAAGGAGAGTAATTTTCTCCAAAAGACGGAGCACCTCCTTCCAGGGAGGTGTAGAGACCAGAATGAACTGTTTTGGCAGGACCTCAGGCCGGCCAAACCACAAGTCTCCCTCGGCCGCAGGCCTTTCTGTTGGGCCGTGTGGTCTTGAACGCTCGTTTTTGCCACCACTTCTTCAATTCTGTGACTCAGGCAGCATGGATGGCAGGGACCGATTCTGCCAGGACCAGCGTGAGCGTGGTGTCGTGATGGTCAACGTTGTACTCTCTGCTGGGCGAGATCACAGCCACCCATGTCCTGAGCTTAGCAAAACTCACACTCCACCTTCTGCAGGATGCTTTTCCAAGCACCCAAGTCCTTCATGTATAAAGCATCTTTTTCCAGGACAACTCTTCCTTTAAACTTTTTTATAGTAACTACTCACCAAACAGTGTAATGCTTTCCGTAAATGTCACCTGGGTGACAGGGTCTCCGTTGGAATGACCCATGTGTGAACAGGTCACAAATGCAGAGAACGCATGCGTCCGCCTGCTCTGCACCAATGCCCAGCAGGAGTCGTGTGTGGTGTGCAAAACCCACTGAATGCTAATTAGAGACTCCCTTTGCTGATTTATTATTATTATTATTTTTATTATTATTGACAGTCTCATTCTGTCACCCAGGCTGGAGTGCAGTGGTGCGATCTTGGCTCACCGCTTCCTGAGTTCAAGTGGTTCTCCTGTCTCAGCCTCTCAAGTAGCTGGGATTACAGGCACCCACCACCACACC
>NW_012115255.1:1092197-1095873 GCF_000951035.1 Colobus angolensis palliatus | reverse complement strand
CTCCAGCCTGGGCGACAGAGCGAGACTCCGTCTCAAAAAAAAAAAAAGCCCATATTTTTTTACAGTGGAAAAAAGAATAAAATGTTAGTGTTGCTCTGTATACACAGGTTCCTGCAGCAAAGTGGAGCAAAGATTCAGAAACATCATATTTCTTTTCTTTATTCAAAGAACATTGAAAATTGCAAATATTGTAGACACTACACCCCCAGAAACTGGAAAGGGATAAAATTGACTGGCATATTGACGCCAGCCAGGCAGGACTGGAAACTTTCTTCCTCTTTGTAGTAACACAAGCATATACACAAGCATAGATTTTGCTGGAGCTTCTGATTTATCCAACAATATTCCTGATTTTTATTCCATTATTCTTAGATGTACGCCTGGAAGAGATTCATTGTAAGACTTTTTTCTTTCTTTTTTTTTGAGACGGAGTCTTGCTCTGTCGCCCAGGCTGGAGTGCAGTGGCAAGATCTCGGCTCACTGCAAGCTCCGCCTCCCGGGTTCACGCCATTCTCCTGGCTCAGCCTCCTGAGTAGCTGGGACTACAGGCGCCCGCCACCGCGCCCGGCTTATTTTTTGTATTTTTAGTAGAGACGGGGTTTCACCGTGGTCTTGATCCCCTGACCTTGTGATTCGCCCGCCTCGGCCTCCCAAAGTGCTGGGATTACAGGCTTGAGCCACCGCACCCGGCCAAGACTTTTTTCTAGACTCAGACAAACACTTTACCTCTACCACTTGTATTCATTGAAACAAGAACACTAAGATACTTGCTAACGCAAAGCACTTGAAATATTAGCTTGTCTTTGGTTTACAGCTGTGGCCCATTTGGTTGGAATGTGTGATTGGCTGTGAAGTTGCACCATCCTGTGAAGTATTGCTGATGTTATTCTGGAGAGGGGGGAAGTTACCGTACCACCCTCTGTCATATCACAAAGATGAGAGGGATTGGTTAGGCTTGAGCAGACAAAGATCTGTTTCCTAGAGTGGATGTGATGTGATGAGCAAGGAGAGTTGATGCTTCTGGAATCTGGTAATGCTGTTAGGCTGAACCTTCCCACTGAAATGATATCACACGAGGCCTGCATTTGGGGGAAAGGAAAGTGCTAGGAAAGCATTAAAGATGTGAAACTTCAAGGTCAATTTCTGGATGGACACAGAAAGGCTAGAGAATTCCAGGGCCATGGGTCACCTCTGTCTGAAGGGAGGTATTTCCCTGGATGGACACAGAAAGGCTAGAGAATTCCAGGGCCACGGGCCGCCTCTGTCCAGAGGGAGGTATTCCCTGTACACCCTTGGCTGTCGGGTGGAGAGGCCTGGGGCGGGGACAGTGAGGCAGGGCCTGCCCATGGTGGGAAATCGGGGGAAGACTCACCCACATCACCATGGTGCCCATCTCTTGCCCAGCCCTGGGAACTCCTGAGAGAAAAATGCCCAACTCTGAACTGACCGAAGGAGAAGGAAAAGAGTCTCCTGGCCAGGATTTGTTCCGCGTGGCAGACTGATTTCGTGAGCTCTAGGAAGGCTTTCAGGAATAACTAACACTGATCTCACACTTATGCTTTCAGAATACAGGAAAAGCAGCAGCACATCCCAATTTGTTGTTTGAGACCAGCACACTTGATGCAAAAACCAAGTAAAAACATTACCAGAAAGGAAAATTAACTGCCGGCTAATCTCCCTCATGAACACAGTGCAGAGATCCTTAACAAATATCAGCAAGTTGAGATCAGTAACAGAAGGAGAAAAAATACCTCATTACCAAAGTGGATGTATTCTCAGGATAGGTGTAGCCTTAGAAAACCAATCAATATAATTCATCACGCTGACACATTAAAGGAGTAAAAGAATATGATCACCTTAGTAGATTTATAACAAGCCTTGGACAGAGTTCAGCATGTGTTCATAATTTAAAAAGAAACCTCTTAGCAATCTAGAAATGGACAGGAACTTCCTCAATCTGATAAAGGATGGCTGCAAAAGGCCCACAGCAAATGTCATACTCAATTGTGAGGTGTCAACAATTCGTCTTAGAGAGGAAGACGAGATAAGAGTGTCAGCTAACACCACTCCTGTCCAACTTTGTGAGAGAGGTCCCAGCCAGTGCAGTAAGTGATAAAAAGCAATAAAACTTATAAAGATTATGAAGGAATAAATAAAGGTACCATTATTCACAGATTATCACGCACATAGAAAAACCAAAGCAATCTGTAGATAAATTACTAGAATTAATGGTAATCGAGCTTTGCAAGGTTATTGGATACAAGGATTGAAGTTACATTTCTGTCTTCAAGAAAGAAATTCAAAAAATTTTTTTAGGATGGGTGCAGTGACTCATGCCTGTAATCCCAGCACTTTAGGAGGCCGAGGCGGGCAGATCAGGAGGTCAAGAGATCGAGACCATCCTGGCCAACATGGTGAAACCCTGTCTCTACTAAAAGTACAAAAATTAGCTCGGTGTGGTGGCGGGTGCCTGTAATTCCAGCTACTCGGGAGGCTGAGGCAGGAGAATTGCTTGAACCAGGGAGGTGGAGGTTGCAGTGAGCCAAGATCGTGCCACTGCACTCCAGCCTGGTGACAGAGCAAGACTTCATCTAAAAAAAAATTAGATATATAACTAAAGTAGCATCAAAAAATGTCAAATGGCCAGAAATAAATCTAACAAAAAGGCCTCTCGAGGTAAAGTTATAAAACTTCATGTAAGACATTGGAAGAGCCTACAGATACAAAGCCTTGAATGTTCATGGATTAGCAGGTGCCACGCGGATGCCACGCCAGTGCCACGCAGATGCCACACCATGATCTGGGCCCTTCCCAAGTTGACTGTGCAATTCCATGTGGCCTCAATCACACTTCCATAGGTTTTTCGTTTGTTTGTTTAGTGACATTTTAAAGCCACCTCTAGAATATATATGGAATTGCAAAGTGCCATGGGTAGCCAAGACATCCTTGAACGCCGCAGGAAGACTGGCTGTGTTAAATATGAAGTCGTGGTGTAGAGCTGGGTCACCACAGTGTGCTAACGGTAGGCGAGTGAGCCACGTGAGGAGTAGAGAAAAACTAGAAACAGAATCGCGGGTGTGTGATTTATGACTGTATGAGCATGCACTTCAGGTCAGTGCAGCAATGGTGGATTTTTTTCAATAGACAGTGTTGGGAATACTGACTAATGAAATAGTTAAAAACAAACAAAAATGCTGGGCAAGGTGGCTCATACTTGTAATCCCAGCACTTTGGGGGGCCGAGGCGGGTGGATCACCTGAGGTCAGGAATTCAAGACCAGCCTGGCCAACATGGTGAAAACCCGTCTCTACTAAAAATACAAAAAACTTAGCCGGGCGTGGTGGCATGCTCCTGTAGTCCCAGCTACTCATGAGGCCGAGGCAAGAGAATCACTTGAACCAGGAGGCGGAGGTTGCAGTGAGCAGAGATTGCACCACTGCACTCCAGCCTGGATGACACAGCGAGAGTCCATCTCAAAAAAACAAACAAACAAACAAAAAAACAACAAAAAAATAACTCTTTTAACTATATACACAAGAATGAATAAACAGAGTGAACACTGACATGTTGCTTCTAGCACCTGGAACCACACTTGGAGCCACACACAGCTGCCTTCCCTTTTCTCAGGAACGTGGTCTGCTCTCTTGGCTCCTCATGTGCTGGGTAATTTTTCATC
>NW_012115255.1:1087258-1091142 GCF_000951035.1 Colobus angolensis palliatus | reverse complement strand
AAAAAGAATGAGAACAGAAGTCAGACTGTTGGAAAAGATACTGGAAAAGGACTAGTATCTAGAATACATAAAGAACATCTATAAATCACAGCAAAAAGCCAGGATGATCAATAGAACATGAGCAAAGACTTGAATGAGCAAATCACAAAAAGGGTGATGCAAAAACAGTCAATCCACCTTTCACTCTGTTTGATCTCATCAGCAGTCAGAGTCCCAAACCACAGAAATGCTCAGCGGTACTGCCATCTCACCATCATGTCAGTAAGATTTACAGCTTGACACCATCACGTGTTAACCAGGATGTGGATGGATTATCAGGGACCCTCCAGTCCACTGAAGGGATTGCAAATGGGTGCCATCACTGAGGAACGGCCTCATGTTATCCAGTAAGGTTGAAGACAATCACACCAGCTCTCCCCCTAGGAATATACCTCAGAGATCTGAGTGTGAGTCTGTGTGTGTGTCTAAAGATCTATGTACCAGCATGCTCAAGGTGTCATATTATTACTGTTAATAATAACCCCAAATTGCAAGCTGCCCAAATGCCCATCAATAATAGAATTGATAAGTAAGCTGAAGTATATTTATTCTATGGGATTCTGTTCAGCAATGAAGAGAATGGCAGTTATAGATAACAGTGTGGATGAATCTTACAAATATAATGATGAGGGGGAAAAGCAGTCCCAGAAGAGTGTATAGCATGGGTGGCTGGGCACCGTGGCTCCCACCTGCAATCCCAGAGCTTTGGGAGGCTGAGGCAGGAGGATCACTTGAGGCCAGGAGTTTGAGACTGGCCTGGGCAGCATAGTGAGACCCCGTCTCTACAAAAAATCTTAAAAAAAAAATACATAATGTGATTTAATTTACATAAAATTCAATAACATGAAAAACCAAACTGTATATTCTATGGAGGTACACACATGTTGTAAAACTGTAAAGAAAAGAAAAGCAATGACCACTAAAAATGTCAGATACTTGTTTAGAGGGGGGTTGTGATTGGCAAGGGATGCATGGAGACTTGTAATGTTCTCTTTCTTGTTCTGGGTAGTGGCTACAAGTTGTTAGATTTACCAACCTTGACTAAATTGCGTATAAATATCTGTACATATTTGTGGATGTCAACATTACAGATATTATGAGAGAGAGATGACTATCTTGTAGTCTTAAAACCAACAAAAGCAAACCTGTGAAGCATCTATTTTAAAAGGACGGCACAAGAAATGCATCTGAAACCTCCTCTTTCTGGCTCTTCTCTTCCTTGGAGCCTGGAAAGCTAAAACTGACCATCAGACACTGCCTCAACCATCCAGACAGGGGTGGATGTCCCTGGCTCAGGCATTTCTTTGCAAGAACAAGTCCAAGCCTCATAGGAAGATGTTTCTTTCCCCCTTTACACTTCTCTTTCTGCAGCCACAAGGATGGTTCAATGGGAAGAGGGGAGGGTCTGGTTCCCAATGGCAGGGCTGAGGTACCCTTTGACTGAGTGCCCCTACCTCAGGGCTTCCTGTTGGGCCAGAGAAACAGTGTTGTGTGATGTTGTTGGGTTTTCTGTTAGGATTGAAGCTGTTACTTAGACAATGGCCTGGAATGGAGAGAACACATTCTAGTTGAAGCTCTGCAATTTAACACTGCAGATTTAATGTGAGGCAAGTCACTTAACCTTGAGAATTCTTCTGTTTCTTTTAAAAAATCAATTGATTGGTTGGTTCAGAAAATCTCTAAGGGTCCTTCCAGCATACGAATCTCTGATTGTGTAACCGTGCTCACTTTTCCACATTCCCTGGGAAGAGTGCTATGCAGTAGCTTAGGAGATTTAGTAATAAGCAATGCAGGGACTGTGCTGTCTAAACTTCTGTCATCCTGATTCCATGAACTATTTAAAAACAGAGCAATAAAAACCAACTAGGATCTGGAGGCCTATAAAGCAATATTATTAGATTTTCTAAGAACATTTATTCAAGGAGAAGAATATATTTTAATAGCTATTGAACTGGATTCTTGCAGAGCCCAACCTTATCTCCTGGTAATGTTAGGCATTTTTAGAACCTGCATTAATTCCTGTGGTCCATAATCCAGAGAAAACTGAAGTAGTGACTCAGAACTTCGACCTCTTTTGAGACAGAGTCTCACTCAGTCACCCAGAGAAAGTGGAATGCAGTGGTGCAGTCATAACTCACTGTAGCCTCTGCCTCACGGGTGCAAGCCATCCTTCCACCTCAGCCTCCTGCAACCCCCGCCTCCCAGGTGCAATTGATCCTCCCACCTCAGCCTCCTGCAACCTCTGCCTCTTGGTACAATTGATCCTCCCACCTCAGCCTCCTGCAACCTCTGCCTTCTGGTACAATTGATCCTCCTACCTCAGCCTCCTGAGTAGTTGGGATGACAGGTGCACACTACCACACTATACTAGTCTGTTCTCACACTGCTAATAAAGAAATACATACCCAAGCCTGGGTAATTTATAAAGAAAAAGAAGTTTAGCAGATTTACAGTTGCACATGGTCGGGGAGGCCTCACAATCATGATGGAAGGTGAGGGAGGAGCAGAGGCAGGTCTTACATGGTAGCAGGCAGCAGAGCATGTGCAGGGGAACTGCCCTTTATAAATCCATCAGATCTCATGAGACCTTTTCACTTTCATGAGAACAACGGGGGAAAAACCCACCCCCATGATTGGATTACCTCCCACCGGGTCCCTCCCATGGGGATCATGGGAACTACAGTTCAAGATGAGATTTGAGTGGGGACACAGCCAAACCACATCACACACCCAGCTACTTTGGGTATTTTTTTGTAGAGATGGGGTCTCACTATGTTGCCCAAGCTGGTCTCAAACTCCCGAGCTCAAGTGATCCTCCTGCCTCAGCCTCCCCAAGTGCTAGCTTACAGGTGTGAGCCACTGTACCTGGCCTATATTTTTTTTCAAAAATCTTTAAAAATATCAAAAATATGAAAAGGCAGTAGGAACCTAACTTATGGTACAAAAGTCTGTAGAGAATTTTCAAGCTGGTATGTATATTAAATGCATGAAAGGGTCTGTGACCATCAAACCAGGCTTATGCCCTGAGGGTGCCTGCTGGGCCCACACTAGGTTTTGGTTCCTCAGCCACTCAGGACGAGAGGAGGAGAAATCAGTTCCAGTACCCAGAGTCGTAAAGAAGAGCCTCCTGGTGCGAGGCTGGGACCCCAAAGGGAATCGCACACGCTGCAGAGGTGAGCCGTATCTAAACCTACGCTCCACACACCCATAGGCGATTTTAAAGAAAGCTGCTTTGGAAATGAACCGACAGAAAAGAAAATGGGGAAAAAATTTCCAGAGAATTTATCTGGGACCACAGACCAGCTCCTGCCTAGACTTGTCCTGGGTACATGTGATCTATGACTTGGAGGAAAAGGAAAATCAAGCCATGGAGTTGACTTGAGGTGGTTGAGACTGTTAGCACTCCTAACATTCCTAGAAGGAAACAGGAAAGCTTGTAAAGGAGGGTGTATACATTCAGGACCTCAGGTCACCAACAGCAGTAACTTCCAAGAGCGGCGGCCAGCAGGCAGCCATTTAATAACATCTAGTGGACAATGTAACCCATTGCAGAACACACATGTTTTCTAGTACGGATTGCGAGATACCCAAAGTAATGGCGGTGGATTGGTGGGGAGAAAACGTGAATGAGGATCAGGAGACACAAAAATCACGGAAGCAGAACTGGACAGATTTTAAAGAATGAAATGATCAGGTACGCGTTTTGAAACAACTAAACATAGCATGTTTAAAGAAATGAAATAAAAATTTGAAATTTTTGCAGAGAAAGTTGAAACTATAAAAAACAATATGGTCCACTTAAGAACAGAACTTCTAGGCTGGGTGTGGTTGCTCACACCTGTAAT
>NW_012115255.1:1080538-1086293 GCF_000951035.1 Colobus angolensis palliatus | reverse complement strand
GGTAATGAAAATTTCAATTAGGAAGACACAATTATCTAAATGTGGATGTACCTCATAAAAATAACACCAAAATATATAAAGCAAAAACTTGATAGCCCTATGAGGAGAAATAGACAAATTCACAATTATAGAGGTAAATTTTGGTACACTTCTCTCAGTGATTGATAGAAGTTATCAGACCAGGCCAGGGGTGGTGGCTCACGCCTGTAATTCCAGCACTTTGGGAGACTGAGGCAGGCAGATCACGAGGTCAGGAGATCAAGACCATCCTGGCTAATATGGTGAAACCCTATCTCTACTAAAAATACAAAAAATTAGCAGGGCATGGTGGCCGGCGCCTGTAGTCCCAGCCACTTAGGAGGCTGAGGCAGGAGAATGGCGTGAACCCAGGAGGCGGAGCTTTCAGTGAGCCGAGATTGCACCACTGCACTCCAGCCTGGGTGACAAAGTGAGACTCCATTTCCAAAAAGAAAGAAGTTATCAGACCAGATACAAAAGGATGAGTAATATAAGTAACAAACTAGATTTAGTAGCATCTGTTGGTCACCATAAGCAACTGCAGAAAACACATATTTTCTAGTATACACAGAGCATTTGCAAACATGACTATAAAGCAAGATTTAAAACATTTAAAATGATTTATATAATATCCAAATATTTTCTGTTCATAATGTAATTAAGGGAGAACTCAATCACAAAAGCATAAATGGAAAGATATCTTTGGAAATTAGAAACATTGTTATAAATAGATCATGTTATGTATTTATAATGAACATTGAATTTTGAATTGAGTAATGAAAATGTGACATATTGGCTGGGTGTGGTGACTCACACCTGTAATCCCAGCACTTTGGGAGGCCGAAGCAGGCAGATCACGAGGTCGGCAGATCGAGACCATTCTGGCTAACATGGTGAAACCCCGTCTCTACTAAAAATCCAAAAATTAGCCAGGTGTGGTGGTGGGTGCCTGTAGTCCCAGCTACTCAGGAGGCTGAGGCAGGAGAATGGAGTGAACCCAGGAGGCGGAGCTTGCAGTGAGCGGAGATTGTGCCACTGCACTCCAGCCTGGGGGACAGAGTGAGACTCTGTCTCAAAACAAAAAAAAACAAAAACAGAAAAACAAAAAAAAACAAAAGAAGAAGAAAATGCTACATATTAAAACTGTGACTGAAGCCAGTGTTTTAACTAGAAGAAAAAGTTTCATATTCATATATGAGAAAAGAATAAATGCTGAAAAGAAGTTTGATATCCTTCAAAGAAGTTTAAAAAAGCAAATGCAAAACTATCCAAAAAGGAAAAAAAATTAATAAAGATAGGATCAGTAAGCAAAGGAAACAAAAAGAAATATACAATAGGAAGGATTGAGATATATAAAAGTTTATTCTTCAATAACATGAATAAAATGGACAAAACCTTGTGATGTTTACCAAAAATAAAGAGAAGGTACAAGTACCAAAACTGGAATAAAACAGGGAATATCACTATAGGTGCCACACGCAAACATAGTAGAAATAAGGCATTGCTAACAACTTTAGGCCAATGAATTTGAAAATGTAGATGAAATGGGGAAATGCTTAGGGAAGTACACCAAGACTGACTTAAGAGGAAATGGAAGACTACAACAGACCAAAAACCTTCAAATACTTACATCAGTAGTACATTTCTTTCCTTAAAACTTCAGGCCCTGCTGCCTCACAAGGTAGTTATTCCAAACACTCAAGGAAAAAACACCTCCGTTCTTACACAAACTCTTCCAGACAACAGACAAATAGGGACCATTTTGCAACTTATTTGAAGATATAACAAACCTTGATACCAAGGACAAATAAATAAGGAATATTTCAGGGCAATTTCGCTTATGAACATGAATGTAAAAACTTTTAAATATAGTGATATAGTAAGCCCCAGAATAATATCATGAAATCAAAATAAAAACCAATTGAATAAAATACATGCCCCATTATTCTGAAGTTCATGGATAGTCAAGTCAAACTGGCGCCGCTCACTCTTTGCAGTTTTAGGATGAGAGCTGCAGAATTCCAACTATGCCCCCAGTTACTGTTGTTGTTTTATATATATGGATTTTTCCTTCTTTTCTTTTCTTTTTCTCTCTTCATTCCTTTCTAATTTTTTGGTCAATTTTTGGCTTAAGTCTCAGTGGGGGAAAATTCTTGGTTCTTGTGACTGACTTGGCTTTCAAAGACACTGGCATGGATTTCAGAAATCGGATTATTTGGAGTTCATTTATCAGCCTGACTGTGGCTTTTAGGTTGGGAGAATATTGGGATGCAGAGGCCTATCCTTTACTTCATCACCTCTCAAGATATCCTTGACTAGTGCTGTGGTCTGAGTGTACCCCCCAAGGTTCATGTGTTAGAAGATTAACCCCCCATGCAACTGTGTGGGGAGGTGAGGCCTGTCATAAGAGGTGGTGGGGTTATGAGGGCTCTGCCCTCATGAATGGATAAATGCCATTATTGCAGGAATGGGTTAGTTATAGAAGCCAGTTCAGCCTTCTCTTGCTCTCTTGCATTCTCTGCCCTGAGATGACACAGTACAAAGGCCCTCACCAGATGCCAGCACCTTGATGTAGGAATTCCCAGCCTCCAGAACTGTGAACCAAATGAATTTCTGTCCATTATAAATGATCCAGTCTATGGTATTCTTTTCTAGAAACACAAAACAGACTAAGGCAGAAAACTGGTAGTGAGAAATCAGGTCATTGCTATAACAAATACCTGAAAATGTGGAAGTGGCTTTGGACTGAGAAATGGGTAGAGGCCAGAAGGATTTGGAGGTATGTGCTAGAAAAAGCCTGGATTGCTATGAATGGGGCGTGAAGGGCAATTCTGGTGAGGGCTCAGAAGAAAAGGAGAACGGTGGGGAAAGCCTGAACCTTCCCGGAGATTCCTTAAGCGGTTGTGACTAGAATGTTGGTGGAGATATGGACAGGACATTCTGATAAGGTGTCAGGCAGAAATGAGGAACAAGATTTGGAAACTAGAGGAAAGGCCATCCTTGTTATAGAGATTCAAAGAACTCATCTGAATTATATCCATGCCTCAGGCTTTACAGGAGGTGGACTATAAGAGCAGTGAACTAGGATGTTTGGCAGAAGAAATGTCTCTGCAAAATAATGAAGAAGTTGTGTGGTTACTTTAACTCACATACAGTCAGATATGAGATAGAAGAAACGACTTAAAGATGGAATTCATAATTAAAAGAGAAGGAAAATGGAAGGATTTTGAAAATCTTCAGCCTGACCATGTAAAGAATAACAAGATGAGTTCGGGAGAGCAAATCAAGGGTGTGGCCAAGTGACTGTTCACTGAGGCGATGATGGGGAGAGAAGGAATAATCAGGACCGGGAGAATGACCCTGAAGGCGCCTCCAAGATTCTCAAGGCTGCCCCCATCATCAGCCGGGACCAGGGTACCCATATCCGGCGCAGTGCCCAGTCACCGCAGCTGTGGCTGGAGCCATGGCTCTGGAAAGTACAAGCTATAAACCTTGGTGGCATCCATGTGGTGCTAATTTTTAGGCAAGAAGAATGCTAGAGCTATGGGGCAGCCTCCACCTGGATTTCAAAAGATGCTGTGGACAGCTTGGGGCCCCAGGCAGGGACTTCTCATAGGAGCAGAGCCACACTACAGAGAGCCTGTACTCGGGCAAAGGCAAGCAGAAATTCAAGGGTGAACCGCTGCAGAGAGGCCTCAACTGGGCAATGCTGAGGAAAGGAAAAAACTAAACCATCATTTTTTGTAGATAAAACAATTGTATCTGTAGTAAATTAAAAAATATTTTACGGATAAACTATTGGAATTAGTAAGAACGTTTATGGGGGATTACCAAAAACAATATCAGTATAAAAATTCAATTGTATTCTATATAAAAGCAACAAATAGAAAATGTAGTTAAAAATATACCATTTACAAATAGCATCACCAATAGCAATTATAATAGATAAAAAAGGATAGTGTGAAAAACTTTTGTGAGAAAAATTATGAAACTTTACTGAAAGACTGAAAGACATTACTGAAAACCTAAACAAATGCAGAGATGGACCATGTTGTGGAGACTCAAAATGCAGAGGTGGTTAATCTCTCAGTTGACGTCTTGATTCAGTTCAATCCCACTCAGAATCCCAGGAGGCATTTGGCGTGAGGTAGGGACACATGACAAGGTAATTCAAAATATGCAAAAATTCTAGGCACAGGAAGAGCCAAGGCATCGAAGAAGGAGAAGAAGGGGGAGGCAGGGAAAGAAGGCACAAGAGATCTTGCACTATCAGATATGTAGATGTTATTGGCTGCATTCATACCATGTAGTATTGGTTCGGGAATGAACAGATAGATGAGTGGAATAGAAATAGAGAGTTCATAAGTGCTTGGTAACCTATGACATAGAAAGCAATTCAGAGTGGTGGGGGAAAAGTGCATTTATGTTCACCAGCATATCATATATATGATAGTATGTAACCATATATATTATACTGCTTATGAAGTTATAGTATATTTGTCCTATAATAGCCAAATCTGGAAACAACCCAAATGTCTATCAACAGTAGAATGATAGAATGGATCAATACACTCCAACACATTCAGTCAAAAAATATTTAGATAGAGGAAAAAAATGTAGGCTATGTGAAACAGCATGGATGACTCTACTAACCCAAAGGAGAGTGGAAAAAAATACATAAACATTATACAAAGTTCAAAAGTAAGCAAAATTAAACCATATTTTACAGGGATGCATGCAATGGTAGTAAAGAAAAGTATCATTTTGCAAGTCAGGAGAATGGTCTGTCTTGATAGGAGTGAGGGAATTGCAGTCAGGAAATGATGTATGAAGGACTTTTAGGATGAAAATAATGTTCAATGTCTTGACTTGGCTCATGGTTAGTTGGATTTTCAGTCATTTAAGTGCTACCTGTAACATTTATTCACATTTCTATATATTTTGCAAAAGAAATGAAAATCAATTTTATAACCTGGTTGAGAATTGGTTGGCTTTCTGCTTATTTGTTAAATATCAAAGTGTTTATGCACATTTTTGTATATGTTATTTTTCCCAATAAGAAATGTATACTTGCATAATTAGACTTCCAATGAAGCACTTTCCAGACCGATTCCATTTCCTACAGGCGAGCACACCGTGTTTTCCTGATGTTCCCTTTGGTGTTCACTTCATATTTCTGTTTTCTTTTTTTCTTTTTTTTTTTTGAGACCGAGTCTCACTCTGTCGCCCAGGCTGGAGTGCAGTGGCTGGATCTCGGCTCACTGCAAGCTCCGCCTCCCAGGTTTACACCATTCTCCTGCCTCAGTCCCCTGAGTAGCTGGAACTACAGGTGCCCGCCACCACGCCCAGCTGATTTTTTGTATTTTTAGTAGAAGTGGGGTTTCACCATGTTAGCCAGGATGGTCTTGATCTCCTGCCTCATGATCCGCCAGCCTCAGCCTCCAGAAGTGCTGGGATTACAGGCGTGAGCCACCGCACCCAGCTTCACTTCATATTTCTAAATAGTAAGTTCATGGTGCTGGGTCTTTATTTTTAACTTTTAGATACTACTTATTGACCATCTACATCCACCAGGTGAGGACTTGGCTGGTGGATGTAATTGTGTAATGACATAACAATTGTGTAATAACATAATTAATGTTTATTATATTTTAAGTTCTAGGGTACATGTGCACAACGTGCAGGTTTGTTACATATGTATACATGTGCCATGTTGGTGTGCTGCACCCATCAACTC
>NW_012115255.1:1064876-1076688 GCF_000951035.1 Colobus angolensis palliatus | reverse complement strand
TCCTTTCCATGTTTAGTGCTTCCTTCAGGAGCTCTTGTGGGGCAGGCGTGGTGGTGACAGAATCTCTCAGCATTTGCTTGTCTGTAAAGGATTTTATTTCTCCTTCACTTATGAAACTTAGTTTGGCTGGATATGAAACGCTGGGTGGAAAATTCTTTTCTTTAAGAATGTTGAATATTGGCCCTCACTCTCTTCTGGATTGTAGAGTTTCTGCTGAAAGATCCGCTGATAGTCTGATGGGCTTCCCTTTGTGGGTAACCCGGCCTTTCTCTCTGGCTGCCCTTGATATTTTTTCCTTCATTTCAACTTTGGTGAATTATGTGTCTTGGACTTACTCTTCTCAAGGAGTATCTTTATGGCATTCTCTGTATTTCCTGAATTTGAATGTTGGCCTGCCTTGCTAGGTTGGGGAGGTTCTCCTGGATAATATCCTGCAGAGTGTTTTCCAACTTGGTTCCATTCTCCCCGTCGCTTTCAGGTATACCAGTCAGATGTAGATTTGGTCTTTTCACATAGTCCCATATTTCTTGGAGGCTTTGTTCGTTTCTTTTTAATCTCTTTTCTCTAGACTTCTCTTCTTGCTTCATTTCATTCATTTGATCTTCAATTACTGATACCCTTTCTTTCAGTTGATCTAATCAGTTACTGAAGTTTGTGCATTTGTCACGTAGTTCTTGTGCCATGGTTTTCAGCTCCATTAGGTCATTTAAGGACTTCTCTACATTGGTTATTCTAGTTAGTCATTCATCCAATCTTTTTTCAAGGTTTTTTGCTTCTTTGCAATAGGTTCGAACTTCCTCCTTTAACTCAGAGAAGTTTGATCATCTGAAGCCTTCTTCTCTCAGCTTGTCAAAGTCATTCTCCATACAGCTTTGTTCCATTGCTGGTGAGGAGCTGCGTTCCTTTGGAGGGGGAGAGGTGCTCTGATTTTTAGAATTTTCAGTTTTTCTGCTCTGTTTTTTCCCCATCTTTGTGGTTTTATCTACCTTTGGTCTTTGATGATGGTGACGTACAGATGGGGTTTTGGTGTGGATGTCCTTTCTGTTTATTAGTTTTCCTTCTAACAGTCAGGACCCTCAGCTGCAGGTCTGTTGGAGTTTGCTCGAGGTCTACTCCAGACCCTGTTTGCCTGGGTATCAGCAGCGGAGCCTGCAGGAGAGTGAATATTGCTGGACAGCAAATGTTGCTGCCTGATCGTTCCTCTGGAAGCTTCATCTCAGAGGGGTACCAGCCGTTTGAGGTGTCAGTCTGCCCCTACTGGGAGGTGTCTCCCAGTTAGGTTACTCAGGGGTCAGGAACCCACTTGAGGAGGCAGTCTGTCTGTTCTCAGATCTCAAACTCCGTGCTGGGAGAACCGCTACTCTCTTAAATGCTGTCAGACAGGGACATTTTAAATTTGCAGAGGTTTCTGCTGCCTTTTGTTTGGCTATGCCCTGTCCCCAGAGGTGGAGTCTACAGAGGCAAGCAGGCCTCCTTGAGCTGCGGTGGGCTCCACCCAATTCGAGCTTCCTGGTGGCTTTGTTTACCTACTCAAGACTCAGCAATGACAGGCGCCCCTCCCCCAGCCTCACTGCCACCTTGCAGTTAGATCTCAGACTTCTGTGTTAGCAATGAGGGAGGCTCCGTGGGTGTGGGACCCTCCGAGTCAGGTGTGGGATATAATCTCCTGGTGTGTCGTTTGCTAAGACCCTTGGAAAAGCACAGTATAAGGGTGGGAGTGACCCGATTTTCCAGGTGCTGTGTGTCACGGTTTCACTTGGCTAGGAAAGGGAATTCCCTTCCCCCTTGCGCTTCCTGGGTGAGGCGATGCCTTGCCCTGCTTGGGGTCTCACTCAGCGAGCTCCACCCACTGTCCTGCACCCACTGTCCGACACGCCCCAGTTAGACGAACCTGGTACCTCAGTTGGAAATGCAGAAATCACCTGTCTTCTGTGTTGCTCATGCTGGGAGCTGTAGCCTGGAGCTGTTCCTTTTCGGCTGTCTTGGAACTGCCCCTCCCTGTTTTTTTGAAACGGGGTCTCACTATGTTGCCCAGGATGGTATTGAACTCCTGGGCTCAAGTGATCCATCCACCTCAGCCTTCCAAAGTGCTGGAATTACAGGTACGAGCCACCTCGCCTGGCCCAGTCAGACTTGGCTTTCTAATTTTCCTCTTGTTCTCTATACTCACACACAAACATGTCCTATCCTGTTCCTCCCTAAAATATTTTGGTTTTCATTTATGTCAATTCTCAGAATTTACATTATTTTGACTATGTACATATCATTTATCCCCAAAATAATTCAACCTCCATCTCCTCTCAATATGCCAATTCTATCAGTTTCATTATTTTTATTGGAGACATCCCTCCAGAAATCCTTATCCGTTTCCTCCAGTCTGGACTGGTGTTTTCACTGTATGCACAGGAAAATATTTTTGCACAGACTTCTCCTGCCAGTCATGATGCAGACTTGTCCACTGGAAACAAAGGAAACATTGGCAACACAGGAGATGAGGCATTTTGGGGTTGGAAAAGTGTGTGCTGGGAGTGTCATCTGGGTGGGCATCTCGACCATGAGCTCATTCACTTTCTTCTTTTTAAAACAAGACAAGGCTGGATGCAGTGGCTCACACCTGTAATCCCAGAACTTTGGGAGGCTGAGTTGGGTGGATCACGAGGTCAGGAGTTTGAGAGCAGCCTGGCCAACATGGTGAAACTCTGTCTCTACTAAAAATATAAAAATTAGCTGAGTGTGGTAGCACAGCCTGTAATCTCAGCTACCCAGGAGGCTGAGGCAGGAGAATCGCTTGAACCTGGGAGGCGGAGGTTGCAGTGAGCTAAGATTGTGCCACTGCACTCCAGCCTGGGGGACAGAACAAGACTCTGTCTGAAAACAAACAAACAAACAAACAACAACAACAACAACAAAAAACAAGAAAAATGTGCAAATGTGCATCACAGGGGAAGAGAAACTTACGAGGTGAGCCTGTGTTGCCCGCCACTATTCTGGCTTTCAGCCTGGGTGCTCTCCTGCTGCACAGGAGGGAGGTAGAGCCAAGCAGGACGGTGATCTGGAGCTGAGAAGGAAGAGAGTGAAGTTCAAGTTTTTGAAGCAGTTGGATTTGTTTGGTGGGGTTTCTGAGAAGGGGAAACTACACAGATAGGAGGCCCCAGAAACAAGCATGGGGCTTCAGCATGGTCGCTCAGCTCATGTCTGGGCTGACAGGTGAAGGGCAGGACTCTGTGGGGCTTAGCAGGCATTGCCTACTGCAGGCTATGAGCTAATGGTGACAAAGGAAGCAAGCAGTTTTGGGAGACACTGGAGTACCAGCCTCGGCAGTGGAGAAACCGCACTGAGAACTTTGGAATGGAGTTGAGTTCCCAGAAAGGCCAAACTTTAAGTGTAAGTCCCACACTCTAGAGTAAGGATCATATCATAAAAACACTTTCTAAACCAAAACAGACCCACTCTAGCAAAGGACAGAACTAAGGCTGAGCAGATCAAAAGTAAGTACCACTGATTCCACTGTCTGCCAGAGCAAACGCAACACCCTGTAAAGAAAGAAGACACAATCTTCTCTGTCTACAACATACTGTGCACAATGTGCAGCATATAACAAAAAATTACTAGATATGGATAACAGTATGGAAGTTCCTTAAAAAACTAAAAATACAACTACCGTATGATCCAGCCATCCCATTGCTAGAGATATACCCCAAAGAGAGGAAATCAGGACATAGAAGAGATATCTGCACTCCCATGTTATAGCTACACTATTCAAAACAGCTAAGATTTGGAAGTAGCCTAAGTGTCCATTAACAGATGAGTGGATAAAGAGAAAGTGGTACATGTACACAATGAGTACGATTCATCCATAAAAAGGAATGAGATCCTATCATTTGCAACAACATGGAAGGAACTGGAGGATATTATGCTAAGTGAAATAAGCCAGGCGCAGAAGGACAAACTTTGCATGTTCTTACTCATTTGTGAGAGCTAAAAATGAATCAAACCCATGAAGATGGAGAGTAGAATAATAGTTATCAGAGGCTGAGAAGAATAGTGGGGAGTGCAGGAGAAAGTGGAAATGGCTGATGGGTACAAAGTACAGTTAGAATGAATAAAATATAGTAATTGATAGCAGACTGACTGTAGTCAGCAATAATTTAGCACATTTAAAAATAACTTAGAAATGGATATGGTGGCTCACGTGTGTAATCCCAGCACTTTGGGAGGCTGAGGCAGGCAGATCTCCTGAGGTCAGAAGTTCAAGACCAGCCTGGCCAACATGGTGAAACCCCGTCTCTACTAAAAATACAAAAATTATTCCGGCATGATGGTGGGCACCTGTAATCCTAGCTATTCACGAGGCTGAGACAGGAGGATCGCTTGAACTTGGGAGGTGGAGGTTGCAGTGAGCCAACACCGCGCCATAGCACTCCAGCCTGAGTGACAAGAGCAAAACTCCATCTCAAAAAACAAAAAAACAAAAAACTTAGAAAGTATAGTTGGAATGTTCATAACACAAAGAAATAAAAAATGTTTTAGGCAATGGATACCCCATTTACCTCAATGTGATTATTTCACATTGCATGCCTCTATCAAAATATTTCATGTACCCCATAAATGTATACACATACTATGTACCCATAAAAATAAAGAATTAAAAAATTTGAAAAATTACTAGATGTGCAAATAAATGGGAAAATAAAAGCCATCATCAAGAGAATATGCAGGTGAAGGAAACTGGTCCCTAGATAACCTAGATGTTGGAATTAACAAGCAGTCCTCTCTAGAAACTATGACAAACTCACATCTTCATCACAGCTGCTGGAGTGAATGAGCAAATGGGGAATCTCAACAGAGAATTCTAAACTACAAAAAAAGGGGAGATTAGAAAACTGAAAAGCATAATATATAAAATAAAAAAAATTAACAGGACAAGTTTAATGGAGCAAGTGTTAGAAGAAAAGGTCAGTTAACTATTTAATCTGTAGAACAGAAAAATTATTAAAATAGAACATGAACAGAGTCTCATAATCTTTAGGACAATATCTATCTCTCCAACACAAGTGTGAGAGAAGTTTGGAAGGAAAATAAAGAAAGAAAGGAGTAGAGAAAATATATTGGAAGAACTGAGAATTATGTTAAGTTGGAAAGACAAGAACTCACAGATCACAGAAGCCCAGCAAACCCTACACAGGATAAATATGAAGAAAATGGCACCCAAGAGCATGCGAGTGGACCTGTTGAAACCAAAGAGAAAGAGGAGGTCTTGAAAGCAGCCAAAGACAGATGACAGTTCTATCCAAATGGATGACAACACGAATTAGGGTTGATTTTTTTTTTCAAAAACAGTGGAGGCCAGAATACAATGGAATAAGATTGTAAAGAGCAGAAAAAGTAGCTGTCAACCCAGAATTCTAAATCCTGTGAAAATATCATTTAAAATTGAAGATACAGTAAAGATATTTCACTCCAAGCATAATTGTATTACAAGAATTCTAAAGGAAGTTCTTCACGACCCTGGATAGAAATTCAGATCTATAGGAATGCATGAAGAGCCTCTAAAATGGTAAATAGAAAAGACTTCATACTTTACATTTTTTCTTCTAATTTTTCAAAAGTCATATTACTGGTAGAATATTATCTCACTGCTTTGTGAGGTTTATAATGCACATATATATAATATATATAACAAGAATACAGAAAGCAATGCAAAGAGGTGTAAGAAAAAGGGAGATAAAATGAGTTACTAAAATAATTTGACTAGTCCAAAAGAAGTCAGGAAAAGAGGAACAGAAAAACAAAATACGAAAGCAAATAGCGAAATGCTATACCCAAGTCAAACCATGTCAACATCACATTACAAGCAAGTGTTTTCCAGAGCTTAGCATCTACTATCACCATGGATCCTTTCTTTTTGTTTTTCCTAAAGTTAATTGCCTTATTTGTCCTATTAGATTAGTTTCTGTGTGGCCATTTGTAATTTTCCCCATACCTTAAAAAAGGCTCTCACACAATTTTCAGCCAGGCTAATCACATCCGTTAATATGTCAATTCCAGTTTTTAATTATTTTACTTTTGCAGGGAAGACATCTTCCCATGCATTATATTTTCTTCCATGTGGAGGGAGCTCTGTTCATTACTAGCCTTTCTTTACACACACACACACACACACATATACAGGTTCATGCTTATGCATGCACACACACCACACACAGTGCACGATCATGCACATACACCACACACAGGTGCACACTCATGCACATACACCACACACAGTACACTCTCATGCACACACACCACACAGTGCACACTCATGCACATACACCACACACAGTGCATGTTCATGCACACACACCACACACAGTGCATGTTCATGCACACACACCACACATAGTGCACACGCATGCATGCACATACACCACACAAAGTACACGCTCATGCACACACAGCACACACAGTGCACGTCTATGCACACACTGCCCAGGGGAGTGGAGGACTGACCCGACTGGTGAGAGTGAGGAAGAAATGGGTGTGCACAGCCCAGAGGTGGCTCCTCTTCTTCCTCCAAGGTGACTGTGTGCAGGACACACCCCCATCTGTTCTCCAGGGTGGTCTCTGCTTGACAGAGGAGTCAGCCCCAGTGCAAAGGGGCTTCCTGTTACTGCAGCTCATTTTTGTGGGTCAGTACTAGGAAGTGCACTTCTCTGAAGAGCTAAGACACGTTCACTAGTGGAAGTTTTATGATAATAAAAGGGAATATTTTGGTCTCAGAAAATTATAACCAGAGGCACTGTCTGTCGGAGCAGCTGCCCATTTACTAAGGTGAGCTGAAACATGTGATGTCAAATGAAACTGTCTGGCAGCCCATCAGTTAACCAGCAGATGAAATGAGCGTGATCCGTTTCTCACATTGTAGAAATAAAACCAGTCTCTTTTGTAATCGCCTGTTCACTGCCTTTTAGCTTCTTTGTTATTCAAAAATTGTAAAAGTTGTATGCCATATGTTACTGATAATTTCTCCCACTGCTTCCATTGCACTCCACAGCTTTGGTTCATTCATTTGCTGTGTGAGAGTTAACCCTTTGCAGTTTCCAATGCTCAGGATGTAAAGTCTCTGCCTACATTTGTTTTCTCCCACATTAACATCTGTTATGGGGTGAACTGTGTCCCCCGAAAGAAGAGAGAGGGAAGCCCTAACCCTTAGCATCTCAGAGTGTAGCTATTTTGGAAATAGGGTGTTTGCAGATTTCACCATGTCAGGATCAGGTCACTGCTCTGGGTCCTAAACCAGTTATGACTGATGTCCTTGTAAAAAGGGGACATTTGGAGCCGGCACGGTTGAGGGAAGACGGCGGTGCAGCCATGGAGTCAGAGACTGGAGGGACACGGAGATCAGCTGCCAAATGCCAAGCGCTGCAGAGCTCCCAGGAGCTGGAAGGGTGGGAAGGATCCGCGCCTCCAGGGGTCAGGGAGAGCAGGGCACTGCTGATAGCTGCATCTCAGATGTCCAGCCCCAGGACTGAGACAAGACCTTTCTGGGTTTTTTTCCTTTTATTGATTGATTGATTGACAGGTCTCCTTCTGTCACCAAAACTGGAGCGCAGTGGCGCAATCATAGATTACTGAAGTCTCAAACTCCAGGGCCCAAGTGGTCCTCAGCCTCCTGAGTAGCTGGGACCACAGGCACACCACCACGCCTGGCTAATTGTTTTTATTTTAATCTTTCGTAGAGATGAGATCTTTCTCTGTTGCCCAGCCTGGTCTCAAATGCCTGGGCTCAAGGGATCCGCCCTCCTTGGCCTCCCAAAGCGCTGGGATTACAGGTATGAGCCAGTGTGCCTGGCTGATGTCTGCTGCTTAAAGCCACCCAGTTTGTGGCACTTAGTTATGGCCGCCCCAGAAATCTGATACAACATCTAATTTCTTTCTTTTTTTTTTTTTGAGACGGAGTTTCGCTCTGTCGCCCAGGCTGGAGTGCAGTGGCGCGATCTCGGCTCACTGCAAGCTCTGCCTCCCGGGTTCATGCCATTCTCCTGCCTCAGCCTCCCGAGTAGCTGGGACTACAGGTGCCCGCCAGCTCGCCCGGCTCGTTTTTTGTATTTTTTAGTAGAGACGGGTTTTCACCGTGTTAGCCAGGATGGTCTCGATCTCCTGACCTCGTGATCCACCCATCTCGGCCTCCCAAAGTGCTGGGATTACAGGCTTGAGCCACCGCGCCTGGCCACAATGTCTAATTTCTAATTTTTAGTATATATGCTGCCGAAGCGAGCACAGTATCTAATTTCCACAGTAACATTTAAACACAGCATTTTGGCCTGGGCATGGTGGCTCACACCTGTAATCCCAGCACTTTGGGAGGCCAAGGCGGGCACATCACTTGAGTTCAGGAGTTTGAGACCAGCCTGGCCAAAGTGGTGAAACCCCATTTCTACTAAAAATGCAAAAATTAGCCAGGCGTGGTGGTGCAGGCCTGTAGTCCCAGCTACTCAGGAGGCTGAGGGAAAAGAATCGCTTGAACCCAGGAGGTGAAGGTTGCAGTGAGCCAAGATCGTGCTGTTGCACTCCATCCTGGGCGACAGAGTGGGACGCTGTGTCAAAAACAAAATAGAGCAACAAAAAAAACCTACAACATTTTGCATCCCTATTGTTTAAAAAGACATGTAATTTATCGTATCTTAAAAATCATGAGTTCAACTCTATTTCTGCCTGAATTTGTGTTTTGCTTCACCCATCTCTTCCCTGTTGCTAACATGGATCTTTCTCGGTGAACGCACACCCTCTGTGTTCCTCTCCTGCCTCTGTCCTTCCCTCCATTCCTGATCTCTCTCTTTCCACCCTCCAATCTTTTTTTTTCTCTCTTTCCTGTGCTTCAGAGCATTTTCATCTAATGTTCTGCGGAGGCCCATGGTCGGAGGGAGTGATGGCCGGGCTTCCCCGTGAAGGGAATGGAGTAGGCGCCCCACAATGGGAGTGCCCGCTGGACCCAAGCAGGAGTGAGTGATTTTCAAATTAACCTCCTCATCCTTCACCTTCCTCAGGAACAAACTACTCACGGCACTTGCTAAATTCTGCTTTGCTCTCCTGTGAGTTTTTTGCACAACGACTTCTTCCTGGGGTCTAAGCTCCTTGAGAAACCTGGTGCAGCCCTTGGTGAGGCTGGAAAGGAGGATGCTACGGGGACTGCAGGAAGGGGTGCATGCATCTGAGCCTGCGGGGCTGGGGCAAGCTGCTTTGGGACAGACAGTCTCCTCAGAGCCCTCCCCCGTAGCTGTGGGGCGTCGGGGGGCGCCTGGTGCAAATGCTTTGGCCAAGACTCTGTGACTGTCTGCCTGGCCACGCTTTCCCATCTGGGGTCAGATTCCCGAGGAGCCTGTGTGTGGGGAAGCCTTGGCTTTGGCGTTGTGTGAAGGCCCCACGGGGAGCTGCCCTCAGTGAGCATCCAGAGAGGCATGCCAGGGACGGGGGATCCAGGGCCCCGGTATGCCCGCTTCTCTCCCAGCCGGGGCAGGGTAAGGAGCTGGGAAGGAAACCGGAGCCTGGCCAGGCTCACGGGAGCTGTGTGCAGAGCTTGACAACTTGCCAAGGTCCCCCACGCCCACACCGGAGGTCTGACCACCAGGGGGAAACCTTCAGCCGGGCAGCACCTGGGGCAGAGGAGACGAGCACCTGGTCCGGGCGAGGCCCTGGCCCTGCACTTCCAGGGCTTGAGTGACACAAGGTCCCCGTGGGCAGGGGAAGGGTTTTGAATCAGATCTTTTGGACAATCCATGGTTCCTTATAAACTAATCTCTCCCGGCTTAAAGTCCTGACTTTCCAGGGGTGTCCACCGGCTTCTGTTTCCTGTTGTGTCTCTTGCTGGGACTACAGGCTCTACACGTGTGTAAGCTCCTGACCCACGTCCTATACGGCATCCAGCACATGGCTTGGCACCAGGACACTGTCTAAAATTCTTCATGAGTCCACACAAAGCAAATAGAGTCATAAAAATAAGACACAAAAGGCCGGGCGCGGTGGCTCAAGCCTGTAATCCCAGCACTTTGGGAGGCCGAGATGGGCGGATCACGAGGTCAGGAGATCGAGACCATCCTGGCTAACACGGTGAAACCCCGTCTCTACTAAAAATACAAAAAACTAGCCGGGCGAGGTGGCGGGCGCCTGTAGTCCCAGCTACTTGGGAGGCTGAGGCAGGAGAATGGCGTAAACCCGGGAGGCGGAGCTTGCAGTGAGCTGAGATCCGGCCACCGCACTCCAGCCCGGGTGACAGAGCAAGACTCCGCCTCAAAAAAAAAAAAAAAAAAAAAAAGACACAAAAAAAGAATAACATAGAAAATAAACCAAAAAGCACTGAATCATGTATATTCGATGTTCTCCCCAAAGATCATATAGGACCCTCACCCTCTGAGATTCCCTCTGCCCGGACGCACCACTTGGCGGATGTGAGGAGCTGTGGGTCCCCAGAGATCACACAGGATCCTCACCTGCAGGTCCCCAGAGATCATGGGGGACCCTCACCCTCTGAGATGCCGTCTGCCCGGATACGCTGCTTGGTGGATATGAGGAGCTGTGGGTCCCCAGAGATCACACAGGATCCTCACCTGCAGGTCCCCAGACATCATGCAGGACCCTCACTCTCTGAGACGCCGTCTGCCCGGATGCATTGCTCAGTGGATATGAGGAGCTGCGGGTTCATGGTTTCTGCTTGGCTGACATGTGGTGGTTCTCAGCAAGCCTGCTTGTCTGCTCTAGGCTGGGTGCCCCATCCTCCAGTGGCTGTCATGTGGCTGTGGGTGGGTCACAGCCACGCGTGTTCCCAGTGGGATGAACCCATGGGTGGGCTGCTCCTTGCCCACACCCAGCTGGCCCAGGCTGTCGTCTTGCCCTGAGGACTGGCCCTGTGGTGTCCTGAGCTGCAGGGCCAAGGGCTCTGCTTCTTCCTGTGCTGAGGTGGCCACCCCTTGATGGTTTCTATCTGCAGCGCACACCCTCCATGAGGCACCCGCCCCCCAGCCTCTGCCTCAGGCCCTGCTTCCTGGAGCCCAGCCTAAGACATCGGTGGCCAGGACGGCAAGGACCTGAGACACAGTGCCAGCCAGCCAGAGCAGCACTCCCACCTGACTGGGGTCTGGATGTTCCGGCTTCCCCAGACCTTTCTCAACAAATGAAGCTTCAATCTCTGGTTTGCAAGGTGATGGTTAGGGAGCCTGGTCTCACAGCTGCTGCACTCCCTGGATCACTGTGGCCTCAGTGTGGACAGTGGAGCCTCATGACCATCTCTGTTTTTGTTTGCTTTTGTCGGGTGCGGGTGTGAGATGGTCCAGACTCAGGTCACAGTCATAAGCTTCTGCGACTCGCGTGACTCCAGAGCACCGCAGAGGGGTCTCACCGCAGAAGCCGTTTGGGAATGCGCTTGGCTTGGCGTGTGTGTGTTTTTCCATTTTGAAAAATAAGGTCAATTTTAAAATCCTCCAACACTTTCTCACTTTCCGAGTTTTGATGGAAAAATTTTAGTCTCCAGGCTCTCCCTTCCACTTCAGAAGCCTGTGTGTCCCTCGTCTCAGTTGTTAGTGGATATGGGTTCTGAGAATGGTAATTAATTTTAACAATAGCTTAAGTAAGCCAGACATTAATCATAATTGGCAAAGGAAATTTGCTGTAAAGTGTTATATAATCTAAGATCAAACAGGAGCAATCTTTGCCTAATTTGTCATTTTGTGTTGCCCGTGTTACCATTAGCACAGTGATTAACAATTAACTGAAATTATTCAAATTACCAGAAATAATTCAATGATCGATAACTGTATATTGATGTATATTGACATAT
>NW_012115255.1:1061990-1064446 GCF_000951035.1 Colobus angolensis palliatus | reverse complement strand
ATTACAGGCTTGAGCCACCACGCCCGGCCTTTTTGTCCTTTCTTTAGTCTACCCAAGCTGAATTTCTGATGATGCAATAAGACAAGAATGAAACAGAACACAAAACTGCCAGCCACAGTTCTGTGTGGAAATTGCAGCTTAGGAAGATTTTGTCACAATGAGACTGTAACCCCTGCTTCCCCCGGCCACACACAGGATAGAAGATGTAAGTACCTGGGGGGCGCCAACTGCAGTATTTTACAACCTACTCTTCCAGTAGCTTTGGAAAAGGAAAAATAAAAAGGTCACAGAAATGGGGCCCATAGGCGAGAGTGCAGCATGAACAGTTTTCCATTACTCTGATACAGAGGGAGGGAGTCCAGGTGCAGCTCTGAGATGCAGGGGAACCATTCCCTGAGAGCTTGTGTTTCCTTCCTATTAGCGATCTCATGAATAAATAAACTCTCTGCCTGGCACCCATACCTCCAGCCTGCTTTGATTCAACACATTCCTTTGCTACTCTTTTCCACCCCAATCAGATTTCCTGAAATCTCGAGCCCAGGTACACCTAAGTAATTAATTTTTCACTCATTAGAATTGGCTTGGAATTCAGTGACACAGAAAAAAAATAAGCGAGGTCCTGGAAGTTACGGTAAATAATGGTGACGAATTACCCCTCAGTAGACAGACACAGAAACAGGTCCTCAAATACTAGTTGGCATGGTAATTAATTAATTGTTTAATTAGATACATGTTGCTGTCCCTCTGTGGAGCTCACAACGGTTTTCTTTCTTTTTTTTTTTTTTTTGAGACGGAGCCTGGCTCTGTCTCCCAGGCTGGAGTGCAGTGGCCGGATCTCCGCTCACTGCAAGCTCCGCCTCCCGGGTTCCCGCCATTCTCCTGCCTCAGCCTCCCGGGTAGCTGGGACTACAGGCGACTGCCACCTCGCCCGGCTAGTTTTTTATATTTTTGGTAGAGATGGGGTTTTACCATGTTAGCCAGGATGGTCTCGATCTCCTGACCTCGTGATCCGCCCGCCTCGGCCTCCCACAGTGCTGGGATGACAGGCGTGAGCCACCGCGCCCGGCCCACAACGGTTTTCGAGACTTGTCTAGGCAAAACCGTGGAGTAGCTCAAAAACGTGACTTTAATTCCTGATGGAAATTTCAGGGGTTTGGCAGAGCTTTTGAAGCCAACAGCCCTGGGAGTCTATTGGGCACCTTCGTTCCTGCCTGGACACACATTTGAACCAGGTTTTTACACTTATGAACACATAAGATGGCAAGGCTTTCACCAATCTCGTGTTCTGCAAGGCTGCCCACAGCTGGAGCAGAACGGGACCCAGGAAAGGGCTGCTTCTCCCTGCTCCTGTGCTGGTCTGTGTTTCCAGACAGAGGCACTATGCATTTGTGGTGTCAGTCAACACATGGGAGAATTACAGATAAGCCAGCCACCAGATAAAACACACATATAAATTACCAGTCCCAGGGACAGCAGGTGGATAAAGAGGTGTGTAATTCCACAGGTGCGAGAGAATCTTTCTAATCAGGAGATTCAGGAAGGCCGCGTGGAAGAAGTGGCGTTTGAGCTTGGACTGGACAGGGTGAAATTCCATGTACAGCTATGACTCAGGTTGCAGGGAAGGGGAGACAACAGGAGGGAGCACGTCAGAAAAAGACACCACAGGTGGGGACTCTCCACGGACAGCTGGGAATTCTGTAGCTGAATCTCGGAGCATGAAAGAGACGGGAGGAACAGAAAGCAGGGGGAAATGTTTAGTGCAGGGCCCGTGAAACCGTTGATGTGAAATTAAGGATTTCTTCAGTTTGCAGGCTTAGAATCGTGGGTTGTACAGCAAGGGGCCTGTGGTCTGTGCTAAGAGGGACTTTTTAGGAAGAGTGATCTGGCAGCCACGGTGGGAAGACTGGAAGGAGGCTCTGAAGGCCTGACCAGGGCCATAGCTGGAGGTCTCGACAGTAGGCAGCGAACAAGAGAAATGCTGTGGGTAGAAGTTCTTGAGGGGACTCAAAGTGAAAGGGAGGCTGCTCTTAGAAATACTGTACATGGGGGAGAGGATTGGTAGGTAGGATGAGTTTGATTGTGGACAGCATGAATTTCAAGGAGATGGTAGGAGTTCCAGATAAAGATGATACCTATCAGGCTCTTGGAAATGAGAGTCTAAGGCTGAGAGCCCTTGCTCACATGTGTAATGTGTGGGTGCACAAAGTCCTGCTGAAAGGAACCATCAGCTCAAAATCTGAGTTTACAATCGAGGTGTTTAATGCAAATTACAAGTTTTCTTTGGAACTGACATCAGTTATAGGATCATATGCAAAGGATTAAGGCCCATCTGCCCATTAAAAAGGGAACACACACACACACACACACACATACACACACACACATACACACACATACATACACACACATACATACACACACATACACACACATACATACACACGCATACACACATA
>NW_012115255.1:1056641-1057540 GCF_000951035.1 Colobus angolensis palliatus | reverse complement strand
TACAGGTGTGAGTCACCGTGCCTGACCAGGGAATATATATTTTTATTCTGATATTATTATCCTGCCCTAAATGGACTTGACACCATTTATTGCTTGGAATGTACAGTGCATCTTTGCTATAATGCAATGAACTCAGGGCTTTGCTTTGGAGACTGGGGTTTGAATCCTGGTTCTGCTCCCCTTTCTGTCTCTAAGGACTTGTATCTGTGACATGCAGGGGCTGTGTGGGATCTTACCCACGACCCCTACATTGCTGGTCGGTCTCTTTATCATGAAAAGGGGAGGGATGATGGTGGGGCCACATGCTTGTGCCACCCGTGTCTGTGATCTTGAACGCAGTCTTGAGGGAAGGATGAACCCACGGCACACACCGGGCGGAGGTGCAGGGAGGGCTCTGTGCAGGAAGTGCACGGATTTTGGGGTTCCTGTTTCCCAGCTCATCGTCGAATGTCATTCGCGTCTCACAATTCCCCACTGAAAGGACCGATCCCTACAGGAAATGCACACACCTCTGGCAGTTGCCTTCACTGCCAGATCCATGGGAAGGGCAAAGGTGGGAGAGGCACGGACTCTGTCCTCCAGGCGCTTACACTCACGAAGAATACAGAGGAGATAAACGAAAGGTCAAACGTGATGAGAGCGGGAAGTGGCGGGTGCAGGAAGAGAAAGGAGAGAGATTATTCTGGACCTGGGGTCAGGGACGGCTGTGGGTGGCACAGGCAGAGAAGGGGCAGGGTGCAGGCAGAGAAGGGGCAGGCTCTCGGGGTGAAGGCCGAGAGCAGAGGTGCTGCGGGTCAGCCGCCTTGTCTGCAGGAGCCAGAGTGTGGAGGCCGCAAGGCTGCCTTGCAGGTGGCCCTGCCTGGTGGGGGCTCCAGTCGAAGTGGGGTTGGGGGGTGGAG
>NW_012115255.1:1045827-1049101 GCF_000951035.1 Colobus angolensis palliatus | reverse complement strand
GCTGGCCGGTTCGGCCTGGAACGCCCGGCCTGATTTCAATGCGAAACTTGTCGTTGGACCCCGGGTTGGATCTCTGGCGCGGCCGGCCCGGGGGATCCCATCCCCATTGTTCGCGGGCGCTCCGCGGGGAGGGCTGGGCGGAATCGTCAACCTCCCCCCCCCGGGCTGGGCTCCGGCCTCGCCGTCCTGGCCCTGTCGGAGGAGGGTTTGTGGCGGATCGGCCACCGCGGTCTCCTGGAGGGTTGTGTACGCCTCTTATTTGCTCTTCATGGCGGAGATCATGTGCTCAACTGTCATAAGTTTCAGATCGGGCTTTGCCAGGTCTTTTTCCCAAAACCACTGAAGTTCCCAAATCTGAAATGTTTGATGTGTGTTTAGCCGTCTCTGGGCTCACCCTGGTCAGGCCGTTCCTGTAACGTGGGGTGGGGTGGGGGTGGGCCGGCGCGCCTCACATTTATATTTGGAGCAGTTTGGTGAACTTGTTTTGGGTAACGGTTTTGTGGGGGCCGGCAGCCAGCAAGTAAATTCGTTCGTGCCAATTTTCACCAGCAGGGAGGTGCTGGTGTTGACTTTATGTTTTCCTTTTTAACACTTTCAGGGCAGAGAAGGGAGTGAGCAGGGGCCGTAGTATGCAGCCAAATGCCTTTCCGGACTTCTAGGGACGGGAAATGGTCCTGTTTTTCAGTTTCAGATGTGGGGTTCCACGAGGTGTGTCAGTGTCCCGTAACGTGACACAGTGGCGGGGAGGACGGAGTCTCCCAGGCCTGTGGGCTTGGCTGCCGCCCTCCCGAGGAGCGGAGGATGAGGAGTGCATGGCTAGGAGGCAGGAGACGCTGTGTGCAGGGTTCGGATGTAAACTGGTAAATAGAGTGTGCTGTGCAGACAGCTCGTTTGGTGGATAAGGAGAGTATCATTTGCAAAAGGCCCATCCTGGTTATCTGATTGTGTCAGCCTTGGGTAGGTTTCCTGGCTCGTGTCGCGGCCCAGGTGCACCCCTGCCTGCAGCACCCGCCGTGCGCTGTCTCAGGACAGGGACTTCTGTGCTGCCTGCATCACACTGATGTGAAATGTCAGTGCCCCAGCCATGTCATCCGAGCTCAGGCACCCCTGAGCTCGGCAGGGCGAGCCCTGTCTGAGTGTCCCCCACCCACTGCCAGCCCAGAAGTTGGACCCACATTTGTTCCTAGAGTCTGGGATGTCACTGGGAACGGGTGTCCGGTGTGTCGTGCATCGTGGCCTTTCGAGGTGATGACACTTGCCTGTCAGTCGCTCTTGAAGGGTGAGTGATACCGTCTTGCTGCCCAGACGATGGCAAAGCCACTTTCGACGAAGGTGTGCTCAGCCGAATTCCGCGTGAACACCTTGCGTCTGTACAGGTTTTTTAAAAAGGGCTTAATGAGTTTCTTATTGAGCGACCAGGCAGAGAAAGAGGTGTGTGTGTTTGCATGCAGGAAGCCTAATTATGTTTTTTCCTTCTATATGAATCTTACTGAGACCTGAGCTACACATTTAAGAAGAAATTGTGAGAGGGTTGCTCCGTGGCTCCGTTCAGCCTCTCTGCGCCCTCCGGCCTGTGCTGGCCCCACTGCCTCATCTGTTTGCTGGATGGTCTTTGACTTTGCTGTGAAGTGTGGGTTTGCCCAGGTTGAGTTTATGGGGGTAGTGCTGTAAGGTCATTTGGAATTTTCTGTCTCATAACCACATAAAACAGTTTTACGGGCTTATATTAGATGAATCAACTTGTTTTCCAGTATTGCTTAATAGAAACCCAAGAATTGAAGGATCAAAAATCTGTGTTTCTTTGTGTTATTGGACTTAAAAAATTCCTCAACATATCTGCTTTCATAATGAAAGCTGAAAACAGCTGTTAATGCTGAATTATTTCCCATCTTCAATCAAAATTCAAGTGGAGAGAATTCTTTAAGTTAGTTGTCATCATTTTATTAAAATATCAGAAAATATTATAGAAACATATGTGGAATTTCCAGTGCTCATTTCCTACAGAGGAGGATGGAAAAAGTTCCATTTTATAGCACATAACGTAGACTGAAAGAAAGAGTGGAGCATTCCCCTGAGGTTCCTGCGTGGGCTGCCAGCCTGTGTGGGTCATATGTTGTCTAGGTTTCGAGACCCTGGTCCGGTTCTGCTGTGCCCGCCTGCTGGGTGCCGTTACATGCACCTGCTGGTGTTCTGCTTTGTGGAGTTATAGGCGCACTTCTTGCTGTGGGGCCGAGGGCTCCATCCTTCTTCCACTACCTGTCCCTGCCCCGTGCCACCTGATGCCCCTTGCAGGGGAAGGCGAGGCCAGCTCACACCACAGAGCATGTGGCCAGCAAAACACAAGGGCTCTCTGTGGAGAGAAGTGCTGGGCAGCCCTCGTGGGAGCTGACAGCCTCAAATCCATGTGGGGATACATTCGGGGTGTGGGGCGAGAGGGGTCATCTCCTCACATACTTGGGTCTGAGTGTGAGCCAGGGAGGAGGCCACACAGGTAAGGAGGCCACACGGGTCGGGAGGCTGTGCAGCTGGGGAGACTGTGCGGGTGGAGAGGCCATGAGGGTGTGGAGGCCCCTCGGGTGAGGAGGTTGTGCGGGTGGGGAGGCCACACTGGGGGAAGGCTTTGCTAGTGGAGAGGCCCTGTGGGTGGAGAGGCCCTGCAAGTGGAGAGGCTGTGAGGGTGAAGAGGCTCCGCAGGTGAGGAGGCTCTGTGGGTGAGGAGGCCATGAGGGTGGGAGGCTAGGCTGGTGGAGAGGCCCCATGGGTGGAGAGGCTGTGAGGGTGCAGAGGCCCCACAGCTGGGAGGAGGACCTGCGGGTGAGGAGGCCATGAGGATGGGGAGGCCTCCAGGTGATCTGGAGCTCCATTCTGGGGAGGGTCAAGGAATGGGAGGGCTGTGGCAGCTGCTTTCTCATACCCCTTTCCCCAGAATATTTTCTTCTGCCTTCTCTTCCCTACATTTTTGTCCTTCATAATTGGGTATTCTTTTTTGTGGCTTTAAAAGGCCTAAAAATAATTTCATTAATAACTGATACTTTATGTGGAATTGCCAAATTGGAGTGGAAACAGAAAACTTCCCCATAAAGACAAACTCATGTCTTATTTATTTATTTATTTATTTATTTTTTGAGACAGAGTCTTGCTCTGTCGCCCAGGCTGGAGTGCAGTGACCGGATCTCAGCTCACTGCAAGCTCCGTCTCCCGGGTTCACGCCATTCTCCTGCCTCAGCCTCCCGAGTAGCTGGGACTACAGGCGCCCGCCATCTCGCCCGGCTAG
>NW_012115255.1:1035588-1044467 GCF_000951035.1 Colobus angolensis palliatus | reverse complement strand
CCCAGCTAATTTTTTGTATTTTTAGTAGAGATGGGGTTTCACCATGTTGGCCAGGCTGGTCTCAAACTCCTGACCTCAGGTGATCCCACTGCCTCGGCCTCCCAAAGTGGTGAGATTACAGGCTTGAGCCGCCACACCTGGCTGTGTGTGTTACTATTAGCACGTATGAATATGTGTCAAGTGCAGAGACGTGGTCTTCACATAGCCTGCACGTTGCTGTTGCCAAAGAGGGGACCCTACAACAACGGCACAGTGGGGGGTTTGTAGGTTTTGGGGGTGGCTTTTTCAGGGCACTTGGCACAAGGTCACAGACATGTGGCTTTCGAATGGAGTTCTGCCCCCCGCATCCCCCAGCCCTGTGCATTTCTTGGAGGTTCCACCCTGCACAGTGAGGAAGACACACCTGTGTAAGAGCTGACCTGAAGGCTGCCTTTCAGAGCCTAAGAGGAGGCCCTGAGGACTCTGTACACATTGTTTTCATTGAAAAGAAATAGTTTACTCTGAAAAACAAATGTGCAAAAGCAGAGCCTCATTGAACCTCACGGACAGTTTGTTGTAACTGGGAGGAGGGCGGGAGGGTCAGTGGGTTCAGGAGGGTGAGGCCTTCTTGGCCAGGTAGCATTGTTAAATCTATCTAAAAGTCACAGATAACTAAGTATCAAGTCGTCATAGATATTTAAGTATCCTGAATGAGATGGCTACGGAAAACATGAAAACATTGTTACTGGTTACGTGCATGATGCATCGAAAACATTGTTACCTGCACAGTGGCAGCACTGACATTTGTGGGCTTTTGAACGTGTGGACTGGAGTGTTAAGAGTCCTTCAGTTATGACAGTAGTTTGATTTGAATGTTCTTTTCTTGGCGAATAAAGGCTATACATTGAATATACCCAGGAAACTAGGCAGGTGAACCCACACGAAGGACACAGGCCTGTGGGCTCCTCCAGGCACCATTAGGGCGTTGTGGGGACTGAGCCATGGGCTTCCCGCTCAGCCCCCTGAGGGCCGTGACAGCATCTCTGTTCTGCCTCACACTGGACCTGCTAGTTTCATATTCTTGTTATGGTTCTGAGGCTACAAGCAGTTGGATTCTGAGAGTCACTCTCTGTCGTCCTCCTCCAGCTGCTTTCAAATGGCTCGTCTCTTTTTTTAGAACTGCTTTTTTAAGCAGTGATTTATGGGGTTAGTTGTAGTGCTGTCCTGAAATGCAGAGGGAGCGCATTGAGGAACCCAGGTTTTGATGCTGTGCACATCAGCTGAGTCACCAGCCCAGGGCCCCGTCAGTCCCATTATTAAGCTCCTTTCTTGGTCTTCTCATCGTTACTCAGACGCCTTAAAAAAAAAGCAAACTCCTGCTTGCCGTCACTGGCTGAGTTTGGCAAATGGGTGTTTACCCTGGAAAGAGGGGCATTTTGTTCTCTGGACTGTCTAAGGCGCCCTTTGGTGACGTGGTCGGTTTCCGACCACTCTATCCTGTGGGCGTCCTTCCTGCTTCCACCTTCCCTTTCCAAACGCCTCCTCCTCCAGGGCTTTAATTTTCCTTCTGTGTGTGTGCCAGAGGTTATGACTATTGTGCCAGTGCCCTGTTTTGTTTTTTTTTTTTCTGCTGAGGGCCCAAAACTTCCTACATCTCAGAAGACGCAATTGCATCCATTTGTTCGCGATGATCATAAACAGTGCCCTCTAAGGGAGACTAATTTGTTAACCCGTCTGCTGTGGGTAGAAAGACAGCGGTGGCCACGGAACGAGGGCTCTGCCTCTTCAGAGCTGGCACAACCGTCCTGCTTTCTTTCTTCAATATCCAGTAGGGGGGTTAATTTTAATAAGCCCTTGAAACCAACAAAGCAGGAAAGTGCAAAGACATTGAGTTGTGAGATTTAAAATGACAACCAGCAGCCTCTCATTCTTCCTTCACTGGGGGTTGCTGCTTCGTTTTGGGGCTGCAGGGTATGTTTGGCAGTGACATCGGCCCTTTGTGCTGTGCGACTCATGAATTGAGATAGTTCTTTACTAAGTGCTTTGTGCAGTAGGTATGAAAATGGGGAAAGAGGGAGCACTGTCCAGGGTGGAGAGGCGTGGAGAGATGATAGGATACAGAGCGGGTCCTTTTCTTGTGGGCTCCTGGTTTTAAATCTTTTTTTTTTTTTTTCTAATAGCTTGAAAGATGGTTTTTCTGTCTTAATTAAAAGATTGAAGACTGTGGGCCAGACCCAAACTAATTCCATTGGCATCAGAGAGAAGGATTCTTTACATATTTATCTGTAGGCATAATTGATTTTTTTTTTTTGGCTGAATTATCATCTGGTTAGTCAAATCATACATTAGAGGAGTAATATTAAAAATTAAAAAATAAAAAATGTATCTGTAAACCTATCCCTCTTCCATTCCATTTGTCTCTGTGTAATTTTAGAACCTTGAGCCATGATGTACATAGAGTTTATATTCTTTTAATATCTTGCTACTTCATTCTTATGATGTTTAATCTTTGGGTTGATGTATCACAGATTACTTGACCATTTCTTACAGGTGTTTGGTTTAACTTTTTTTTTCCTTTAATGTAAATTTGAGTGTTTGGCTGATAGTTTTAGCAGGATTTAAGGCAGAGCCTCAGTTAGGGCTGTGGATCGATCTATGGTCCCTAGTTTGAGGAGGGAGGTGGCAATCTGCCCTTTCTTCTAAAATTGATATGTTAAATCACAACGGACATTTACTTGATTTTGAGCACTTGGGACTCCCCTGGGGTTCACTGGTATTGCAAGGTCAGGACTGGGGATCTCCTGCTGGAGAGGCTCCCAGCGTGCCCAGTGCAGGGTCCTGAGCGCGTTGCTGCAGGACAGAAGCCCTGGCCTTTGTCCTCCAGCGGCCGTCGCTCTGGGAAGAGCTGGCTGCTCCAGGAATGAGGTCTGTGCTCTGAAGCCCACAGTCAGCAGACCAGCAAAGGTCAGCACAGACGACCTTACATGAATCATTCATTTAACAAGCATTCATGGAATACACACTCCGTGCAGTTGGAACTTAGAGTGGAAGGCCATCAGCTCACTGTTGTCTGAGCAGAGTTTAGTCTCTGGCTCCCTGTTGTAGTCTCCGCTCCTAGGAGGTGCACGGTGAGTGTTGGGGAACCCTCCACAGGCACAGTTGCCAAACAAGGACCTCTCCCAAGGGCGTCAGCCCTGGGCCTGGAGCTCTGAAGAGGAGGAAGGCATTCCTAGGGCCGACTTCCTTTCTGGATACTGAGCTCTGCACAGAGAGAAACTCTTCCACATTCACTGCAGTGAAGTTCATAAAACAAATAACACTTTAGAGACTGGGGCCTGCATTCCCCAGAATTTCCATGGCCACAGGTGGTGGCTGCACTATGCGACTGGAGTCTGCATTCCCCAGAATTTCTGTGGCTGCAGGTGGTGGCTGCACCATGCAACTGGTGTCTATGTTCCCTGGAATTTCCGTGGCCATAGATGGTGGTTGTACCATGTGACTGGGGTCTGCATTCCCTGGAATTTCCGTGGCCGTAGGTGGTGGCTGTACCATGTGAATGAGGGTCTGTGTTCCCTGGAATTTTCGTGGCCATAGGTGGTGGCTGTACCATGCAACTGGGGTCTGTGTTCCTCAGAATTTCTGTGGCTGCAGGCTGTGGCTGCACCATGCTACTGGGGTCTGCATCCCTCAGAATTTCTGTGGCCATATATGGTGGCTGTACCATGTGACTGAGGGTCTGTGTTCCCCGGAATTTCTGTGGCCATAGATGGTGGCTGTAGCATGTGACTGAGGGTCTGCATTCCCTGGCATTTCTGTGGCCGCAGATGGTAGCTGTACCATGTGACTGAGGGTCTGCGTTCCCTGGAATTTCTGTGGCTGCAGATGGTGGCTATACCATGCAACTGAGGTCTGCATTCCCTGGAATTTCCATGGCCACTGGCAGTGGCTGCACCATGCCTCAGGTCCTCTGTCTCAGGAGTTGGTGCCATTGTCTGTTATTCCCTCGCTTGACACAGAGCGGCAGTTCCTGACTTTATTACTCCCAGGAAACACACAGGCATCTGTTTTGGATCCTTGTTTTATTTCCCCATCCCCTTTCTCATCAAAGGGAAATTCACATCCCTCTAAAGCTGAAAAATGGCGTGGGGCCCCCTGGTGGTCTCTCCAAGGCATTATCAGCAGGTAAACTAGATCCTATGGGCCAGTGTACCTGAAATGAAAACAGAAAGGTAAGTCGTGTCACTAAGCTTTGCTGGGAGATTCAGGGTCTTTGTCGGTGACAGAATCATCCAAAGTAAGTTGTTTGTTCACTGCAGATCAACACGGTTAGCTGTGTTGGGATTAAACACCCAGTGTCAACAGAGTGTAGCTTAATCCTCACAGAAGGGTGTCAAGTACATTGAAGAATAGCTGCCGAGGCCGCTATTGTTGGGAGAGGGGCAGGTGCGGCTCTCACTTAGCCCAGTGCTGCAGGAGGCCGGGCTCACGTCAGGCCGTGTGTGTGAGCGGGTTGGATTTTTAGCACGCTGGGATGGTAAAGCACAAACATCTATTTTTAACTTGTGGGTGACCTTCTTCTGTGCTGCTTGAGTCTCTGTGGGCCTTTCTCTGTTTCCTTCCTGAGGAGTCTATGCCAGGGTCCCAACCGTTCTCTGGGCTGCACCTCCGTGCCTGCCCACTCAGGAGCCTCTTCTTGGTGGCTGTGGGACCGGACTGGGCCCACACTGTCAGCATTGTCTGGGGTAAGCAAGCCCATCCCTCCACACCTCAGTGTCCTCAGCTGTTGAACAGGGCTAATCAACTGTCAGGATTAATGGGGATCAGATGTGCTCATCTCATAGCCCTGCTTGGTAAATAGCCACTTCCACTCTGTCCTCCAATGTGCTACTCTAGACTTCTTCTTTGCCTCCATTTAGCCAGGTGATTCGAGGTGACAGTGACTATCAAGAGGGACGTACAGAGGAAATCAGTAGAAGAGAGCTCGAGGAGCAGACATGGGCGCAGGGAGCACAGTGCGGGGAGCACGGGTGCAGGGAGCATAGGCATGGGGAGCACAGATAGGTGTGGGAGCACAGGCGTGGGGAGGACGAGTGCGGGGAGCACGGTTGTGGGAGCACGCGTGTGCAGGGCATGGGTGTGGGGAGGACGGATGCGGGGAGCACGGGTGTGGGGAGCATGGGTGTGAGGAGCATGGGTGCGGGGAGCACGGTTGTGGGAGCACGCGTGTGGGGAGCATGGGCGTGGGGAGCATGGGTGCCTGGAGCACAGGTGTGGGGAACACGAGTGTGGGGAGCATGGGTGCGGGGAGCACAGGGTATGGAGAGCATGTGTGTGCTTGCTCTGCTCTGACAGATGCTGCCGAGCACATACTCTGTGCTCAGGTGGGTCAGAACCTCAATGCCTCTTTTTAAAAAAAATTCTTTCTTTTTGTATAGATAGGACTTCTCTCTTCCTGGTGGCCCCTTTTAGTCGATACTCTTTTAAGCCTGCTTTTCCAGAGGAAAGCTAGGAAGGATGGCCTATATAGATTCCAGTCTGGGCATATCTGGAAGAATGGCCTGTTTTAGGTTTGAGTCTGGCATATCTGGGGACATCTTTGAACCTCTGCTCAGAGTCCCAGAGCCACCTGTAGAGGCTCCCCAAATGTCTGCTGGGACTTTCCCCTCTGCTCGGGGATGATGAAGAGCAGAACCTCACCCTGCCACGACCTCTGGGGTCCTCCTTCCTGGAGGGCAGTGCCTTGGTGGCCAGTGTGTGTAGGAGGCTGGGCTGGCACCTTCGGGCTATGCTCTGCAGCGGGGGCTCCTGACACGGGGCATTCTTGTGCTCTGCACAGGGACTGGTGATGTGGGGCATCGTCGTGCACTGTGGACCATGTAGGGTGCACATGAGCCAGACAGCTCCCGGACTTCGGAGCCTGGCTGCATCTCAGGCCACTCACCTGTCTGTGGCACTTCTGGGGGATTGTGGGGACTGTATGAGTCTGTGTCCCCACCCTCACTAACTGGACACCTGTGCCAGGCTGGGGCTTTATGTTTCACTATCCCTTGTTCCAAGTTGTGTGAATGTTTATTTTCATTACCTATTCTCATAAGCTTTCCTTTTTTAAAAAAGAATCAGAGACAGACTTTGAAGTCCCCTGGCCCCACCCTCTGTGGACCTAATGGTATTGCAGAAATTATGGCTTCAATTATGTATAATAACTGGGACTACTTTAAAATAAATGTAAAGGAACAAGGTGGAGTGGCCATTTCAAGCGGTACATCGTGCTGGATTCTTAAGTGAACATTATCAGGCTTTCAATACATTTTCTCTTTTTATTTACTTTGGAGAATATAATGGATACTCAGAAGCTGTTGGAGTTTAGTAACAGGAAGTCATCCTTAAGGAGTTATTTAAGCAAGGGGACAGTTGGAGTAAATGTAAGTTATGAACACACACTTATTCCAAACCAAAGACATAAAAGCATCCACTGTGCTGGGGTTGAAACTTGGTTGCTAGTGTGTGTTTCCTGCCCACAGTGACTGTGGCAGTGCTGTGGGCAGGAAATTCTGCAAAGAAGACTTGGTGCCAGTGGTAGCTTTTGTGACGATTCATTTGCTTTCAGCTCAAGTGACTATAGTCTTACTTGCAAATGGCTAGGTCTCCACCAATGGACCACGACATTGACATAGCACAAATGAGAAATGGCCCTTTGGTTTTTAACAATTATTATTTTTAATGGACACGTTATGGTACATATCCATGGGATACAGTGTGATATTTCAATACATGTTTATCATGTGTAATTAGCAAATCAGGGTAATTAGCATGTCCATCTTCTCAAACATTTGTGATTTCTGAATGCTGGGAATATTTAAAATCCTCTCTTCGAGCTGCTTGAAAATATACAATAAATTATAAACTATAGTCACCCTACAAGGCTATAGCACACTAAACCTCATTTTTACTATCTAGATGTAATTTTGGATCCATTAGCCAACCTCTCCCTTTCTGCCTTCCCGCCGCCCTTTCCTGTCTCTAGATTCCACTGTTCTACCTTCAGAGGGTAGAATATCATTTTCCTCATAGAGATCTTTAACCCTCTTGGTTAGACTTCTTCTGAGGTATTTTTATTTTTATTTGATGTTTTTGTAGCTAAATTGGATTGCTTTCTTGATTTCTTTTTCCACTGGCTCATTGTTGGTGTATAGAAATGCTACTGATTTTTATATGTTGATTTTGTATTCTGTAACTTTGTTGAATTTATCAGTTCAAAGATATTTTTGCTGGAGTCTTTTTTTTTTTTAAATATATAAGAGCATATTGTCTGAAAACAGACAATTAGAGTTCCTCCTTTCCACTTTGGGTGCCCTTGATTTCTTTCTCTTTCCTGACTGCTCTTGACTAGGACGTTCAGTGCCGTGTTGGATAGGAGTGGCACAAGTGGGCGTCCTTGTCTTGTTACAGATCTCAGAGAAAAAGCATTTAGTGTTTCCCCATTCACCATTATGTTAGCTGTGGGTTTGTCACATGTGGCCTTTATTGTGTTGAGGTATGTTTCCTTCAGTGCCTAGTTTGTTGAGACTTTTTATCATGAAGCAGCATTGAATTGTATCAAATGCTTTTTCTGTATCTGTCGAGATGGTATTATGGTTTTTGTCCTTAATTCTGTTGATGTGATGTAGCGTGTTTATTGATTTGTGTTTGTTGAGCCATCCTTGCATCCTGGGATAAATCCCACTTGATCCTGGTGTATAATCTTTTTGATTTGCTGTTGGATTCAGTTTGTTAGTATTTTGTTGAGGATTTTTGCATCTGTGTTCATCAGGGATATTGACCTATAGTTTTCTCTTTTTATTGTGTCCTTGTCTTATTTTGGTATCAGGGTAATGCTGGCCTTGAAGAATGAACTTGGCAGAATTCCCTCCTCTTCAATATTTTTGGAATAGTTTGAGAAGAATTGAAATAAAAATATGTAGAATTCAGCTGTAAAGCCACCTACTCCTGGGGTTTTCTTTGTTGGGAGACTTTTTATTATTACTTAGTCATACATGTTACTCATTATTGGTCTGTTTAGGATTTCCGTTTCTTCTTGGTTCCATCTTGGTAGGTTGTACATGTCCAGGAATAGATCCATTTCCTCTAGGTTTTCCAATCTGTTGACATACAGTTGTTAAAAATAGTCTCGAACGATCCCTTGTATTTCTGTGGTATCAAATGTAATTCTCCTTTTCTGTTTCTAATTTTATTTATTTGGGATTTCTTTTTTTTTTCTTATTGTAGCTAATGGTTTGTCTATTTTATTTATCTTTTCAAAAAACCAACATTTTTTTCTTCATCTTTTGTATTTGTTAGTTTCAATTTTATTTAGTTCCTCTGTGATCTTTGTTATTTCTTTTCTTCTACCACTTTTGGATTTGATTTGTTCTTGCTCTTCTAGCTCATTGCAGTTCATTGTTAGGTTGTTTATTTTAAATCTATTTTTTAAACGTAGGAGTTTATTGCTATAAACTTTTCTCTTAATACTGCTTTTGCTGTATACCATAGGCTTTGATATGTTGTGTTTCTGTTTTCATTTGTTTCAAGAAATTTTTAAATTTCCTTCTTAATTACTTCATTGACCCATTGGCTATTCAAGGGCATATTATTTAATTTCTATGTATTTATACAGTTTTGAAAGTTCTCTTTGTTGTTGTTTTTTTTTATTTATTAAACTTTATATTCTAGGGTACATGTGCACAATGTGCAGGTTTGTTACATATGTGTACATGTGCCAAGTTGGTGTGCTGCACTCATTAACTCATCATTTATATTAGGCATATCTCCTAATGCAATCCCTCCCCCCTGCCCTCACCCCACAACAGGCCCCGGTGTGTGATGTTCCCCTTCCTGTGTCCAAGTGATCTCATTGTTCAATT
>NW_012115255.1:1023961-1032888 GCF_000951035.1 Colobus angolensis palliatus | reverse complement strand
GCTGAGATCCGGCCACTGCACTCCAGCCTGGGCGACAGAGCAAGAACTCCGTCTCAAAAAAAAAAAAAAAAAAAAGATTTTCTCACTTAGTTACTTGTACACAAATTAATATGAAAAGGAAGTAGAGTTTTTCTTTTGTCCTTCTGAACATGATGGATTATTATCTTGATTTCATACAAGTGAGGGACTCACCATGCCTGGTGAAATTTTAGAATTTCTTTCCTGTTATTAGGAATGGCAATAATTTGTAATGGGTTCCTGGAATCATCCAGTGATGGTCTGAATATCTTAAAAATTTCCTTTCATGTCTCATTTTCTGTTTCTCCCCTAGTAGCCATGCACCCGGGGCAGGAGATGGCCTTACATTTCCTTGGTTTCTTGATGATTTCTTAGCTTTAGTGTTTGACACAGTTAGGATTCTGGATAAAATCAGCCCTTCTGGGAAGTGTGTAAGTCAAACAAGGACTTTCTGGTGGCATTATATAGGTTTCCTATGCCCCATGAGTACAGGAATAGCTCTCTGGGGAAGGAGTATGGGCACATGATGGCAGGGAGCCATTCTTGGATGGTCCCATCGTTCTGCAGGAATTCTCATGCAGGGAGAAGAAGCATGCGGCGACTGAGCTGGTAGGGATTCTGCTGATAGTTTTGATCATTATGATTTGCTCCTGAAAGGTGATGTGGGATGAAGTGCAATATTTAGAATGCTGACATTCCTTGAAACAAAGATATAGAAAAAATCTTATAATTGCAGGTCCCTTGTAGTTTTCAGCTGCTCTCATGTGGATCCTTTTTTGTCCTTCTGAAATGCTTTCCCATGAGAGAGCATTGTCCTCTTTACATAGATGAGGATCCTGGGTTTCAAATGGTTAGGAATTCATCGCAGGCATTGGAATCTTTGGTTTCCTGGAACATTTTCTTTTTTTTTTGGAGACGGAGTCTCGCTCTGTCGCCCAGGCTGGAGTGCAGTGGCCGGATCTCAGCTCACTGCAAGCTCCGCCTCCCGGGTTCACACCATTCTCCTGCCTCAGCCTCCCAAGTAGCTGGGACTACAGGCGCCGCCACCTCGCCCAGCTAGTTTTTTTTTTTGTATTTTTTAGTAGAGACGGGGTTTCACTGTGTTAGCCAGGCTGGTCTCGATCTCCTGACCTCATGATCCACCCATCTCGGCCTCCCAAAGTGCTGGGATTACAGGCTTGAGCCACCGCCCCCGGCCGGCTTCCTGGAACATTTTCTATTCAAGTATAGACCACGTGGCTTCTAAAGGCTGGCTCATTCTTAACACCATGACTGGGGATCCAGCCTCACCTCTGGGGTGGGTGGCAGGAACTCCACAGCCATCCTGGGTGCTCTGGGGAGGGGTGGCTGAGCTGTGGCAGCCCCTCCCAACTGAGCAGCAAGGCTGGGGAAAGCTCTTTCCATTCCCCTTGGTTCTAACCAGGTAGAGGCTTACACTGCACATTTCCTTAGCTGGGAACCTTTAGAACTTTACATTTAAAATCTAATCTGTGATCCAGGGGGTAGATACATGGGTATTCACTGTACAATTCCTACATTTTTTGTATGTTTAGAAATTTTTTATGTGTGTCATGGATGACAAAAGAAATGCAACCCCTTTGAGTTAGCTTTTCTGTATAGCATCTTCTAGAATCAGGAGGCTGGACAGGGTTTAGTTTCATCAGAAATCTTAATCTTTCTGGTCAAGAGACGGCACTATTAAATTCTTGGTTGTGTGGTTTCTGGGAAAGAAATATTCTAAATGAGTTCCAGGAATCACCTCTGTGGCATTTCTACAGGAAAAGTGACCACTCTTGAAGCTTCGCTGTCACTAGCAAGAATGATTGTGATGGTTTCTAAGCAGTCTCCAGCCAATCTTTAGTTCTTTTATGCAGAATGTTTTTATTCCAAGTGAAGTGCCCTTCTGTTTAATGGTGACCTCCAGTTACTACAGGGATTGCATCCGCATTTGATGGACGTGAACCTGCTCATCTCTGGCTCCCCAGCTTCACCGCTGGGGTGGGTGGCAGGAGCTCCACAGCCATCCTGAGTGCTCTGGGGTGGGGAGTCCCTAGTGGGAGTGGACGGTGCATGGCTGGGAGGTTCCTGTCCGATGTTCCACACTGGCGTGTGCGTGTCTCTGCCCTGTTTCCTTTGTCCGTGGGTCTGTGGCGTTTCCTTCGTTCCTGCGTCTGTGGCTTGTTTTCTCCGTGCGTGCCTCAGTGGCGCGTTTCCTCCGTTTGTGCGTCTGTGGCCTGTTTCCTCCTTCCGTGCGTCTGTGGCGTTTCTTCCATTCGTGCCTCTGTGGACTGTTTTCTCCGTGCGTGCCTCTGTGGCGCGTTTCCTCCGTCCATGCGTCAGTGGCGTTTCTTCCGTCCGTGCGTCAGTGGCGCGTTTCTTCCGCCCGTGCCTCAGTGGCGTTTCTTTCGTCCGTGCGTCAGTGGCGTTTCTTCCGTCCGTGCGTCAGTGGCGTTTCTTCCGTCCGTGCCTCAGTGGCGTTTCTTCCGCCCGTGCCTCAGTGGCGTTTCTTTCGTCCGTGCGTCTGTGCGTCTTCTCCATGCGTGCGTCTGTGGCGCTTTTCCTCCCTCCCTCTGTCTGTGGCCTGTTTCCTCCCTCCATGTGTCTGTGGTGTTTTCTCCGTCTGTGGATCTGTGGCGTTTCGTCTGTGAGTCTGTGGCCTGTTTTCTCCGTCCGTGCTGAAGGCCGTCGCTTCTCTCTAGTCACCACTTAACTGAAAGCTCCCTGTTTGCTGAGCCTGTGTCAGGCGTGTGGCGTGTGTCATCTGTGTGGCAGGGGTTAGCGTGACACACAGGGACACACGCTTGGGGGGGCCGCAGTGATGGGGTCATAGCCACGCAGCTCAGCCCTGGGTCTGAGGGGCGTGGTGCCCACCCAGCTCTTCCCGAAGCAGTATCGGGGCAGATCCCAGCTCTGCTTTCTCTCCTCGAGGCACCCTCATGAGGTAAATTAAGCAAATTCTAAGGTAGGAAGCAGTTGTGAAATGAGACCTGGTTTCAGGTTTGTGTGGTCATTTCTCTTTACATGTTTACTTCATATACCCCAAATGATATACTTTTCCACCTGGTATAACAATTAATTACCAGCCATTACTGGTACAAAATTCCATGAAGGATATTTGAGGAGGGCATAGTCTCAAAAACATGCTTTATTTTCACAGCTGTGATTTGCATGATAAAACTGTCAGGACTGTGACTTTCTTTTGTTATCTTATTTTTATTTTTAGACCCTTGAGAGAAAGTTATTTAGTGATTACTTATAATTGTGAAAATAATCTAATGATTAGAGAATCTCATTAGAACAAGTATTATATTTTCTGTTCCTTGTGTAAATGAAATAATCTTAATCCAGGCTGATGTTGGCAGGAATGGTAACGTTTAAAATGGGTAAGATGTTTATGTGATGTGTGGGCCTCCCCCTATATTGTCTCTGGAACATTCCAGAACATTCATCTCAATTCTCACTTGTTGACACCCTACCCTGTTTTGTGATTATTCTTGTTTGCGTCAGAATTTTGAATCCACTTACCTGAGATGATACTTACATATGCATGTACACGTGCATGTGTGTGCATGTGTGTATGCGTGTGTATGTGCGTGTACGTGTGTCCATGTGCACGTGTATATGCATGTATGTGTGTGCGCATATGTACATGAGTATTTGTATATGTCTGTGCATGTACCTGTATGTGTGTATATGCATGTATGTGCATGCATGTGTGCACGCGCACACACGTTTTTGTGTGTAAGTGTATGCACATATGTACACGTGTGTGTACATGTGTAGGCATGTGTATGCATGTGTGTGCACACAGATATACCTTTTCCTTTCATACAGGCTGTTTTGAGTATTGCTGTTAGGCAGTGACAACTTTTCGTTTCCTCAGTCAGAAAATGGGTAACTCATCATTAATAAAGATGAGCGTTCAATATCAACAATCCCTAAAGACAATTGAAATTGTCATATTAAATAAATAAATTCCAAAACAAAGGTAGTGTTCTGTACTATGTGTTCACATTGAACTTTCTTATAAAAATTGGTGTGAATGTTTCCCACTTATTGGAATCACATGACTAGTTTAAGCCAAAACGTGGAATATTAATTCTGTCTTCAGATCACTTTTGCATATTTATGATTGATCTGTTCTGCTGTTCTGGAAGCTCTGAAAGCCACTCTGTCTTACCCTAGCTGGTGCCACGGTTGTGAGAATTCAGGGAAACGAGGTGTTTCCCAGTTTAAGTATTTTAGATCTCAAGCTGCCTCTTTTCTGCATCATAAACCAGTCTTAAAGAAAGACACAGTGTGACTTGTAGTGGATTATATCAGTTTTATTTCCTGTGGCTGAATCTTCACTCTACATGGTGAATTAATGTTATTTTTCAGATTGTCTTCATAACACAGGGAGGTTCTCCAGTGTTGAGTGCAGGTTCAGTGAAAGCACTAACACTGTTACTACGGACTTAAACAGACTTGTTTTCTGAGGTGATAACCCTGGAGTCAGGCATTCAGTGTCCGCCCATCACTTGGTTCCGAGTTCTCGGTCCCCTCCCGCTCTCCTCCCCCTGCACCCTTACTTCTGTCTTATCTTCTTTTTGACTCATAGGCCCTCGGCAGATGGTGTGTTGGGGGCAGGTGTCTGCTGTAAATCTTCGATAACCTTGGGAGAGAACTTTTTCTTTGGAGCAAGACCCCTCTCAATAAACTTTCAGTAGCCCAAGTATCGTCTGTTGTGTGAATTATTTGTGGAAAATGTTCAGCATTTTTCCTTGGATTTTGGCTGATCTTTCTCCACCTGCCAGTTTCTTCTCAGTTTGCCATGTCTGTACCCTCACCAACCCCTTCCAGCCCTGGTTACGTGTAAAGTAATTGAAGCAGAGCTCTGCAGATGAGAGAGCATGTATTGCCTCCCGAGTTCCCTTCCTGGACTCTGAGTGTGGGTTGTGTTTTGTTCCGAGGGACGACTCCGAGGCTCCTGGCCCCTGTTTTGGAGCACCCCACACCAAAGTGGGTGTAAAATGAAAAATGAGTTTATGCTGTATTATTATAATTCATAGAGCAGATGATAAAAATGCTTGAATCTGAACAGCAGCTGAAAATAAGGACATGGTACCAGTTTGGATGTTGGACGACCTTCTTGAAAAAAGCTTTCATCATACTTTAGAAACTGTGCATGTGCTGTTTTCTATTTCATACTTAGAATCTGTACAGTGTGTGTTGTATGAATGTGTTGTATGAGTGTGTCATGTTGTATGTGAGTTGCATGGGTTGTATGTGTATATTGTGTATGTTGTATGTGTATATTGTGTATGTTGTATGTGTATATTGTGTTGCATTTATTGTATGTTTGAGTGTTGTGTGTTGTATGAGTGTGTTGTATGTGTATTTGTGAGTTGTATGTTTTGTATGTTGTATGAGTGTTGTGTGTTGTATGAGTGTGTGTTGTATGAGTGTGTGTTGTATGTGTGTATGTGTATGTTGTGTTGTGAGTTGCATGTATTGTGTGTATGTTGTATGAGTGTGTGTTGTATGAGTGTGTTGTACATGTATTTGTGAGTTGTATGTTTTGTATGTTGTATGAGTGTTGTGTGTGGTGTGAGTGTTATGTGTTGTATGTGTGTATGTGTATGTTGTATATGAGTTGTATGTATTGTGTGTATGTTGTATGAGTGTTGTGTGTTGTATTGTTGTACATGAGTTGCGTGTGTTGTGTGAGTGTTGTGTTGTGAGTGCATTGTACATGTATTTGTGTTGAGTTGCATGTGTTGTGTGTATGTTGTGTTATATGTTGTATGAGTGTGTTGTACGTGCATATTGTGTTGTGCATGAGTTGCATGTGTTGTATGAGTGTGTTGTATGTGTATGTTGTGTTGTGAGTTGCATGTATTGTATGTTGTATGAGTGTTGTACGTGAATGTTGAGTTGCGTGTGGTGTGTGTTTTGTGTTTTACGTGCATGTTGTGTTGAACGTGAGTTGCATGTGTTGTACGTGAGCTGTATGAGTGTGTTGTATGTGTTGTGAGCTGCATGTATTGTGTGTATGTTGTATGAGTGCTGTATGTGCATGTTGTGTTGTGAGTTGCGTGTTTTGTATGAGTGTTGCGTGTTGTATGAATGTGTTGCATGTGCACGTTGTATGTGAGTTGTGTGTTGTGTGCTGTATGACTGCATTGCACATGCATGTTGTGTTGTCTGTGAGTTACGTGTGCTGTGTGTGTGTGTGTTGTACGTACATGTGTTGTGAGTTGCATGTATTGGGTATGTGTTGTATAGGTTGTGTGTGTTTGTGTGCATTGTGTGTTGTGAGTGCTGTATAAGCGCATTGTACATGCATGTTGTGTTGTATGTGAGTTGCATGTTGTCAGTGTGTGCCGTGTGAGAGGCGGAGCATCCACATGACTGCTCCTCAGCGAGTCCTGCCTTGCAGCCCCTTCCAAGCATGTATCGTCCCAAGCAGCCTAGAAGCAGCAGCATGTTTGCCTCTGCCCCTCCCCAGGAGGCCTCAGCCGGATTCTGTGCTCAGCCCGCTGCTGGGCCGTCTGCCTCTCTTGTCTCTCTTGTCGTCCTCCTGTGCCTCCTCTTTCTCGGGACCTGCATCCTTCTTCTGTGCTCCCTGGCAAACCACACCTGGGATGTGGGAGTTCAGGCTTTCCCCGAAGCCGTTTGCTCCTCCCTGAAGAGTGCCCCCCTTGACTGGCAGTGAGCCGCTGGAGTGGATTGCAGGGAAGGGAGGTGGGTGTTCCTGTAGAGACGCCGGGGTCTTACTTGGGGAGAACAGAGCCTGCGCTGGGCAGGCCGCCCTCCTGAGGAAGGGGACGGGGCGGGAGGAGCCTCTCGTGGACAAGGGGCCCACCTCCTGCCCTCCTTCCCTCTATCCCAGTCTGTTGTGAGGGAGGGCGGGGCCCAAGGTGATTTCTATGCAGATCTTCAATTATCCAGGCTGTGAAACAAATACTTCTGTTTTTAAGATCAGAGGAAATCTCCTTTTGTTTGTCTGCCTTTTATTTTATTTTATTTTATTTTACTTTTTTTGAGAAGGAGTTGCCCAGGCTGGAGTGCGGTGGCGCGATCTTGGCTCACTGCAACCTCCACCTCCTGGGTTCAAGCAATTCTCCTGCCTCAGCCTCCTAAGTAGCTGGGATTGCAGGTTCCCGCCACCACATCTGGGTAATTTTTGCATTTTTAGTAGAGATGGGGTTTCACCATGTTGGCCAGGCTGATCTCGAACTCCTGACCTCAAGTGATCCACCCGCCTCCGCCATCCAAGGGGTTGGGATTACAGGCGTGAGCCACCGTGCCTGGTCCGTCTGCCTCTTAGTTAGAATCTGTATATTTTATGTTTTAAATTTCACTTTTCCAGGTCAGAGCAGTAGTGTTTCTTTTTTGTGGTGTTGCTACGAATGGCCTTTACGATTAGGAGACTGGGTTGGTGCCCTCTCCCTGGCGCCCTGCTCTTTCAGATGAGGTGGGGGTCAGCTTGGCTGCTTCTGATTTTGGGGGGTGCACTGCTTCTTGGGGCAGCTTGCCGGCAGGGGCTGCCTGTGGTGTTTCCTGGGGAGCTACATCTGTCCTTGTAGGCCTGGGGAAGCAGGCTGGCCCTGACTACACGCCTCAACACACGTGCCTTCCACCGGACCCCAGGCCCAGGTCCACACCCCAGCTGCGTCCTGTGTAGCCTGTTCAGCTGCTGCCACCACGGCTATTGAACTTTTAATACCTGTGCGCAGACAGGCCACGGGCCCACCTCGTCAGCTTTGCTTAACCCCCAGTTCCGTGTTACCTGTGCAGAAACCAGCTGCTCCCTGCAGTCCTGCAGGCGAGGTTTCCCCGGCCCCAACTCAGGCCGCAGGATCTCAGTTTTGGTGATTCTGCTGCAGCGGGCCGGGCTCTGGGAGCCAGCGGCTTCCCCAGGCGGCTGTTACTCACGTGTCCACATCGGTGCAGGAGGGTGGGCGGCCGTGGAGGGAGGCGAGGCGCTCTGGATTCTTCTCACCTGCTCCTCACCCGTTCTGAACGCAGACCAGCCGTTCTTCTCGTTCGCTTTTCCAGGGATGCTGGGAGGCTTTCGCGGGTGGGGAGTGGTGCCCTTTGCTTTCTTCTCACCTTCCCAGTAGGTGCTGAAGGAATAATTAATCATAATGAGGCCAGTTCGGAGAAAACAGAAACTCACCATTACCTATGTTAGGTGGTCTTGTATTACTCCAAATAGCCCCTCTTTCCCACGAACTCGCAGCCGCGCTCCCTTCCTCCACCGTAGCCCCGCGTCCAGAGAGGAGCTGGGGGACCTCTGCTGTTCCAGGGTCCTGCCGGCCTGCGTTGGTGACGGCCAGCGCTTAAAGGTTAGAGCACCCCATAAACGCCACGGCAGACTTCGACGTCTGCTGGGGGAGGGAAAGCGCTTCTCTGAGTGATTTCCACTTGATTATTGACCTCTTATCAGCAGATGGTGTGGAAGGATGAGTGAACTCGTCTGAGATTTATGGAGTGTTCCTGTAAGAGATAAGCCTGGCTCTGGTTTCCTTTCCATCTCACATGGGGTTCGTTTGATTGATGTGTTTTGTTTTGGGGAAGCTGCTGAGGAGGAAAGTCACGTGAGGTCTTCGCCCAGGGATTCCCCCGGGTGAGAATCTGGCTGTGGTTTTGCGCAGCGTGTGGGTCTGGAGGATGCAGGCCGCGTCCCAGTCCGCGTGTGCCTCGTCACGTGGCGGTGAACGCGTGGATTCCACGAGTCTTTCGCTAGAGAAAATCCAGACACTCCCAACCCACTGTGTGTGCTTTTCTTTTGGAAATGTCTCTAACTCATACTGCACTTAGAGTTTATTTAGTGTTTCTTATGTGAAGTTTCCTGGAACTGTTGAAAATATTTTCTATGCTAGATGATAGCATTACTGGACTCATACAATTAAAACTTTTCC
>NW_012115255.1:1017244-1023671 GCF_000951035.1 Colobus angolensis palliatus | reverse complement strand
CGCCTGTAGTCCCAGCTACTCCGGAGGCTGAGGCAGGAGAATGGTGTAAACCCGGGAGGCGGAGCTTGCAGGGAGCTGAAATCGCGCCACTGCACTCCAGCCACTACAGAGTGAGACTCCGCCTCAAAAAAAAAAAAAAAAAATTTTCCTTTTGATTATTTATTACCTATCCCCTATTTTTTTTTCAGTTAAAAAAGCACCACCTAGAACAATGTCTTAATGATGACACCATGATTAGTATTAGAATTTAGCTACAGAGTGAGGTTAATAATGAATTAAGAGTCACGAGTATATAATATAAAGCATGGCGAAGGTATCTATGTATATTTTATGAGCCATCCAAAGTAAAAAATAAATTAGGGTCAACTCACAGATGCAGAAATGTTATTTTTATTCTCTGTTTTATTCAGGAAATCTAAATGTTTAAAGCTGGGTTTTTTTGTTTTTTGTTTTTTTTAAATTTCGAGGTCAACTCCAACAGAATCGATCTGTTCCTCAGCAGACCCAGGGTAGAGTACAGGTGTTGAACAGATTCGGGGATCTGCTAGTCGCAATTCAGTAGATATTTTCTTGTTAGTTAGTAATTAAAACATTTTATAGTTATAAAGGTTTTAATGTACTTTTTGAGCTTTATTACTATATATTCCTTCAGGAATCTCTGAGAACTCTCTACTTTGTTTTTTCCCGTCTATTTAGTGTTACGTTAGGAGTTTTAATTCCTTCTACCTTGATATTTATTTTAAAAATTCCCTATATATTTGTAGATATATATTTGGTGCATTTTAAAATGCTTGATACATTAACATTTTAAAATATCAAAAATATTTTAGAATATACGTTTTTTAAAATGTAAAAAGTAACAGTATAAAAATTGAGGTACATAAATTTAAAAAAATCATCCTTACAACTCTTAGTACCAATGATTTCTCTGTATCATTGTGAAGTTGATTAACCTGGATGTATGACAACGATCAATAGTGTTAATGTTAGTTTATAACTAGGCTTACACGTGTCATCTTATTGGATGATTAATTAACCACATGAAACAGCCAGTGTTACGGAAAGGGATGTTTGAGGTTTAAAGCCTTGCCTGGGTCCTGCTGGGGGTGAGGTGGGTCTGGGCCTACCCAGGACTGCTGATAAGGGAACACAGCAGACTTGGTGACTTTTAGTCAAGAACTCATGGAATTTCAATGCGTCTCCCCAAACCATTCCTTCTTTTCTCTCTCCCGGAGAGAAATAGAATTGTTAGGTCTATGTGTTGTGTCTTGTGAAGGTTTATTGATTGCAAGGCCCCAGACTTTGCACAACAGGCAGATGAGAGTTCCTGTGTGGAGATGCCCTGAGCTGCGTTGAAAACACTTGATCCTTTGTGTCCGGGCTTTTCCCCTCAGCACTGTGGATGCTCCGGCCCAGAGGAGCCTTTGTGGGAGGCCGTCCTCAGTGCCTGTGATGCTGAGAATCACCCCTGCCTCCCACCCTCTGGTGTGGCCCCCCGGAGCCCTTGTGGGGAGCCTTTGTTTTTTCCTGTCTTTGTTTTTTTCTCCCGGGAGGAGGCTATCCTTGGTCCCTGCGGTGCTGAGTGTCACCCCTGCCTCCCACCCTCTGGTGTGGCTCCCCAGAGCCTCTGTGGGGAGCCTTTGTGAGGAGGAGACTGTTCTCGGTGCCTGCGGTGCTCAGCGTCAGACCTCTGCCTCCCACCATGCCATCAGCATTCCTCCTTCCAGCAGAATCGCCCCTACTTGAGAACCGCTGCTTTAGGTAGTGGCGTGAGACGTGCAGGTTTGCATTTCTTCATTAGGAGTTTTAAATTTCTGAAACTCTAGTTGTGGTGACTGTGAAACGTACCTGAATGCGGACCTTCGAGTAGACAAGCTTCTGGAACTGTCATGGCACACACATTTCAAGCTGCCCAGGTGTAAATCTGCATACAATTTTATTTCTCAGAGATCTTGGCCTTTTTGAGGCACGGATCATGCCATCTTTGCATAGCTGCTTATGCCTCTAAGTGCTTCTGTGTGCTGGAGGCTGCTGTCCTGTCCCTGCTTCCTAGGATGCAGGGCTGTGGAATTTCTGCTGTGTTCCATGAAGGGTTAAAGCGTTCCAGGGAGGGAAATTCTGAGATTTTCCTTTTTAAAGACACTTTTAGTCAGGGAAGTGCTTTCCAGCCAAGTCCGTCTGTTCTCTCCTGGGATGGACAGGGCCGCTACCGTCCGTGTTCCCGAGCCTCGAAAGCCGTTATGAAGTTCCAGCCTGGTCTTTACTTTCCCAAGCCTGTTTCAGCTGATTTCAGCCGATCTCAGCCTTCCCTTGTAGATCTTTCTATTCACTTAGTTGGCGTCCTTGCTTTCTTGTACCATCTCCCAGTTTTCCACAGTTTATTTACACTGGGCATAGAATTACAACAGAAACTCCCCCATGCTGGGGGAGGGCTGCCCCAGGGGTCTCCCCCTCTGCAGACCACGCTGCCCACTGGAGAGTGGTATCACTGGGTCACGGTCACCATCTGCCCCAGCAGGGGCCAGAGTGTTTAGAGTCTTTCCTGGACATAGACACCCTTTTGTCTGATGTTCAGATAAAACCAATCACCATATTCAGTGAATCAAAGAGGTCAGAGCTGGGATCCATTAGTGCACATCCACCTCTCCCGAGAGTGCGAGAGTGTTCACGCCTCTTCCACGCGGGGCTAGGCTGCTGCTGAGCGTGGTTCTGCTGGCTGTGGGTGTGGCCTCTTTCCTCAACTGCAGCCATCGCAGGCCTGCCACACTTTTGATTCTTCTAGAAGAAAAAAGGCAACACAAGAGAAACAAGATAAGTTAGATTGGAAACCTTTAAAAATTATTTCCTCAAACATTGTATATATTTTTTGCCCATACCTAATTTGATAGCATTTTGAAAAAGATTAAAATGAAAAGAAAATTCCCCTGTATCAAGTCTTTGAAAGGCATCCAACTTGGTTTTCATACAATTATTCTCTGTTTGGAGTCAGAGTTTACTGGTTTCAGTAATGTGTAACAAATGCACCGGCGTGAACAGGTTTAGGAGCAAACAGCTGCTTCATGGTTAGAGTTCAGCTGGCGGGGCCCAGCTGTGGGGGTGCAGCATGCGCCTGCCTGTGCGCTAACAGGGCTGGTCACCTTGAGCATCCGGGAGTGTCTAGGTGAGTGAGGTCTGGGCAAGGCAGCATCCACGCACCTGCGTAGTTCTCACTTCGTCAACGTTATCCGGCAATGCCACAAATTATCAAGTAAGTGTTCTCCAAGTGCGTACTCACTCAGTGTTTGGAAGGTGCACAGGTACCTCATACAGCACCTTCAGGAGGAGCTAGGAGCCCAGGAATGAGAGCAGGTGTGAGGCCTGTACTCTCTTTGCATAGATAAAATATGCATGTGCATATCTGAGGCCAGAAAGTTAGATTGAGGCCAGAATGTGGAAGTCCTTACCTGTCGGATACTAGGGAGCCACTGAGGGTTTCGGAGAGAATCGTGTCTCTGATGTGCGGCGTGCCGTGGAGCCGGGGGAGACAGGGCAGGCTCATGCAGGGCACTCGCCCTGGCGAGAGGAGGAGAGAAGGCAGCCAGTGAGCTGAGGGATTCGGTGCCTGGGTCAGGAGGGGAAGAGGGAGTGCAGGAAGGCGGATGAAGCTGCGAGTCTGCACCCCGTGGTTGGCGTTGTGCTTTGCCGGAAATCAGGAGGAGAAGCAAGTGTGGACCTGACTCAGAGATACTTAGAGACACTACTGCAAGCTGCGAGTTTGGAAATACAGAAGGAGGCTTGGGGAAAATCTGGAGCAGGGTGCATTTGGGAGCCTCTTAGGTAGAAGTGCAGGTCAAGTAGCCAGAGTGTGAGGCGTACATGTCTGGAGAGAGGAGGCCAAAAAAAGCCCGCATTTGGAAATGGAGGAAGGGTTGGAAGACCCAGAAAAGGTCCTGCTTAGAGTCCAGAGAAGAGCTGGATGGTGCAGTTCACTAACGCCCAGAGCCGAGAGTTTCCAGGAGAAAGTCCCAAGTGTTGCTGAAAACCAGGGGGCAGGACTCCAGTTGGAGCCTGCGAGGGGAGCCTGGGTGCCCTGATCCCTGAGAGCAGCCGGAGCCTGGGGGTCTCGGCGGAAGTGGGTGGGAAGTGCAGGGAGCAGGTGGAGATGGTCCTTCAAGGCCTGGTGCTTCACACGGGCAGCCAGCCGTGGACCGAGACACAGCTGGAGAGGAGCCTGAACCCAGAGCCTCTCCAGGTGGAGGAGGGAGCCAGGAAGGGCAAAGGTACCCAGAAGAAAAGGGGCAGGCATGGAGCCAGGTCCCCAGGGCTGCAGTCTTCTTTCTCTGTTCATGGACTGGTTGTTGGTTATTTTGAGTTCTCAAAGTCATCCACTCGATGTGGTCCAGAGAAAGTTCCCAGGGGTCTCAAGCTCGGAGCAGGCCTTGTGCTTTTCCGAACACTGTGTGTTGCCTCAGGGTTACCGTCAATGGCTAATTCTAGCGTGTCTTTTGTTGAAGTCTGCAGAAGAGCCTCAACCAGCACCAGCTTTTGAAGAACTTATAAAACTTGTGTTCTTCTGATTCTGGGATTTTTGCCTGAAATGCCTCGTATATTTTTGGCTAGGTGTTTTTAGCACTTGTGTTACAGCATTTGGAGCTCTGTATTTTTGTGATGTGCTAGCTGTGAGGATGGTTAAAATTAGATTCCTAGAAATCAGGTTATAGGAGCTCTCGACCACGCTTCCTGGGTTATGTTTTGACACCTCATAGTGGATCCTGTTGTGGTGGCTATTCTTAGTATTTGTGGAACACCTGACCCGTGATGCTAGGAGAATGTTACTTGTTTTCTTTGTAAGTCTAATGACCTTGTAGAGTCTTTATACCCGTCTTTTATAAATCAGCTTTAATATACTTGAAAGTGTCCTCATTGTGCCCTTGAAAAGCAGGTGCACATTTTAAAAGTCATCCTTTTAAAATCCTTTTCTCCAGCCTGTGCCCTTTGTCTGTTTTGTTTCCTTCACTGCAACATCATGAAACAGGGACAAGGACTAGAATCTCTGTTTCATACACAGAGCTGAACTGTGCTGAGCGACCTGCTTTGCCAACGTCTGTTTCTGTCGTGAGAGGGAACCCAGGCCTCTTGACTTTTCCTTTTGTACATTTTCAAAAAGAATATTTTTTTTCCTGTCTCGGGTCCATTCCACTGTGGGATTCTCTCCTAAGGCTGTTTCTTTGCCTTCCATTTTGACAACTATCATGTAGTTTCCAAGACGATATAAGGGTCATGAAAAAGCCTGGGAAAGAGAAAGCAGGAAGGGAAGGAATTATCTCATGATTTTAGTCAGAAGGAAATCACTCAGACAGAAACTCTATTACAAGTGGGTCAGATCCCAGGAAGTGGGATTGAATAAGTGGCATCGTATCACACAACTCTGTTTTACATTCTTGCTGTTGCCAGGGGTAACGAAAAAAACGAGTATATTCATTCCGAGGTCAAATATATCTTTGCTGACCCTGACTATAATTAGAATTCGTTCAGTTCAAGTTTGAGAATGCCTTTACAGAAGAGGGTCTTCGTGCACGTGTGCCTATTTCTATTTGTATGTTCACATGTATTGGAGTATAAATGTGTGTGTGCTGTGTGTGAGACCTCATTCTTTGAAATCAAGAAATGTGCAGTAGAGCTTATTAATTACAAGAAGGTACATTTGGGGGATAAACCACTTTGTTTAGAATTGAATAATGGGGTCTTTGGGGATGTATATATATGTATGTGTGTTTGCATTTATGTGTATGAAAGTGTGTATTGCATGTATGTGTGTTGTGCATGTGTGCCTTTGTGTGTAATGTACACATGCATGCATGTGTATATGTGTGCATGTGTATTTGTGTTGCATGTATGTGTGTGCATGTGTTACATGTTTAGGCACGAGAGTGCACATATGTGCAAGTATGCATGCATGGTTGCTTGTGTGTGTATAGTTACACATGTATATTTGTGCATGTTATGTCTATGCATTTACCTATGTATGTGTGTGTCAGAATGTATATGTATATGCTTGTGTGTATAGTTACACATGTATATTTGTGCATGTTATGTCTATGCATTTACCTATGTATGTGTGTGTCAGAATGTATATGTATATGCATGTGTGTTTGAGTGTTGTATCTTTGTGCGTGTGTGAGTGTTGTGTGTATGTGCATGCATGTGTTATGTGTTGGTATTATGTGATTATGTGAATGTGTGTGCCTGTGTGAACGTATGTATTGCATGTAGGTGTGTGTGTGCCTGTGTATGTGTGTGATATGTGTCTGTGCATGCATGTGTTATGTGTTGGTATTATGTAGTTACGTGAATGTGTGTGCGTGTGTGAATGTATTGCATGTAGGTGTGCGTGTGCATGTGTATGTGTGTGTGATATGTGTATGTGCATGCATGTGTTATGTGTTGG
>NW_012115255.1:1016284-1017194 GCF_000951035.1 Colobus angolensis palliatus | reverse complement strand
ATGTGATTATGTGAATGTGCGTGTGTGAATGTATGTATTGCATGTAGGTGTGCGTGTGCATGTGTGTGTGATATGTGTCTGTGCATGCATGCATGCATGTGTTATGTGTTGGTATTATGTAATTATGTGAATGTGTGTGCGTGTGTGAATGTATTGCATGTAGGTGTGCATGTGTATGTGTGTGTGATATGTGTATGTGCATGCATGTGTTATGTGTTGGCATTATGTGATTATGTGAATGTGCGTGTGTGAATGTATGTATTGCATGTAGGTGTTCGTGTGCATGTGTGTGTGTGATATGTGTCTGTGCATGCATGCATGCATGTGTTATGTGTTGGTATTATGTGATTGTGTGAATGTATGTATTGCATGTAGGTGTGCATGTGCATGTGTATGTGTGTGTGTGATATGTGTCTGTGCATGCATGCATGTGCACATTGGATTTGTGAGTTCTCTCTGGGAGGGGCATGTTCCTGGAGACAATGCATGGGATCCTCTGCTGTCCTCTCAGGGAGAGAGATATTGTGAAGGTTCGAGCCTTTAGGTAAATGTGCCTGACGTTCTATAAAATATATATTTACATATACCACTGGGGTTAAGTATATGTTAAATGGGTGCAAAGCTGTTATATTGCATTAAAAGTCATGTTAATACTTCCTTGTTAAAGGCTTTGTGAATGATTTCCTGTACATGGGACATAATACACCACACAGAATTACAGCGGGTCAGTGGTGATATTTGCCAGGAGGTCTGGCTTACGATTGGTATTTCTAGTTGCAGACATGCAGTTTGAGCTTTTCTGGACTTAGAGGAGGGTCATTGACTCTGCCCACTGAATGATGCCAACGTCTCTGCTGCTTTCTTGTTCTGCCGGCTTCATCCAGAGCTGGGACAGCTGCTCTGAGACGCA
>NW_012115255.1:1013679-1014937 GCF_000951035.1 Colobus angolensis palliatus | reverse complement strand
ATCATGAAGTGTGCATTTATGTGAGGCATAGTAAAACATCACATTTCTTACTGGGTAAGAGCTTGGAAAAGAGATTATGAAAGTATAACTGGCTCTACTCTTGTATCCTGGAGCATGGTAAAGTGATGCAAGATATTGTATAGAATGGAACAAACAATAGAATTATACAGAGTAGCGCAGAATAGAACAAATAGTATAATGTTGTATAGGGTAGCATAGAATAGAAGAAACAGTGTAACATTATATAGTATAGTATACAATAGGACAAGCAGTATTACGTGGTCTAGAATAGAACAAGTGGGATCATATTATAGAGTATACAGTTGAACTAATGGCGTAGTATTGCATAGCATAATATAGTCTAGATTAGAACACACAGCATAGTATTAATATTATGTAGTGTGGTGTGGAATAGTGGAGTCGCATGGCACAGAACAGAGAGGATAGTGTTCTGTAGCACTGATGCAGGAGTTTTGCTCTTTAGCTCAGCTGGGTCCAGGTTCTTGTCTCACGACCAGGAAGAAACAGGCACGTGGCCATTGAAGAGTGAGTGCAGTGGAACTTATTAAGCTAAAAGGAAAGCTCTTAGCGAAAAGAGGGGTCCTGAGAGCAGGTTGCTGGTTGCCCCCCTTTTCAGTTGACTACAAGGGCTTTTATATAGAAGCTGATGGGGCTGGGCTCCCTGTCTAAGGAGCAAATTTCTGGTGGTTCCACTCCATTCCCCCGTGTGCATGGGGACCCTTAGTCTGCTATGAGCATGTTTAGGCGAGCCCCCCGTGCAAGTCCCCCTATCTGCACAAAACATGGGCTGGAGGCTCTCTGGGACCCTTCCCTTACTGCCTGCCTAATGCAAGCTGGCTAGCTCCTTTCTGTATGGAAGAAAATAGTATAGAATAGAACAGATAGTACAGTATTATATAGTATAGAATGAAACTGTAGTGTTCTATCGTAGAGAATGGAATAGTACAGAATAGAACAAACAGATCGTATGAGTGTAGTATAGAATAGTAGCCTCGCACAGCACGGAGCAGTGCTGTGCTCCCTGTGTACAGAGTGTAACCACCAGGGGAGCGTTCTTCAGTGGGGTGTCACTGGCCCTTCATATTTCTTTGGTTCTGTGGAAATGAGGACAGGGAGATAAGAGAGGGGGAGGAGGTTGGTTTTCTTACTTTTTTTTTGAGACGGAGTCTCGCTCTGTCGCCCAGGCTGGAGTGCAGTGGCAGGATCTTGGCTCACTGCAAGCTCCGCTTCCCGGGTT
>NW_012115255.1:1012440-1013629 GCF_000951035.1 Colobus angolensis palliatus | reverse complement strand
CTTACTTTTTTTTTGAGACGGAGTCTCGCTCTGTCGCCCAGGCTGGAGTGCAGTGGCAGGATCTTGGCTCACTGCAAGCTCCGCTTCCCGGGTTCCCGCCATTCTCCTGCCTCAGCCTCCTGAGTAGCTGGGATTACAGGCGCCTGCCACCTCGCCTGGCTAATTTTTTGTATTTTTAGTAGAGACGTGGTTTCACCGTGTTAGCCAGGATCTCCTGACCTTGTGATCCGCCCGTCTCGGCCTCCCAAAGTGCTGGGATTATAGGCTTGAGCCACCGCGCCTGGCGGCTTTCTTACTTTTAAGGCACTTATTACTTCTTGGGGATCATTTGATGGTCCCCTTTGTTAGTGTTCTGTGAAGCAGTCTGTGGACTCTGTGGAGGGTGAAATGCGGAGCAGTCTGTGGACTCTGTGTAGGGAGAAATGAGGTGTTTTATGTAAACAGTTGTCTCGTGCCTGGCACATGGCAGAGCCTCCGTGGATCTTGCTATTGTGAACCCTCTGATAACTTCTCTGCAGTGCCCTCCACACTATAATTACCACGCATTGTGGGAAGTCCGGGCCTTTTCAAGGGCTCGGTTTCATTTTAACAAAATTGGAAAGCCCTGCATATTTGGAATGGCCAGATCATCCTGCACTTAAATGACTTCACCTGTCCAGCTGGGTACAGAAATGGGCTTCTGGCATTTCTGTCTTTTCTCCCTTTCTTTCATCTGGCAGTCTCTTCAGGGAAACCTTGACTTTGTTGTCAGGAAAACACTGATTAGCAAGAGATCAGATAGCAGCTGTGAAGAATGAAAGCGACACCACAGTGCCTGATAAGGAGAGATGCATCGCCCTGTGTGCTGCCAAGGTTTATGGAGCAGAATTCCCTGACGCCACTGCCCTCACTGCCTGCACCTGCGTCTGCTGTGGGGTCATTTCCTTACTGGACTTGGCTGGGAACCTCCTGAGGGGTGGATGGGTCAGGACTGGGTAATCTGGGGAAGGTGTGCATGGCATTCCTATTTGCAGTCTGTGTCCCTGTTGGAGGAGATGCTTTTAGCGCATCCGTTAATCCAGACGTGATTAGCAAGGGGTGTCGCTCCAGGTAAAAGTTGGTGCATCTCTGCGGCCGGGCGCAGTGGCTCACCCCTGTAGTCCCAGCACTTTGGGAGGCCGAAACGGGTGGATCACGAGGTCAGGAGATC
>NW_012115255.1:1006312-1011500 GCF_000951035.1 Colobus angolensis palliatus | reverse complement strand
GGCCTCCCAAAGTGCTGGCATTACAGGCATGAGCCACTGTGCCTGGCCGCGATGACCATTTTAAATGTGGCACTGAATATCTGCCTTTTTTTTTTTTAAGAAGTGTAGACGTCACCCCTCACACCTCTATTCTGGGGCTGGTCTTGCCTGGCCAGCAGGGCTCCCAGGCTCGAGGCCATGTCTGAAGTGTTGTTGGACAAAGTGGATCTGTGAGCCCTTGGTCTTTGGGGACGTGGGGCACCCCGAGACACCCACAGTCTTGCGAGGGTTTACGGCTCTGTGTGTGGCTGCTGTGAGACAGCTTTGGGCGGGGAGGAAGGAGAGCAGAGCCCATCTGTCCTGGTGCGGAAAATGCCCAAGAAAGTAAAGAAATGGTCCAAAAAAACCATCATCTGTCCTGGTGCCATTTCTGTTAAAAAAAAAAAAAAAACAACAACACTCTGAGTGTGGTTCTGTGCTTGAGGAGGATAGAAAATACCTGGGAAGATGCACAAAGTGTTCTTATGGGGTCAGCGCCGGGAAGTGGGATGGGAGGCTTGGGAGTGTGTGGAAAGGAGGACGTGGCGTATTTTATTCTAGCTTATTTAGAGCAATTGATGAAAGTGAAGGTTGAGTGATCAGAGCAGCTCGGCCTGACCATGGGTAGATCCCAGCGTGTCCCGCCGCCCGCCTCCGCCTCCTGCTGCAGCTCTATTTCTCGGTCACAGATGTGACAGGTGGCCTGAGGCTGTGGGTGGAGGAGGGGCAGCTTGGTGTCCCCAGCACGTGACTGTCCAGGCTGCTCTTGGGCCAGCCTGAGGGAAGGGGCGGAGAAGAGCTGGGAAGGTGCACAGTGCGTCCCCCTCCCCCACCCTCGGACTGGAACTCAGTTCTCAGCCTGGGGCTGGGAGGTGGGCCCAGGCTGCTGTCAGGATGGAGGAAGATGCCCTCAGGATGGAGGAAGAGGCCGGTGGAGTCTGGTCAGCAGCCAGTGAGGTCTTTACCGCAGGGGATACGCAGTGCGCCGACTCGCAGGAAAAATCTCTGCTTTAGTTTTTGAATTTTGCTCATTCTGTTTATCGTGCTGGTCATGCTAAGATTTGGATATTGTTGGTAGGAATCAGTGTCAATTGCATACAGTTGACTCTTGTACAACACAAGCTTGGGCTTTGCGGATCAACTTATACGTGGATTTTTTCAACCAAACTCAGGGAGAAAATACAGTGTTCTGCCATGTGAAACGCGTGTTGGAGGGCCACTCTTTAACATGCAGGTTCGGCAGGTCCACCTGTGGGGTTTGAATGTGCCTGGATTTGGTGTCCATGGGGTCCTGGAACCGACTCCCTGAGTACAGCGAGGCCATTTCTAGTAGCAGGTGGTTTATTTTGTGTTTTCCCCCTGGCTCCACACCCCGTTCTTAGAGACACGGCTGTCGCAGGGGGACCAGCTGGGGCAGGGGAAGAGTGGAGGGCACCTGGTAGAAGTGGCCGTGGACTCTTCCTAGGAACGATAACCATGGCCCCTACCATAGACAAAGATGTTGTCGGCCTCTGCTCTTCTTGTGTTGGTCTGGGGCACGCAGTGGCTGTGGGCTTGCGTGGTCCACAGCTCCGGGCACCGTGGTCCCTGACCCTGAAATCGCATCCAGTGCTGTGTCACCTTGGGCCAGCTGTCTCCTAAGGGGAAGGGAACAGGGAACAGCCCTCCCCCCGTGGCCTCCCCAGCACCACCCACCGCCAGGACCTCCAGTCTTGACCGTGCTGGGGGCTCCTCTGTGCTGGGGAGACCTTGTCCCAACAAGAGGACTCCATGGGCTGCAGGAGGTATCGGGCTATTTTCTCTCCTGGAATTGGGTTGCTGGCAGCTCCCAGATGCAGGAGGAAAGGCTCAGAAGTGCCTTCCTAATAAGGAATTGTTGACGTGAACTTTGGACAGCAGATACTGCTTACATTTCCTTTTCCGTTTTGATGCATTAATGGTGTGCGGCAACACCGTGACGCATGGGGAGGTGGGTGATGGGTGATTCCCCCCCACCCCCGCAAGGGGGCCATGCACCTGTTTGATGATAAGAAGGCATGCTTCTCTTACTGCAAATAAAAACTTCGATGGTTTTCTGCCAGAAAGACCCTGTCCTTTATGTAGGATACATAGAGGATCATTTGGCAAGTGATTGGGGATTTGGGGTTAAACTAAAAAGAAATTAATTTCATTTTATAGCACTCTGAACACATTTGCGTTAATTATTCATAGAGAATTTGAATAGCACACACTGTTCTGACTTCTGATTTCCGCCTAATGAATGGCATTTGCTGTAACGTGACAAAACCCTGAGTCTTAGAATTATTGGATAATGTGAAAAAAGGAAAAGTTAGTTCTCTGTTCTTTTGCTTTAGGGAAATTATATTATTTTTACAGTTACTTAGTTTTCTCCTTTCAAATAAGAAAAATTGCTTTCTTACTACCTGAAAATTCGTGAAGGTCAAGGGGACACACGCTGCAGTGCATTAAAAGCCACCATCAAATGTGGACGTGGACTCAGTTTCCCCGTTCTCACCCACCATCAAATGTGGACGTGAACTCAGTTTCCCCCTGTTCTCACTCACCATCAAATGTGGACGTGGACTCACTTTTCCTCTTTTCTCGCCCACCATCAAATGTGGACGTGGACTCAGTTTCCCTCAGTTCTCACTCACCATCAAATGTGGACGTGGACAGTTTCCCCGTTCTCACCCACCATCAAATGTGGACGTGGACTCAGTTTCCCTCTGTTCTCGCCCACCATCAAATGTGGACGTGGACTCAGTTTCCCTCTGTTCTCGCCCACCATCAAATGTGGACGTGGACTCAGTTTCCCTCTGTTCTCGCCCACCATCAAATGTGGACGTGGCTCAGTTTCCCTCTGTTCTTGCCTACTTTGCCACCATGGCTCATTTCACATTCACTCAGGAAAGGAAGAAACATTATTTTTAATAGGCATGAAGGCAGTTGTTTTGAACCTAAGGAACAGGACATAATTCCAGCAATGGAAATTACCAGCTGAGTTGGTGTGTGAGGTTTGGAAGGAAAAAAAAGGATTTTAACTTCCCCGCTCTGTGTGTGCCCACCTCCCCCAGTTGAGAGTCACAGATTTAATTACTTTAATTTTGAGCTTAAAATAATTTGACAGCCTAACAAAAACTACTACAGTCCTATAAAATTCTGCTTGTGTGTTTGGTTTTTCAGTTGCTTGGCTTAATATGGTAAATGAATGCATTATGAGTTGTTATTTTAGTAATTGCTATAAAAATTAATGTATGTTATAACCAAGTGTTATAAAGTTAATTTAGCACCAAAGTAAAGCTAAAGCTGCATTGATTTCCCGCTGTACTTGTGCTTAAAGACGGCTCCATGAGGCAGGCGCTGGGACCCTGCAGGCTGGTGGGAGCAGGTGCCACCTGGCTGGTGCGGTCGCCGCCCGTCCCCTCTTGCTGCCTGGCAGCTTTGCAGTTTCCAGGCTATGGGGGAGTTGAGGCCGGTGGTCAGTAAGAGACGATGAGGAGTTGGGTGGTGCAGGTTGGTGTGGGGTGGAAGGAGGCGTGGAGAGCCTGGGGAAGGCTGGACAGCAGCTCTGGTACCTGCACAGGGGGGCAGGGTGCGGGGCACGGGGCAGTGAGTAGCTCCTGGAAACAGCCCTTGGGGTTTTTATAGAAGAGCCTGTCTTCAGCTCTGCGCCACTTTCCTGCTGGCTCCGGGTGGAGGGTAGAGACGTCCAGTGCTTGTTTCTCCAGGTGAGGGCCCATCGGACACAGCCAGTGTTTCCTGGAGGCCCCTCACCTGAGAACGTGCCCCTGCTCTTCTCAGAACAAAACAAATCTTAGTTCAGCTTTACATGTCACCTTTTCCAGAAGGTGTTTAAGTCTGTGTGCCTGTTAAGTCACCTAACTTTAAAGAGTAATGCTACAATATGCTTCTTTTTAGGGGAGAAAACCGAGCTGATTTAAAAGATAAAGTCAGAGGTCGGGGTTGCAGCATTTTGCAGGAGAGTTGGTTTATGTCCTAGTGGGCAGCAGTGTTTCCTTAACTATTGTGTTTGCTCTATTATTACATTACAGAGGTGGCACTTCAAACATAGGGAAATGGAAGGCAAAACAGCCCACCCCATTCAGCGATAAACGTTATCAACATATTCATGCACTTCCTTCTGCTGTTTTTGCTCTTCACTTTTTATTTTAAGACCATGCTCATAGGATAGATATATAATTGTTTATGGTGACTTTAAAATCACCTTTCTTGTTAAAAAGAGTACTTTTTCATTCTGGAAAATTTAGACAACATGTTTTGTTTAAAAATTAGTTATAATACCACCATCAAGTCATCAATGTTTTTATACGTTTTCTTGGTCTCTTTATGGACTTAATATATACAATTTAACAAATTGGAAATAACATAATTTTGTGAGTAAAATGTTTCTTGCCATTAGAGATAGAGCAGAGAGGAGGCACAGGGCTTCCCACTGGATGAGGTCCTCCCAGGGTGGGACCAGCGGCCTCCCAAGTTTAGGGTCCGCATGGAGTAGGATTTCTAAATCGCCTTACACCACACCCCCTGCAACCATGCGCCACTTTGATAAGGGGGTGTACTCTGATAGAGTTTTCAAGACAAGACTTTCCTGGATCTGAGGCTGTTTCAGCTGCTTCTGGAGATAGCAGCTCTGGGACGTTTGTGCCTGCTCTCCCTCAAGACCCCAAGGATGCCACGTCCTTATCTTTTGGAATCCAGTGTTGTAGAGGAGAAGTCTGAGGCCAGTTTGATTTTTGCTTTGTGGTAGGAAACTGATGTTTTCAGGCTTTCCCCCTTTATTTCCATAATGAAGATGATGTCCCACCTCATCCAGAGGTGTCTTTATTGTCTTGTCGGGAATGTCCAGCCCTTAGGTGCCTCTTCAGGTCCTCAGTCCCTTTCTCAACTTCCTTGCAATCCTCCCCATCTCATCCATCTTCACTGTAATTCTGTTATTTTTTTTATTTTTGCGCTCACTTTCCCATGCGACTTTTGTTCTTGTTTCACAGTTGCCCGTGCCAAACTTTATGTCTGAGGCTTGGGGGCCGTGTTTTATTCTGTTAGCCTCTGCATGTACTTTTGAGAAGTGGGGGCGGGGGTTGCCCCCCGGGTGCTGTTTCAGCTGGATCTGCCCAGACTCTCTGAAGTGGGGGCATCAGGCAGAGCCCAT
>NW_012115255.1:1004935-1006262 GCF_000951035.1 Colobus angolensis palliatus | reverse complement strand
TGGTGCTGAACCCTACGTCTGAGGTTTGGGGGCCGTGTTTCATTCTGTCTGCCTCTGCATGTACTTTTGAGAAGTGAGGGTGGGGGTTGCCCCCTGGGTGTTTCAGCTGCACCTGCCCAGACTCCTTGAAGTGGGAACGTCGGGCAGAACCAGTGTGGCTCTACAGTGGGCTCTGGTGCTGACAGAGCAAGAAGCCGCACTCCCAGGACGCGCCTGCAGCTGTGGGCAGGTCTGGGATTGTGACAGGATCATTTCCTTCTCTAAAATACATCTCAGCTATTATCCAGAGGTTGGCTGTAGGCTTTCAACAGCTTCACTCTTCTTAGTGACCAGGAGACAATTCACTAAACAGAGTTGCTGTCAGGGTTTAATTAGGAATTTCTGCCAGAGGCTGGTGGGACAGCTCCCTCTGCAAGCCTCCTGCAGCCTCCCCGTCCCCACTCTTGGGCCCAGCCACCTGCCTTGGACTGTGGAGGCTGCACATTCTCTGTTCTCCTGAGGGGCTCCTGGACTTCGGGACAGCCTTGGCAAGCTGATGTGTAACTCCCAGTCTCTTCTCTTTTTAAGTAAGAAATACGCTCATGGAATCCTGATCTTCTAAATTGTTTCATCTTTTTAAAACAGCCACAGCTTCCTAAGCCACCTTGTGTCTGAATGTGAATCACTTGTTATTTTTCACTGCAGAATGAACAGAACTGGAATCGTAGGATTTAGAGGGTGATGAAAAGACAGAGGTTAGGATATTCCATTTTCTCACCTCTTCCTTACACTTTTTCCTTGAATGCACCCCTCGTATGTCTGTGAAGTTCTTCCCAATTCTGTAACGCCACTCCATCCTCAAGTGGAACATTTGTGAACAGTAACAAGTATTGATGTGTGCAACTCTGCAACCCAGCTGGAATTAATGCTTTTTATTTATCAATGGATGGTCATCAGATGGCCAGAGGGATTCCCTGTGCATTGCGGGGGCCCCGTGCCTGCTTGTGAGTGACATGCACATGGCGAGGGCTAGGGAATCTCAGCCTCTGTGATTCGAGTAGTGACATCGTTTACGCAAGGCAGGTGGACGACTCTGAGCTTGGCATGCTCCTGGGTGGCACAGCACAGCTGACATGGAGTGGGGCAAGGGATTGTTCCACAAGCTTCTGTGTTTTGTTTTGTTTTGTTTTTGTTTTTGAGATGGAGTCTCTCTCTGTCGCCCAGGCTGGAGTGCAGTGGCGCGATCCAGGCTCACTGAAAGCTCCGCCTCCTGGGTTCACGCCATTCTCCTGCCTCAGCCTCCCGAGTAGCTGGGACTACAGGTGCCCACACCACACCCGGCTAATTT
>NW_012115255.1:988096-1004870 GCF_000951035.1 Colobus angolensis palliatus | reverse complement strand
CTACAGGTGCCCACACCACACCCGGCTAATTTTTTTTGTATTTTTAGTAGAGACGGAGTTTCACTGTGTTAACCAGGATGGTCTCGATCTCTTGACCTCGTGATCTGCCTGCTTTGGCCTCCCGAAGTGCTGGGATTACAGGTGTGAGCCACTGTGCCTGGCCTGTTTTTGTTTTTTTTTTTTTGAGATGGAGTCTTGCTTTGTCATCCAGTTTGGAGTGCAGTGGCACGATCTTGGCTCACTGCAACCTCCAGTCACTGCAACCTCTGCCTCCCAGTTCGAGCAATTCTCTTGCCTCAGCCGCCCAAGTAGCTGGGATTACAGGCATGTGCCACCATGCCTGGCTGATTTTTGTATTTTTAGTAGAGACAGGATTTTGCCATGTTGGTCGGCTGGTCTTAAACTGTTGGCCCCAGGTGATCTGCCCGCCTTGGCCTCCCAAAGTGCTGAGATTACAGGCATGGGCCACTGCACCTGGCCCTGTGTTTGATTCTTAAATCTTCTTTTTCTTTTTAATATTTCTCTTTCTGGACGGCCATTCAGTGGATATGGAGGAAGAGTTCACAGATGTCTGTATTACATTTCTTTCTTAAATTAGCCTCCCTTGAACACGGCTATAGGGTACAGACGCGTGAAGGGCTGAAAGGGTGTTTGCGTCCCAGTAAGTGTGAGCATGGGGCTGGTCTGTGAGACCCCAGTGCCGGTGAAGGCACCCGTGTGAGATGGCCTGGGATGAGGGTGTGCAGAGCCCTGACCATGGCACACACCCTTCAGCTTTGATGTTTCAGGCCATTGCTCTGGTCGTCAGTGAGCAGAAGGTCTAACAGCAGTGATATTTATCACTGGTTGTGTTGGCCAATGTGTTAGGAGGGTGAACCTGTTTGACTTAAGCTGCTTGACTGGTTTACATTTAAATAGATACCTGGTGATCTGGTGCCTGGACACTTGCTCTGTGACCTGCCCCATGTGGCTTCTCCCTCTGGTATGCATTAGGTGAGATGGGCGTGTTTAGGGTGGTGTGGCCTTAGACTGGAATGCATTAGAAGTGCAAACCCTGCCTCACCCCAGATCTGCCCCACCCCAGTGTGACTTTTGGAGACAGAGGCCCAGCATCCTTCACCTGCCCTTCAGGTGGGTCTGAGGACACTGAGGTTTCAGAGCGCTGCTTTGCTGGCACACCAGCAAGTCCTGCTTAAAGAGGCCAGGATCTGAAATCGAAGGTTACCAAATTGTATGGCAGAAAAATAGAAACATTTCCTTAGAATGGGTGTAGGAAGAAAAATGATTTCCTTCATCATATCTGGAAAAGATTTCAAATTAGTAACTAGCACTATTTGGAATTATTAGTGGTCTCCTGTATTTCTTATTATTGTTATTATTTTTTGATACAGGGTCTCACCCTGTTGCCCAGACTGGAGCGCAGTGGTGTAATCTTGGCTCCCTGCAACCTCTGCCTCCTGGGCTCAGGTGATCCTCTCACCTCAGCCCCCTGAGTATCTGGCACTACAGGCATGATACCACACCTGGCCAATTTTTGTATTTTTTTTGTAGAGATGGGGTCTTGCTATGTTGCCCAGACTGGTCTCGAATTCAAGCATTTCTCCTGCCTCAGTCTCCCCAAATGTTTCTGTACCCCTGCCCCAACAAGGACGGACAAGAGGTGTGAGCCACACTCCTGGCCTCCTGTCTTTCCTTGTTGGAGCAGGGTTGTAGAAGCACTTGCGCAGCTGACTTGAGTACATCTCATTTTCCTTTGTTTTCCTCATGGGTAACCTGGCAGTGCTGTGCACCAGTGCTGCTGGCCAGCTGTTTTTTCGATGGACTGGCAGAAAATCAAGCTGAGACCTGGCTTCCTTTCTCCCTGGGTACTGACCAGGTGGGAGAGGAGGGACGTTATCTGAGTATCATCTTCATGAGGGCTGGTGGAGAAACATCAACTTTAAGGTACCTGGGATCTAAGGCATGGAACCCAGCAGTGCAGCGGAACGCAGGGGATGTAGCCTTGGGAGCAGAGACTTGCGGGCCCGTGCCCTCGTTCCTGGCAGGGTCTGAGTGCAGGAACAGGTTGGTGACCCAGCCAAGGTCACGGAGCAACCTGCCGAGACCTGCCTGGATGCATGGCTGGCGTCCGTGCTGGCCCCAAAACTGCCCATTTGGGGATTCCCTGAAGTTGCAGACCCACCTAGGGGTCCAGAGAGCGTCCCAACCATGACCTCAAAGAACGGGGTGTTGCCTTGAGATCCTCCAAGGTGAGGGTAGGATTTTTTTTTTTTTGCAACTAACAATAATTTGTTGTGAATGATCTTGGACCTATTTTCCACTTCTTTGTATAGGAAGAGAGACAGAATGAAAAGTCTCAATGTACCAGAAGCCATGTAATGAAGTCGTGGGGTTAACATTGTTGATTATTAGGTAGCATCACGTTAATTGGAACATATTCACACGTGTCCACAGCGTGTGCGTGTGCCCAGTCCGATGAGCACGTTGGGTTGGGGTCGCTGCTGGTTCATGTAGCCCCTCTGGGTGGGGCTTTCTCTGTGGCTTGCCCAACACTGTTGCTGCTGCCTCTGTTGGAGTTCAGACTTGACCGGCCTTGCTGCCACCAGGTTCTCGGGGTCTGTGCACCCTCTTCCCCGGCGCGCACCCTCGTCCCCGCGCGCACTCTCTTCCTGGTGCACCCTCGTCCCCGCGCGCACCCTCTTCCCGGCGCGCACCCTCTTCCCGGCGCGCACCCTCGTCCCCGCGCGCACCCTCGTCCTCCTTCGTGTCCACCCGGGGTCTGCTGTGTGTTTCTACTCAGGCCATGCCCACCTCTTGCTGTGAGCTCAGTTTATTGAGGTGCGGTGAGAAACCAACAGAGGGGAGCAGTGTCCGAGGCTGTCAGGGTGGGAGGGAGCCTTGGGCATCTCTTCCCCAGCTCTGGCGACCCACCCTTCGTGATGTGGTGCCGGGGAGAGAGGTGAGTTCTAAAGGTAAGACCGCCATGATTTTCTGAGTCTTAATTATCTAACACTGGGCCATCTGCCGTGTCGCCCCATCGAAGGGCACCTCTAGAGACAAAGCAAAGCCTCTGGTGGCCGTGGGCGGGGCGGCCATGCCTGTCTGTGGGTCTTGTAGAACCTACCCGGCCCCGCCAGCCGTGGGGATGTTCAGGCACTTGCTGCCTGTGGGAGGTGTGTGTTAGCCACGTGGTAAGTGCGGACGCCTGGAGGGACAGGCACAGGCCCACAGGCGTGGTGAGTGTGGGAGATGTAGCCGCGTGGGGACGTGTGGAAGGACAGGCACAGGCCCACAGGCGTGGCGGGTGTGGGAGAAAGTGCACAGAGTGCCCAGCAGATGCCATGTGGTCAGCGGAAGCCGTGAACACAGGCCGGGCTCGGGAGACACATTTGGAAATACACTTTAAGCAACATCAATGGATAATGCTGCGATTTGGCTTCCTCCCGTGGTCCGAAACACGTTCTAGTGATGCCGCTGCTTTGTGTGTACCTGAGACAAGGGTCTACATGTATTAGGGCCTTGATGTAATCTGTAAAACGGGCACAGAATGACTATTTCAAAGAGGCACTGGACAAGAAAGCGTACTCTATTCAGTGCAATGAGAATGCTTCATTGTCATAAGCAAAGTACAATGCCTCCAAGGCAAGCTTGCCGTGTGTTTAATGACCTTGGACACGAGCTTCCTAAACCTGCTAGAAAGTGCTTCCAGCATGGCTTCATGCAGTGGCTTCAGTGGAGAATGTGCATGTGCGGCTGATACTGAGAGCTGGGCTGCACCCTCCTGACCTGAGGGGTCCCCATGTGTGGACCGTGAGCCGGGCAGCACCCTCCCGGCCTGACGCATCCCCATGTGTGGACCATGAGCCGGGCATCCTGACCTGACAGGTCCCCATGTGTGGCCCGTGAGCTGGGCAGCACCCTCCCTACCTGACGGGTCTCCTTGTGCCCAATGTGGGACCTCTGTCACTCAAGCAAGTGACACACATCAAACTGAATGCAGGGAGAAGGGTCCAGGATTGCATGCGGGCTCCGTGTCTCATCCTTCTGAGGCCTTCTGGGAAGCCAGGAGGGCAGTGGGGTCTTTTGTGTGTTTCCTCCTGGTGGCTGTGAATTTGTAGAAATGGCTCTTTGCAAAAGGGCCCGGAGGTGGAATCAGAACCTGTCCTGCAAAGGATGATGCCTTCGCGGGCACCTCTTTCTGCCACTCCAGTGCTCCTGTGATTTTCAATATGTGCACCCTGCAGACTTCAGCCTGCTAGTGTCCTGGGGGAATAGATGCCAGGATTGCTCCAATGCCTGCAAACCTGAAACAGGAATTTCTCTGCATTAAGTTGGTCACCAAAGTGGGAGGTAAGGGGAGAGGGGAAGGAACTTCTTGGCCTCGTCAGCCCTTTTCTTGAAACTCACAGTCAAATTTTATCAAATTCTCGGTGATGGTGCTTCAGGCGATGCACTTACATATGTTATGTCTTGTTTTCTGAGTATGGTGCTTCGAGAATTTAAATATTAAGGTGAAATTGCCATGCACAGTTGAATTGGCACCATAATTTGATTCTCTGCAAAGCTTTTTGGTTTCCTGTTAGGGTGACTTACCATTTTTTGAGTTAACTGAAGCACACTCTACTGTCAGCACAAAGGAGCCACTGTATAGTTAGGACGTCAAATTAAATAGAATTCTCCTAAATGGAGCGTGCTCTGTTCATAAATTTTAAAAATTCACTTATTCATCAAACACATACTGAGTTCTTATCACCCTGGTTGCTAGTCACTGTTCATATATATTTTTAAGGAATTACTTCCACCTAGCTCTGAAATAACATTGCATTTAGAGTTTAGCCCAGAGGTGATTAAGCATGAACTTTTCTCCGCAGTCTTGTTTTCATTTTTACTTGAGAGCATGTTCTCAGACTCGGTGCCCAGCTGACATTACCGTGCATTGCCCGAGGCACACACCTGGCGGGGCTGTGTCTCTGGGGCTTTAGAGCAGGAAGGAAGGGCTGCCAGGTGTCTGGCCCTTCCATGTTTCCCTGGGGGAGGGATTAGGCCTTGGGCAGGAGTCTTGGCTTGTCTTACTGGATTAGCTGGTGTCTCTCAGTCAGCTCTGCCTTGGTGTTAAGCTCTGGACTGACTCTGACCTCTGAGTGGCAGAGGAGAGGACGGCGGTTTAGAATCGGTCATGCAGACCGGGGCACCCAGCGGGTCTCGGATAAAAAGTGGTGGCAATTGATCACTTCCCTTTTTGGGAGAACTGTGTGGATGGACTCAGACCTCTTCCTTTTGATTTTATCTTGAGACTTTGTAGAAGCAAAAATGCCTTTTAAAAAAATTAAATGGTGGGCTTTTGTAATGTTTGTGTCTCCCCAAGATTCACAAGTTGGAATCCTCACCCCTGAGGAGCTGGTGCCAGGAGGGGGAGCTTTGGGCGGTGAGGAGGTCGTGAGGGTCTCATAAATGGGATTTGTGCCCTCAAAAAAGGGACTACAGAGAGCTCCCTCGCTCCTTCCACAGTGTGCGGACCCAGTGAGGAGGCGCCGTCTATGAACCAGGAAGCCCTCACCAGGCAAACCTGTCAGGCCTTGACTATGGACTTCCCAGCCTGAGACTGAGACTGAGAGCTGTGAGAAATGAACTTGTGTCGTTCGCCAGCCCCCGCCCAGCCTGTGGTGTGTTGTGAGAGCAGCCTGGGTGGACAAAGGCAGGTCGTGAATTTTCTGTCATACTTTCTGGCTTCAGATACTTTCTAGGGAGGTGTCTCGGCTGCCCGCAGCCCCTCCAGACGTTTCTGATCGCGGTGCGGTGCTGGTCGCGGCCGCGCCGTCAGTGACCAGGAGCAGGAGCTCGCGCCCCTCGTGAACCGGCAGCCTCACCCGGAAGCTGCTGAGAAGCGTTTGACAGAAGGTGGTCGTGCCTTGAGACTGAAACTTCCTGTTTACGGCGAATGAAGGTGCAGAGCAGGGAATTTATTGATGGCCCGAGAAACAGATGCCTCTGAGGTAGGGGATGTTCTGCAGGACGGTGGCCCCGGACTCTCGAAAAGTGAAGATCACAGATAAAAGGGGTGCGAGGCTGTCCCTGACGAAGACGGGGAAGGAGAGTCACTCAGCGCAGTGTGTGGCCCGGATAGAAAAGACGTTTTCGGGACGATTGTGCTACCTGAACATAACCTGGACAGCGATGCTCTGGAATCGTTCTTGTCTGCCGATGATGGCACTGCGGCTGCAGAGGGGCCCTTGTTCCTAGGGAATGTGTCCCTGAGGACTCGCTGAGGCAGCAGGAGCCTCTCACCTTCAAGTGGCTCCAGAGGAGAAACAAATCTGTCTCTCTGTCTGATCTACAGAGAGAGTGAGAAAGCCAATCTAATGAAATGTTAGCAGTTGTTGGAGCTCCACGTGGAGAAAACTTGGCCACTCGTTGTACTGTTCTTCCACTTTTTAAATATGTTAGAACATTTTCATAATGAAATTGTGGGAAAGTAAAAATAAATCTGGAAATTAGAACAGAAGTGAGTCCAGCCAAGCGCTCTTGGGTTCAGCCGGGAAGAGCCAACCGTCCGTTGGTGTTCTCTCGACTCGTCGTGGGGATTTCCTCCTCCTGGGTTCACCACCTAGTTTTCCTTGTGATAGTTATTTTATACATAGCTATGAGCATAGGTGGTACTGAAAACACACGTTTAGTGTAGTTTGTCATTAAGAATTTGGAGAACTGGCTAAAGAAAGCACTTGTACAGAGTTGAGATGAGCACTGCCTGCCCCAGCGTCTGTGGTAACAGCTTCACTTGGGTGCAGAGCTTGGCAGAGGTTTGAGTGACTCTGTCTCGATGGTCCTCTGTCAGGGGACAAGGTTAAGCATCACCACCGAGGGCCCTGTTGAGCCTCTGGGCTGGAAGTAACTTACTCCGGGCTGGCGAGGCAGCCTCTGGGGGCCTTTCCTGACAAAGCCCTTGACTGAGCTGCGGTTTGGCCACCTCTGCCCTCGCCTCCCCGACTGCAGGGCCTCAAGGTCTCACCACCTCCAGCCTGAGCGCCCAGTGCCCAGGGGCAATTTCCCGCCTTCCCTGGGGACTCAGGATGCTGGCTTCTGGGGCAGTGCCCACAGCTGGGCCCCTCCTCCCGGGCTGGGGGCAGGGCTAGCCACGGCCTCCTGCTGTGTCCCACTGGCCATGTCTCCGCAGCTGCAGCCCACACTGGGTGGCCGCTCCTGCTTCTGTTGGATGAGGAGATGCAGGCCTTCACCCAGGCCCCCGTGGGGCCCTCAACAGCCCAGAGACCCGGCTTCCCGGCCTCGCCCCCGCTGGCCCCAAGGCTGTGCCGCTTCCCCCTGCCCAGCCCCTGGTCTCTGTACAGTGTCTGTCCAGGATGTCTGTCCATCCGTCCTTGACGCGGCCGCTGTCATCCTAGTCTGTGAGGGGCGAGCACAGCCCCGGTGCGGCCGATGTGGAGATGCTGGTGGACTCCAGTGTGCAGGGAAGTGCGTTCCTTCATATCTACAGCCTCTGTGCAGCCAGCTGGGAGCTCACCCCATTCACAGGTGGATGTGCCTTGTTTTTTGGCCCAATTGCCTACATTAAGTCAGAAGAATCACAGTTACATGCTTTTCCGGCTTTTGTGACCGTCCGCCTCCCTCCTCTGCCTGGGGCTGGAGGGTGGGGTCTGTCGTGGGTTCGTGGAACCCTCTGTTCTTGTGTGACCACCAGGGACTGTTACCCAGGCTGATTCCACAGGAGGAGTTTGGGGTGAGTTCCTGGGTGAGAGTTGGGAAGACGGACGTCTGCATAAACCTTGCTTGTTCGTGGTTATTCCTCTCAGTCTTCTTAACTTCTGAAAAATTGGGGGCCAGTTTGAAATAAGGATTTAGGTATGGATCGGTGAGGACAGAATGTTGGTCTAATTGGCTTTACGTTGTGTGTGATAATTTTACACTACCTTTGGGAAGAAATGAAGATGTTGACAGTGTCATTAGAATTCTTTCTTTCTTTCTTTCTTTCTTTCTTTCTTTCCTTTCTTTCTTTCTTTCTTTCTTTCTTTCTTTCTTTCTTTCTTTCTTTCTTTCCTTTCTTTCTTTCTTTCTTTCTTTCTTTCTTTCTTTCTTTCTTTCTTTTTTTCTTTCTTTCTTTCCTTTCTTTCTTTCTTCTTTCTTTCTTTCTTTCATGGAGTCTCGCTCTTGTTGCCCAGGCTGGAGTGCAATGGTACAGTCTCGGCTCACTGCAATCTCTGCCTCCTGGGTTCAAACAATTCTCCTGCCTCAGCCCCCCAGTAGCTGAGATTATGGGCGCTCACCACCACACCCAGCTAATTTTTTGTATTTTTGGTAGAGATGGGGTTTCGCTCTTAAGGACATTGTTCATTAAGTATTAATTGGTGGCCTACCATTGAACTAATGTTAGTGTAGTACTGACATTATCAGCCACGGCAGAAACTTACTTGGCATCCCTGGAAAGGAGGGCAGGGAAGCGTAGTGCCCTGAAACCGCCTCATTCTCCAGTGCTACTTCCAGCTCTGAGCTGATGATGGTCTTTGTGAGTGGATGTGCCCTGGACAAGTAGTTTAGTGCAGCTGCCTTGGACAGGCAGGTTAAAAGTAACAAACTGCCACAAAACTCAGCTAATAAAATGTCAGGAGAGACTTGGGGCGCCAGGAAGGGGTGAGGCCTGTCTCCCTGTGTGCCGTCTGTGTGGAGCCTCAGTACCTAGGGGACAGCGTTTACGCAGAGCCCCAGGTTTTTATCAGCGTTTCCCTGAATAAAGTGCCACTTGTGGGCTGCGGACTGGGAGGCTCTTTCTGATGATCAGGTTTCGTAATGTGGGATCATCAGTAGGCAAGGTGGACCTGAGGGCCGTCGGATCTGGAGACTGTCCAGGGCTGCTTTCTGGAAGGCGGCCAGCCTGCTGGAGGGGGACGACAGGCTTGTCCCTTCAGCAGTCAAGACACCAAAGAGAGTCTTTCTGAGAATAAAAGAGAGAAGCTTTTAAGGAAAAAAGCAGTTTCTCTCTCTGTTTGGGAGTTGAGTGCATTTTCCCGCATTTATTCGGAGACGTTCCTCAGTTCCCACCATGTGCCGTTGCCCCGCTGTGGGGTAGGGCCACCCCACCACGTACCTAACCCAGGAAAGCTCCTCTGCAGTTATTTCAGAGGCCGTGTGCATTTCTCTTGCCTCAGTGGGTAGAGTGGGTTTTTCTTCCTACTGTTTTTAGTCAGTTTTCTTAATCTAGCCTGTTACTGGGATAAGTTGCAGAGCCGAGCAGTTTTAAAACCAATCTTTATACCCTGCGTAGGGAGCAGTCCACCTGTGACCGGTTTGTTCCTGGAGGTGCTGCAGTGGCCTTGGTTACGCAAGGGCCCTGTGGCTTGGGATGGGCCGAGGAAGGAGTGCGTGAGCAGCAGGCACTGGCTGGAGGCAGGGGAAGCGTGGCCACCTGTGGCTGGAACTCCCCCCATCCAGTCGACCGCACCGCTGGGACGTCAGTGCTCTTGCCCTGGACGTTTTCTCTGAATGTTCAGTGCCCAGGCTCTTGGGTACACAGGTGGCCCTGGGTTTTATTTGAAAAGGGTGTCACAAACAGTGAAGTAACCCTCGTGCCTAAGCTTTGATTGACATGAAGGAATGTAGAGGCTGCTGAAATCCTGGTCATTTTAGAACAAAGTGTTTTATTAACAGTTTTCTTTTTTTTTTTTTTTGAGACGGAGTCTCGCTCTATCGCCCAGGCTGGAGTGCAGTGGCTGGATCTCAGCTCACTGCAAGCTCCGCCTCCCGGGTTTACGCCATTCTCCCGCCTCAGCCTCTGGAGTAGCTGGGACTACAGGCGCCCGCCACCTTGCCCGGCTAGTTTTTTGTATTTTTAGTAGAGACGGGGTTTCACCGTGTTAGCCAGGATGGTCTCGATCTCCTGACCTCGTGATCCGCCTGTCTCGGCCTCCCAAAGTGCTGGGATTACAGGCTTGAGCCACCGCGCCCGGCCTTATTAACAGTTTTGATCCCTGTTGAGGTAGAAGGATCTCGTCCTCATGCTCCTCAGTTCCTTCCAGAATCAGCTTCCAGTTCAGCTGCAGAACAGGTTCTGGTGGTGGCTGGAACAGCGTAGGCAGGTGCCATCGGGTCTGAGTTCACACTGGTGCCCACGTGGTCTCCAGTTACGGTGCAGGCCATGGGGTCTGAGTTCACAACAGTGCCCGCGTGGTCTCCAGTTATGGTTGGGGCCGTGGGGTCTGAGTTCACACTGGTGCCCGTGTAGTCTCCAGTTACGGTGCAGGCCGTGGGGTCTGAGTTCACACCGGTGCCCGTGTGGTCTCCAGTTAACGGTTGGGGCTGTGGGGTCTGAGTTCACACCAGTGTCCGCGTGGTCTCCAGTTATGGTTGGGGCCGTGGGGTCTGAGTTCACACTGGTGCCCACGTGGTCTCCAGTTAACGGCTGGGGCCATGGGGTCTGAGTTCACACCGGTGCCTGTGTGGTCTCCAGTTACGGTGCTGGCCATGGAGTCTGAGTTCACACTGGTGCCTGCATGGTCTTCAGTTACAGTGCTGGCCGTTTGTGCATTTCTGGGAAGTTAGAAGAAGGATCATTTTGTCACCTCTCTGCCCTCCCACACCTGACCTATGCTGGGCCACCGTGAATTCTTCCTTTTAACTGTTTCTGTCATCACGGGCAACACTCATGTTTTGTGGTCCATATTTGCCTTTTCTGAAAACGGATTCTGTGTTGCTTTATAGAATCACGTGGTCTCTTTTATGAATTTCGCTTTTCTTTAAGAAAATAATCGTGCTTTTGCTTTTATCTCTTCAATCTGAACTCTGTTCCCTGACAGGCTCTTGCCAGCTCGAAAATTAAAAGTAATCTTTGATTATACTTAATACTTTCTAAAGTTTTCAAAAGTTTATCAGCATGTGGATTACTGAACATTGTTTATTTAATGGAAAATTACATTCTAAGTAGAGTCTTAGAGTGAAAATGATCTTTTGATTTTATTAAAAGATTCAGGTAAAAATATTAAAATACCTTCGCCAAACTTCATGCCTGTGAGTATCGTGAAAACATTAAGCTGCTCTCTGCTCCCGGGAATGCATGAGTAGAGTATGTGTTTGAAAGCGTCATTCCAGTCTTAAGTTTTAGGTATTCTTAAAGGGGTTGGCTGGAGAAGTGACATTTAGCGTTGAGTGAATGTTTGATAAAGATTTGTCTCGATATAAAAATAGTTAAAAACAATCTTTAGTGTTTCCTGTCAGGGTTCACCCATTAAAGAATGGTCTTGTGAAAAACACATTAAGAGTGTTGGCGCCCAGAGGTGCTACCCTGCCCACAGTTTCATCATCTGCTGTCACCAGGCGACACACCCAGCGTTTAGCTGCATGTCAGATGTGGCCATGGGGCCGCAGGACATCCCTGCGGACGGATGTTCTTATGCAGATTAATGAGGATGGAGACCGCTGCAGAACGGTAAGCCCCCCAGGGGCTGACAGAAGCCTGGGAACCAGAGTCGCTGCTGCCCTGGGTGGAAGGAAACCTCCCTGGAAGATGGAAACGCAATAAGGAGAAAGTACCAAGGCACATGATGCTGTGAAAACGGAGATGCTTTAATTAAATTAACAATTAAAATCATTTTAATTATGTGAATTATTTGAACTCATTGTAGTTCTTTTTAGGAAATTAATACTTAAAGCAAGTTTGTTTTTTGAATTGTTTGAATTAATTGAGTCAGCACAAGAGTTAGCATTGATATCTGACCCTCTTCCAGGGTTGGGGCAGAGGAGATGGGGGCAGAGGAGACGGGCCTCCCACCCGCTTTCCCCTGGAGCTCAGCCAGAATTTCCCATTGAGGAGCCCTCAGCTCCCTGAGAGCCAGGAGCTCTTGCGGAGAAGCCGCTGTCGGCATGCCACCTGCTTTGCTGGCCCTGCTCTGCCATCCCTGTGCTCCAAGGCCCGGACCCTGCCACTGCCTGTGCCAGACGGGTCTCAGGGAGGTGCCAGCCAGGGGGTATGCATGGCGAGGCCTGGGCATCGCTGTCCGGTTTCCATGGCTGCCAGTTTCATTCTCTCGCTGTGTGTCCCCCTAGCAAGACACATGAGCTTCCTTGAGGACAAGACCCTCTCCTGTCACCTCGTCTGTTTCCTGAACGTTCTCTGCACTAGCACGGCCCCGGGATGCAGCCCTCGGGAATCAGGGTGTCGGCAATAGTAGGGCGGGTCGCTCTGCTGGGCACCACGATGGATGGTAGCCACTGTGCTTCACTTTGGGGAGACGTTTCAGTACAAAAGTAATTTTAAAATTTCACCATTATTTCAAGACAGCTGAGAGCCTATTAGCACAGAATCCCTGGTCTGAATGAAATCAAACAGTTCTTATTAATTATTCATGATGCCATGAATATGTTACCTTATTTTTTATAATTGCCAATCTGTATAATTAACCCTTCATTTAGTTGAAGTACTTAACAGTAAGTAAAGCTATAATTACAACTGTTTTAAAAGTATATGGAAGAATGTATAAATGTTTAATTAGAACCACTTCTTTTAGTTTCATAGACATTTTTTTACTTGTCAACGAGGATCTTTAATTATTTAAACCAAAAGAGAAAAACAGACCAGAAAAGCAAAACACCTAGTGAAGCTCGGAACTGCGAAGGTGGCATCGTCCCTTAGTCTCGGGTTTTGCCTCTTGGGTTTGTGACGTGGTCGGGGTCCTTGTCTTTGATTTCCTAGCACAAGTTGTTAAAAAGTTGGAAGTGAGTGTGGAGATGAGTTAGTCCAACTTGATTCTTTCACGGATGAGAAGTGAATTATCTTCAGCAAGGTGGGTGCAGGCGTGGTCCCCGGGGGTCACTGTGGTGAACAGGCCGCCCTTGTGGGGAGCCAAGTTCGTCATCAGTGGGACAGAGCCCTGGACACTTCCCCGGCTGGCCAGCCTCTTCCTAGAACCCCACACATTGCAAAGGATGCAGTCCAGATCTATACCATAACGAAACGAGGGTGATTACAGAAAGCACCACGATCTCAGCTGAGTGGCTCTGAGCGCAACAATGTTAGGGCACCTCAGCATCCTGTGTGGCTCAGGCTGTGCCCAGCAGGGAGGCCGGCCCGATTGAGCTGCCATCTCCACCCTGAGAGCGAGGGCTCCTTCCCCCAGTGCGGGTTAAAGCATCGTGTGTCCACCTGTGCAGTGGCTGGTCCCAGTGTGCCCTGGAGGGCAGAAACCCTGGGTCCTGCCGCTGGTCCGGGGCATCTGCTTCCCCTTCCTGCAGTTCCTGGGAGGGTCTGTGTGTCCAGGGGCTCTGATCCCTGCCTCAGGACCACGGGTGAGGAGTCAAGATCGCCCACTTTGGAGCTGGCCCGGATCTTGGTTCTGTGGATCCTCGCTGTGTGGCTCTGGAGCAGTTCTGTTCTCAGGAGAGGGATCCTCACAGCCGCCTCTTGGGGCCCTGAGAATTAATAGGAAGACCCCTGGGTAGCTGCTCATGGCCCTGTGCGGGGCCAACCCTGTGTCTCCACCAGTTCCTTCCCTCTGTGCTCCCCCACACTGTCACATCGCCAGCCTTTATTTCCTTTTCCTTGGACCCAGGCAGCGAATGCCCCGCTTGCCTTGGCAGCCCCTTCTCTAGTCTGTCCTCAAATCACTTCCTGACGGACAGCCCTGACTAGCCATCGGCGTGACCAAAACCCCACAAAAAGAACCCAACTTTCCTATTAAGCTGTGCAGAGCTGTCCCAGCCCCACTTCCCACAGGCTGTCCTCATTCACCATGGGATCTGTGGTTCTCACCTGGGGCTGGGGGTGCCCCTGGCATCCGGTGGGGAGTGTCAGGGATGTCCCTCCAGGCCCAGTACAGTCCCCCAGCCGGTGGCCAGCAGACAGCAGCACCCAGCCTGATGTCCCTGTGGCTTCTGGTTCCCCGAGGCCAGCTGTGCTTTGCTGCCTCTTCATCCTCTCAGACGGGTGCCCTCTCTCCACCTTCGCTGGTTAGCAGTGTTCCATCCATTAGAGCTCAAAGCACTGCCTCCCGGCATCGCAGCCCCTTCTCCTCGCTTGCCGTCTGCCTGTGCCCCGCGGTCTGTACCGTGTCCTCACGGACCCATCGGAGCGAGGCTCCCAGGGACGGAGTGGTTCCTGTTTGTGTCTCTGTCCCACCTTCTCTGGACCTGGCACTGTGCCCTTTGCCAACAGAGGTCTTGGGTTGATTGTCAGCAAAGCAGACAATCTATATGGCTCTAAATGGCTGTGAACATGCTTGATTGGGGTATTTTAAAAATAATTGGATATGTAAACATTTGAGTGTGACACAGGTGGATTTTTGGGTGAATGGTCTTGCTCTTCAGGGAATAACCACAGGCCCATCCACAAGGACCATTTCTGGCTGGTTTATGGAACGCTGTTCTACCTGGTTAATTTTGAACGTTATCTCAGCCTGAGAAGTAGCTCAGCATGTGACGAAGATCACTAGTTTGAATCCTAATCTGCTCCTTAGGAGCTGCACCTTCCATGCCTCCGTTTCTTCCTTGGTTAGGTAGGGAAGGTATGAGCTACCTCAGAGTTGTGAGTGAGACCTGCATCGAGTGACCACATTAAAGTGCCAAGAACTGCACCCGGAGGGTTGATATTTAAAGACCTTTAAACATTCTGATGCTGCATTTTAGTACCCGGGTAAAACAGCAAAGTTATTTCAGATGCAGACACAGACCCTCGGTGAGGTGGGGGGGCTGATGGCAGGAGGTGGGTCACCGACCCTGGAACGAGGCGTGGTCTGTTCGAGGCTGAACGAAGTGTCCGTCATTGCATGTACCACGGAGGTCCCTCTCGTGAAGTCCTGGAAGGGTCCATGTGGCTGAGCCGTGTGGTCTGTCCGTGACATGCGGCAGGAGCAGAGCTTTCGGGTGCAGCCTTGCTCTTGTGTGCACGGCCCTCAATGGTCTCAAATGTCTGAGGCTTAAAGCAGGCTTGGGGTTTCCTTACACCTCCTGGACATCTCATTTGCCTGGCAAACATGTTTTTCTTGGGTGTAAAGGTGAAAGAGTGGGTGACTCTGGTGAAAGTGTACTAATGACTGCACTTCTGGGTCAGTGGCACTTGGTTGAAGACACTATCTGCCCTGGATGGACATCTCTGGGGTGGTGAGAACCGGTGGCTGGATGTCGCAGGGTTGCCAAGAAGATACCAATTTTTTCCTTTTTCCTCAGTAACAACACCCTACTTTGTTTAGGGAAGCAGCACACCCAGCTGAAAATCCAATTCTCTTGTACGGCAGAGCGGCTGGTGACACAGGTCCAGATGCTGCGATGCTGATAGGGGGTCCTGGAGTGGGAGGTGTCGGGAGGCTTTCCCGACCCCCAGCAGCCCTGGGCCCTTGTCCGGCCTTCTTGCCTGGGGCATGACACCTGGAGGGAAAGCAGCTTCGGGGGCCCAAGGGCCAGAAGGCAGAGTCCTGGCGTGTGAGGCAGGCCTGGGCCAGGCTCCTCGGAGGATGTCAGAGACCTGCTGCCCATGCAGGGACCACCCACCTCTGAGCCCCACGCAGATTTTCCTCCGTAGCTGAGTGAAATCCTGGTACGGCGAGTGAGGCTGTCAGAGGCACCTTTTGTGGAAGGAGGACAAAGCTGGAGAGAAAGAGGTTTTCCTAAAGGCACAAGGTGCTGATTCTGCGTTAGGGATAATTTCTAGGAGTGTGGTTGCTGGTGGGTGGAAAACTAGCCAGAGAATAAATGGCCCTTGTTGGCATTTAGTTGATTGTTTACGAATTGTCCGAACAGTTCCAGTGAAAAGAACATTTCGGACACAGAAGTTTTCATCCTGCCTGACAATCAGCGTGACCGTGGGCTGCTCCAAACTTCCTGGGCAACAGTGAGAGGGTCTCAGGCCCTTCCGGCCCTGTGCTGGCATTTCCCCAGGGTGTGTGCCCCATCCCGAATTTCCCCAGGGTGTGTGCCCCATCCCGAATAGGCTGGAATGCCTCTGGGTGCAGCTGAGCCTCTTGAAAAGGGAAGAGACATGTGACGTGCTCTGGCTGAACAGGAAAATGAGGGAGGACAGGGAGAGGGGCCTGGAGGTGAGGAGGATGGTGAGCAACACTGGGGACAGAGGACAGAGGGTAACGCCGGGGACAGGGGATGGAGGGTAACGCCGGGGACAGGGGACGGAGGGTAACGCTGGAGACAGGGGACGGAGGGTGAAGCCGGGGACAAGGGGACGGGGGGTAGAGCCAGGGACAGGGAGATGGAGGGTAATGCCGGGGACAGGGGACGGAGGGTAACGCCGGGGACAGGGGACGGAGGGTAACGCCGGGGACAGGGGCACGGAGGGTAACACCGGGGACAGGGGATGGAGGGATGGAGGGTAACACCACTTCTCCAGGTGCCTTTGGGGGATGCTGCTGCCTCTCACACCCCAGAGTGAAGTCAACAGGATTCTGTCCCGAGGAGCCCCAGAGCCTGGCAGCTGGGATTGGCCCTGTATGAACCACCGTTCACTGGCTCTGCACCCTGGGGCAGGCTCCCTGGTGTTTCCGCCCTGGTTTCCCATCTGGACAGTGGGACCCTGAGTGTTCCCGTCCCAGCTGTGCCCAGAGCCCTGGACTCCAGCATGTCGTCGGCTCTCATTAGCGTTTCTTTTGTCGTGGTCCATGGACGAAGTGGCTCTCTCTTTGTGTGTTCACAGCCCTCCTGCTCACTTTACCTTCTGGGGACACTTTTTACATAGCTTCGTATGTGGGGAGGACTTGAGTGATTAATCGAATGTTTCATCAGGTGCGGTTCTTCTGTTTCCCAGTTTTGACACAACATTTGGTGAAATTTCCAG
>NW_012115255.1:985549-986751 GCF_000951035.1 Colobus angolensis palliatus | reverse complement strand
AGGGTTCATGTGTTAGTCGAGTTCTCTCCAGCTGTCCCTGGCTCGTGGCCCAGCAGGTCCCTTCAGATGAGTCAGCCAGCTGTGAGCCTGCAGGTTCAGGATATCTGTCAGGGGCCTTCCTCATGTCAGTGCAAGATTGACGCTCACCTCCCCCGTGGGACTTTGGAACCTGCCCTGGAGAGACTCCAGCCACGTCCAGAGGGGCCGCCCGGGTCCCCGCGGGCTGGTGGGAGTGACTTCTGAGCCACTCGAGGCCCCACTTTGTGTTCCTGCACCCCACAAAGCCACTTAAAGCACCATGTTCTGGTACCGTGTGCCTCTCAAGTGTGGCACACAAGCCTGGATGGGGATCTGAGCGGGTGCTGCGTTTTTCAGGCTGTGCTTGTGTTTTGGGGCCCCTGGAGCACTCCTGGCTGTGATTCTCGCCGCTATCTGGGCTCCCCTAGACGGTCTCACCCGCAGCCTGAGGGCCACATCAGCAGCCACCAAGGAGATGGCAGGTCCGACATTGGTCCCACTCTCAGTCCTTGTTGACTTTGGTGATGGAGGAAACAGCAAAGCTTCAGCTGGGAGCCCGAGGCCGCCTCTGCTTGGGGCCCTGGGACTGAGATAGCACAGATCCTGCCATCCACGTGCTGGGGGCCCTGCTGTGCGGCTCCCTCCTCTGGTCAGGGGCTGCACCCTTGAGCTGGGCAGCTCCGGGTCCTCGCACTCAGGGGCTCAGGGCGGGTGCTGGATGCAGAGAGAAGGAGAAGGGCGGCGGTTTAGACCAACTGCGTTGGCTTCATCTTCTGCCTCTTGTCCCTAAGTACATTTGCAAAGTTTTCCAGATGAAAACTCAGAAGGGAATTTTAATGACTGGAATCTGTGAATTCCATGGAAGCCAAGTCTGTCCACCTGTTTCACCCACCTCACTTCTCCCCATTGGGGCTGATTTTGGCAGCCTTCATAGGGGCAGGGACGAAAGGGGTGGTGGCCAACCCTCAGCCATGTGTCCCTCCCCTCCTCCCCTCAGCGCCACAGCATTTCGGTGTCATCCCCTTCCCTGCAGGCGTCCTCATGAAAACCAAGTGCGGCTGGAGGGAGATGCCTGCGCCCACTCCCATGACCTTCCCGGCCAGCCCGGCTGCAGCGGCCCCTCGGCAGGCATCTGTCTGGTGCTGCCTCCGTGCCCCTCCCGTCACCTGACGCTCCTGCTCCTG
>NW_012115255.1:979685-981904 GCF_000951035.1 Colobus angolensis palliatus | reverse complement strand
CAGAATGTTCTTGGGGTCCGATGCCTGGACTGTGCCAGCAGCTGAGTCTGATTGGGCGTCACGGCGGTGATGTGCTTAGCGCGGCCAGCTGGGCTGAGGGGTGGCCACCCGTGCACTCGCCACGTGCAACCGTTATTCTGGTGATGGAGTTGCACGCAGCGCAGCTTGTCCACCTGGGCTACTTAAAGTACCAGGAACCCAACCGCGGGTGGGCACCTCCCGACATGGGAGCTGTCTCTTTTATCCAGGGCCCTCTGGCTCTGCAGACCCCGGCCGCCGGTCCCTGAGCCCACGGGGAGGCACCGGAGGGCTCTGCTGGGCCATGGAGGTCCCCGAGCAGGTGGTCGCTCATTGCTTGTGGAGTGGTCCATGGCCTGTGAGTTTATTCCCGGGGTCTGTGTCAGCGAGGTTAACCAGTTCACAGCTGGGCATGTAACCCTTACACAGATGACACTAGTTAAAGTGGAATCTATATTAGCTCGCACGGGAGTGCGTGAGGAGCTGGGAGGGTAGGGGAGGCTTGGCCCTTCCACCGGAGCTCGGGCTCCTGACATTCTACGTCTTCCTGTGGAGGGGCCATCAGGGCCACTGTGCATCCTGGAGACAGTGGGTGCCATATGCACCAGGGGATTAGAGGCTTCGGGAGGCAGGGAGATGGTCGTTTCTCCGGAGCCAGCCCTGTGGACACCTGGACGTTAGCTGGTGGGACCTGTTTTGGACTCCAGCTTCCAGAAATGTGAGAAAATAAGTCAGTGTTTAGGGCGCTAAATTTGGGGTGATTTAGTGGAGAAATAGAACACTAGCCCACGAAGGTGCACGCATTGAAATGTGCTCTGTCCAGGTGTTCACAGTGGCATGAGGAGGATGGCATTAGGGTTCTGGGAACCGTGCAGTTTTACTGAAGGAAGGGGGCTCACCACACCTTTCCTCATGTAACTGAAGGTATGTATGCCTGCCACACTGCTCAGGGGACAGGGACTAGAGTTCTGACTTTATTTCTTATGGGAACCAGGCCACAGTCAGAACACGGTGAGGGCTGAAATGAGCCTCCTACAGCCTGAACTGGGAAGAGGAATCGCAAGTAGTTTGTGTTTTTCTACACAGACCTGTCCTTTCAGGTTTTGTTAAGTTCTGGAAAAAGGGAGAAGCCAGGCACACCTCGGCGAGGGACAGTGTTTCTGGAGGTGGTGCGGCTTCAGCCTGAACGTGGCTGTGTGGCTGGGAGGCTCAGAAACTGCCCTGCAAGGGCACTCATCTGTTCCTTATTGCACTAATACCTCGTTTACAGAAATCCTCAGAAATGACAGAGCAGTGCGGGAGGCCTCTGGTCTGGATGGGTTTGCATGGGCCGAGGTCACGGGGTCTTGTCCCAAGTGCTTATCCTGGTCTGGCAGAGGCTCTGTTCCCAAATAATTATTCCACAGTTTCAGAGCCTATATCTGAGGGATAATCTTTTAACTTTGTGGCATAAAAGCAAACAAAGTATGTCTTGAGGATCTAAAAATCCATTTAGTAGTTATGGCTGTAAACTCAAATATGGGGCTTTGGGATGGATGAAAACCACCGCCACCTGGCGTGGACGCTGCGTGGTATTTTTAGCGTGGTGGCCTGCTCGTGCCTTGAGCTCCATCTGCAGTGTGAGCAACAGCTGTGCATTTGAGAAATGTGGGCAGGTCAGCTTGCTCCTCCAGGGGCCTGCGGGCATCCGGGTGAGGGGCCTGGGATGAGGCCACGTCAGTGGGAAGGAGCTTGATTGTGTCAGCAGATATGTCTGCCTCTACAGGCCTGAAAGTCAGCCAGAACCCAGTTTTCCTTTGGTCATCTAATGCCAGAAAAAAACCTGTTAAAGATTCTCGTAATTTGTATTAACCATTTGACCCTACATAAAATGGTATAAATGCCTGAGACTTTACAACTTGGCAGATGTGTAACTCACATGTTATGATTGAATCAAACTGTTGAAGGTATTTGTTTCACCTGAGGTTTTTAGCATTTTATGTGCAAACCAAATGCCAATAGCATTTTGAAAGAGTATTTTGGAATTTTAAACACAGTGGGACAGTGCTGGGTCTCTGGGATGCTGGTGAGGTGGATGGGACCTCAAGCTCTTGGAGCTTGCAAGCAGGATTGCTAAATTGTCACACCTGCAGTGCTGGAAGTCAAAGTGGATTTCTGTAAATGAGGTATTAGTGCAATAAGGAACAGATGAGTGCCCTTGG
>NW_012115255.1:966185-975740 GCF_000951035.1 Colobus angolensis palliatus | reverse complement strand
GTGTGCTGGACGCCGAGGTGTGGCTATATGTGATCCCAGTCTCCACAGCCGCCCTGGGAAGTGGGTTCAGTTACCTTCCCATCTCACATTTGAGAAATCTCAGGCTCACATCACAGCTGGGTAGGGTGGAACTAATGTCTCAGGCAGGACGTTGGCCCCAGAGCCCAGCTCTTACCCCTCCTCCTATTTTCAGTCCACCAAGCTTGTAGAGAGGTGTGTGCGGTGGTGGGGGGCAGCTGAGAAACCAACACAGTAGAGGGGGGCAGGAAATAAACCAGGCAGGAGACACAGGCAGTGCTTGGGAGGTCTGCACAGGGTCTGGGTGTGGGGGGCACCTCTGGGCCTGTGAACCCCGTTCTGTGCTCCCAGCTTGCCCAACCTTGGCCTTCAGCCACATGCTGTGCGCTTTAGGTGAAATCTCAGTCCCTCGCGTGGCACGGGCATCTTTTCTCCCTGGCTTTGCCTCTCCTTAAATCATGGAGTCTGTGGGGATGGCGGGGTGGTTGGTGGTCCATGGAATTTGCCCTCCACCTCCCCATCCTTGTCCTGCCTGGCCTGAATCTCTCTTCAGAGCCTGCAAATGAGTGGAGGCCACGGCAGCCTCTCGCTGACTGGCGCCTCAAACTATTCATCAGAATCGTGTTAAATGCTGATTCCTAGGCACCCCATTAGGTGCTACACCTGCCTGGCGATGGGTACTTTGGGGGAAGGTACAGACGGTTGCTGGGCTGTTCCAGGAGAGAATTTGCATTTGTTGAATGTCTACTGTGTTCCTTCCAGCACTCTACTTTCCACGCACACGTGGCATTAAACCTGGGAGACCTGGGTGCTGTGCTGGTGAGGAAGTCCCGGCTGGACGAGGGGCTGCTGGGGCTGGGCCTTGATTCCTGGGCTGGGGTCTGTGGGCTTGTTCTCTTCAGTGGGCCTGCTGATGGGATGCCCTGGGAAGTCCTGCTGTGCACTCGGAAGGTGCAGAGGCAGGCTCAGGAAATACAGACCATGGATTTAAAAATTGCTATTGGAAAATCTTCTATGAGCAAATTAATTTGCATCTGACTGAAGACAATCACTGCTTGAATAATTGGTTTGTTTACAAAATTGGTCCTATGAACAGATTAAAGTTTTCATTCATGCCTTGTCTATAATGTAAATAGGAGCTATTACTGCAACCTAAATTAGCTTTAAATTTTGTATCAGATTGCAGTCCAGATTACAAACGGCTGCTTGATAGTCTGATTGATAAAATGGAGGAATTTTGTACTTGGAACCCAGAGTGAAGAGAACAATGGCTTTGGTTTCTCAAAAGTGTGTGACTGAAGGGTGACCTGGGGTGAAGAGAAGTGGCTGGAGTCATTATACTCGAGATGATCTGCCCCAGCCTTTCTCAGCTGTCTTCTGGATAAAACAAAAGGGCGATAAATGTAGAAAAATTCAGCACTGAGTTAGTCTATGCCCTGAGCTGCTCCTACTGTCGTTAATGTGACCGGACTGTATCTGTGAAGCCTCCATACAGGCACAAAGGAATTAAGCTAGAGTAAGTTGGCCGGCGACCTCTGGCATCTGGGCCGCGTGTCATTTCCTAAAGCCCTTTTGGGTGAAATGACAGTCGCATTGTTCGGAGAAGTGTAATCTCACGCATGAGATGCAGGTTTTAAACACTAAAGCCAGGAAGCTTGGGTGGGAGTGGCTGTCTTCCACGTGATTTTCTGTGCTGCCATGGACGAGGTGTGGATGTGTCATCTGTTGGCGAGATCCACTGGTGGAGGGGCTAAGCAAACCCGGGTGTGTGTGTGTGAAGCTACATCTCTTCTGGCATCCCAAGTAAATAGACATTTTGTAAAACTTGTGAATTTGACCCAAACTCTGAGTGTTGAAGTCTGGTGCAGTGTCTTGAGCTCTCTTCTGCATTGAGGGTGAGTGACCTCAAATGACCGATTTCCTCAGTAAAATTGAAAGTTCAAATTTAGCTTCCCTGAGGAAACCAGACCTCAGCCACCCGTGTCTCCATTGTAAACACTGCGGCTCCTACGCGGTTGGCTGCAAGTTTCCAGGCCCTCCTTGGAGAAGCAGCCGTGTGGTGCTTGGTCATTTGATAACATCAGCCACCTTCTGTTTAATCACTAATCACAGTACAAATGTACCTCCTATAAGGAAACCGATCTGGTGTCTTCCCTGATCATTGGAAGCAGCAGCCCGCCTAGGGACTGCACCGTCCCCTGCACTTTCACAGTGAAGCCTGTGTCTGTCTCCGAGGCGTGTCGTGTGTGTCCTGGGAATCGCCTCAATTCTTCCTGCTTTTGAGGGCTCGGGCAGCTCTGCCTGTTTCACCCAGACGAGCAGCGGGTTGTCTCTGGCTGCTGTGGGACCAGGGCTTGGGGTGCGTCATCACATCCGGTGGCCTGTCCAGGTGGGCATCATTATCTCTTGCCTGTTGGCTGAGGCAGCTGTGATGCCGGGGGGATCATGCTTGTGTCAGGGCCAACCCAGTTCTTCCCGTGTACACCTCTCCTGCTGGAGTGCCTTTCCTTAAGATGACATGTTGAATTAGCGTGGAGAATGCAGAGAGGCTCTGGGCCTCTCCTTCCCATTCTTACTCCCTGGAGCTGTGATGCCCGACAAGGGAGCCTATAGTTAGAGGCTCCTTTAAATTCAATTAGAATAAAGATTTGATTACATAGCTAAACACATTTGAAAAGAACTTCACAGATTAAATTCCAGATTCAGCCCTTCAGGCCCAGTGGCCACGTTTCGGGGCTCAGCAGCTGTAGGTGGCTGTTGTCTTTCTGTGTTGGCTGAGCAGATTGGGACGTTTCCAGTTCAGCAGGCAGTTCTCTTGCATGGCTCCAACTGTGGTGAGGGCACCTTGGCTGGAGAGCCTCGTGGGGATCCCTTAGGCCTCTGGCTGCAGCCAGGCTGCACGGTTCTGCCTCGAGTCCTCTGCAGGCCCAGATGGATCCTACCACAGAGCCAGCACTGCTAGACTTGGGTACTGTGTGCAGACAGCAGAGGGGCACGTCTGGGTCTTGCAGGGGCTGGGGTGAGTAACAGACCTCCTTGGCCAGGCTCCCGTCTCCGAGTCTTCAGGGGAAATGGATCCACCATCCACACCAGCACTGGAGGAAAACTGCAGGCTTCTCTGTGGATGATGAATTGAGATCCATGCAGAGTGAGTAGGCTTGGGCTCCTGGCCAGCATGGAACCTGACATTCCTCCATGTATATGTGGCAGAGAGAATGCAGCATTGTCAGCTTGAATCCAGATGTGCGCCGGTTTTGAGGTAGAAGGTTCTGGGAGTGTTGGCCGTTGGTGACTGTTCTGCCGTGGAGGACTTTGAATGCAGGCACTGGTTTAGGATAACCCTGGTTTCCTGGTCCTGGATGTGGGCATCCCTGAATATCCCGGACTGGAGGAAGGCAGGGCAGATGGGAGGGTGACAAGAGGTCAGGTGTTTCCAGCTGTGGAGAGATGCTATCAGATGGCCAATATCAGGAGGCTGGTGGCCGGGGGACCAAAGCAGGGGTGCGTGGAAATGCCATGTTTCCCGGGGCCTGGGGAGAACCTGTTGAACTCTATTCCTGGGCAACAGTTTTTCCATTCTCAGGACTCGGTGCCATTGTAATTGACTAGCAAATTCTGTCATTGCTCTAATTACTTGCTGTTAAGTCCCCATCCCAATTACCATGAATTAGCAACAGTGATAATGATTGAGAGGTAAGGAATCGCAGATATCTGGGGTGAGTCGAATGCAGTTGTTTGCCTGGTCAAGCCTTGCCAAGAAAAACCAGTGGAACTAGTTTTGGGTGCCTTGAGTTCCCTCCAAATCGGATTCCTTAGCGGTTTGTGTCCCCACAGCTGCTGCAGTTCCTGCAGTTCCTCCCAGGCCTGGCAGGCACATTCCAGACATTCACATCTCTGCTCAGATGCAGACGTGCACATTATTTATAGAAAATCGCACTGCGCTGTGATCGGCTTGAGCTGACGTTTTCTGGGTGGGAGGCTGAGGGACTGTCCGAGTGTCCTCTCATCGACTTGGAGCAGGTGCACATCTGTTCTTCAAAAGTTCTAATGGGATGAAATTAGAAATACGGATTTTTAAAATTCACGTGTTATGAACTCTGTTGGGTGATTTCCTCTGAAATGAGTGACTATTCTTTGCGGATGAGGCAGTTGGCCTGTGGCTCTCCTTAGAACTGTCCTAGACCTTGATGCCGTCCTATGGCCTCTTCCTGGGTGTGGGGTGCTCTGCCTGAAGCAAAACCAAAGGAAAGAACGTGGTCAGTGTGCATCACTACTGCAGCCAGCTCAACACACACACCACCTGGGAGGGGGGCCAGATCACTTAACATTTGAAATGCATTTAACACTAAACCAGCAAGTCAGCCAGTGCTTTCTGTAACCAAGCTGCCTGGCTTGTGGGAACCTGACACTTCTCTTTTCGGAAGAGAATACTTCTGTGGAGTGTTGTCAGTATTTGTCTCATTTGAGGCTTTGTTCAAAGCAATGAACATGTGTGAATTAGGACCTTTTTTGTGTAAATCAGGCCACAGAGCTCTCTAGTCACAGTCGGGAGTAAACGGCTGTGAAAAATGCCTGTGAAAAATGCCGCCTGATATGAGCCGTGGCCGGGCACTTTGGAACCTGGGATCCCATCTCCAACCTTTCAAGGGGAATATAAGATGCAGATGGGAGAGTTCATATTTTGGGCATCTCTGTTCTTTTGAAATCAAAGTGCAAAGAAAAAGTTTTGGCTTGAGGTCTTACCCCATACTTGTTTTTCTCCTGAGGTTTTAAAATTTTAACTGCTTTTTCTCCCCCGATCCTTGGGAAACTTCTATCTTCATATCTTAAAAGATATGGTTAAATTCAGCACTGAAATTTAAAAACATACTTCATACTATTTTTCTTTTAACTGATGTATCTGACATTGGTGAAGAACTAAGGGGGCGTATTGGTTTATTTTTATTTTTTTTGAGACAGTCTTGCTGTGTTGCCCAGGCTGGAATGCAGTGGCGCATCTTGACTCACTGCAGCCTCACCTCCTGGGTTCACACCATTCTGCCCCAGCCTCCTGAGTAGCTGGGATTATAAGTGCCTGCCACCATGGCTGGTTCATTTTTGTGTTAGTAGAGACGGGGTTTCAACATGTTGGCCAGGCTGGTCTTGAACTCCTGACCTCAGGTAATTTGCTCACCTTGGCCTCCCAAAGTGCTGGAATTATAGGCATGAGCCACCGCACTGGGCCTGGGCTATTCTTGATTGTAACTGCAATAGATCCCTTTAATAAAAACAAAAAAAAGTCTGAAAAGTCCCGAAATTAAAGAGCTCACTTGGACAGGGATTTGGATACCAGTTGAATGGCCCAGCACAAACCATAGTTACATGGGCCACTCGGCCTGTTAGATCCTCAGGGTATTTGGAGTCATGGGGATATTTGCATTTCTGCCTCTGGATATCATGTTATTACAAATTCGGCTAGTGTTTGAGGGCCAGGCTCAGATCCGGGAAAGCAAGAGCCCCTGCCCTCATGGCACTTCTCGTGTGTGTGTGTGTGTGTGTGTGAGGAAAATAGAAAGCGTAAGATACTTTTTTCAATGAGCTGGGAAGATGGAAAAACAAGCTTAAGATGTTTACTTGTTCAGAAGAAGGGAAGTGCAGGGAATACTCAGCTTTGCCGCTGGTGAAGGAGGCCCCTGGCAGAGGCTGTTTCAGAGAGGTAGGGTTTCTCTGAGAAAGGTGGTAAGAGGCAAATGGGATGCCCCATCGGGTTTGCCAGAGATGGGGAAAGTTAGTATCCCCCAAACAGCCTCAGCATTCTGGCAAAGGCTTTGGAAAACCAGCTAGGGTGTTGTGGGAACTTGTTGGCCGCTGGGTAGAAGGAAAACATTGCTGGTCCTGAGGACTGTACTGTTCTTCCACTGCTATAAAGAACTACCTGAGGCTGGGTAATAAGGAAAAAGGCTTAATTGGCATACAGTTCTGTGGGTTGTACAGCAGGGTGGAAGGTGAAGGGGAGGCCGGCATGAAGGGGAGAGAGAGTGAAGGGGAAGGTGCCATGCACCTCCAAACAACCAGATGTCAGGAGAACTATCACGAGGACAGCACTTGGGGGATTGTGCTAAACCATTAGAAACCACCCCCATGAGTCAATCGCCTCCCACCAGGGCCTACCTCCAACACAGGGTTAGAGTTCAGCATGAGATTTGGGTGGGGACACACAGCCACACCATGTCAGGCTTCCCATTCGTCTCCTGCACGTGCTTCACAAATGGTTCTGTCATTGGTTTTTGTTTCTGTAGATACATAATATATGTAGATATATTCAGAGTGCATGTGATATTTTGATTCACCCCTATATTGATTAAATCTGTGTACTTGGGATGTCTTTCACTTTAAATAGTTTCTTTTCCTTGTGCTGGTTGTTGTTTTCCTAGCTGTTTTGAAATACACAGTAGATGACCCACTGCCATCCCCCTGCTGATTTGTCAGTAGTAGGTCTCCTGTTCCCATTAGGCTGTGTGTTTGTGCCCGTCACCAGCCTCTGCCCATCCTGCTTATGAGTGGGCTCTGCTGGGCCCTGTTGACCACCTACTCTTGGCCTCCATGAGATCTGCTTTCAGCTCCTGTTTATGAGTGAGAACATGCTCCGTTTCTTTGCTTGGCTCGTTTGCTTCACGTAATGTCCTCCAGCTCCATCCATGCTGCCGCGGATGACAGGGCTCTCCGCTGTGTGGTGGAGTGTTGCTCCTGTGTATGTTCGGGCCATTCATCCCCTGTTGACGGGCACTCGGGTCATTCTGGACCTTGGCTGCTGTGGACGGTGCTGCGTTGAAGCTGGGAGCAGTCACTGGCTTTATACTCGGGGGACGTGAGCCACTTGGATGTTCTCAAGCAGCCTGTCCCCAAAGCCCTCCGTGGAATGCCGCATTCCTTTGTGCCCACGGCTTCCACTAGGATGAACAGCTGGGAAGGGGCTTTGAGTGAATGCCTGGGTTTCTGTCTTTAATTGGTAGTCAGCTGAACTGACCAAGCAGGGGTCCCAGTGACCCTGGACACTGCCTCACATAAGGTCCAAAGATGCAGTTAGGTTCTTTTTTTAACTTAAAAAAAAAATGCTTTTGACCTGGTTAAGCTATAGCATTATCAGCTAGTGTTTTTGATATTGGAAAGGTGTATATTTTCTAAGAAGGCAAGAAATCCTGTTAAATACTCTAACCACAGATTAAATCATGTCAAAGAGGTACTATTTTGGGGGAAAATTGCCCATTCATGTCAAAGATCAAGGAGATGACTCATATTGTTTAATTGAGTTAATTATGAAATCTTAAGTGGTTTTGAGAAGAGCTATGGATGCTGCAAGACATGCGACTGATGCTGATTTTAATGTTAGTCCTGACAGAATGTGGCTAATATTTAAAGCTTGCTCCAGTATTGCTTTATAGTTTGTAAGTTAATGTAAAGATCTGTTTGATGCTTTTATTTTACAAAATATTGAGAAAATGTTTGACAGCCAAGGAACGGCCTTCAACCAATTTCTTCCTAATGTCTATCACCAGAAAAATTTGTCCTGTTAATTCCAGAATTTACTTTTGGAAAGTTCCTGTAAGGAGAGCAGAGGTATTGGTGGTTGAATGGTGACTTGAATTTAGGTGAAGATCGTTAAATATTTCATAGTCATGTTTGTCTTGGTGGTTTTAGCAATTTTATATTAAATATAGAACTGTGAGTCAAACCAAATGTGTTCTTTTGCTTTCATGATACTCCTTTGTATGACTATACTGGTAAAGAATAAAATGTGTATAGGGTATTTTTTCTGTGTAGATATTAGGATTTTTAGGGGAACAAGTCATTCTTCTAATAGACATTGTGCTGTGTGTTGGGTCCTTTGTATATTGAAAAACTAATGAGAACCACTTGAAAGTCTGTTTCTATACAAGTTCTTTTATATGTTGACTTGTGTTATGCAAAATCCTACATCTTCTAAGAAGACTAAGCAATGGGTTGGAGGAGAGGTTTAATGCCCCATTAGGTCTATTCCAAATGCCCAGAATTGAATGCAAGTACTAATTATGTTTTTGAAGTGGTGTGTGTGTGTGTGTGTGTGTGTGTGTGTGTGTGGTGGACTCTTTTTTAGGTCATGGGAGGGAGGTAAAGCAAAGATCAGATTTGCTGATGGACATTTGTGCATATGCTAGTGGAGAAGTCATATGACCTGACTGCACCTGCGTACTCTGATTTTGGTTTCGTTAGTGTCCGTAGCCACAAGCCTCAGCCGCCTCTGGGACCCACCCTGAGGGGCTGTGGTGAGGGTTATTACAGAGTCGTGTCTTAGCGAATGGCACAAACAGCCTTGTGGGTCTACTTTGGCTTTGTTTGAACCTCCTGATAGTTAATTTTAGTTTAACATTTTGAGGATTATAAATTGTGATTCTTGTCTAAGAAGAGGTTTCTGTTGTCTGAAGACAGGAGCCACAATACAGATGGTCCCAGGCTCACAGTGGTTACATTTGTGATTGTTTTTCAACCTTGTGATGGTGTGAACTAGTCGCACTCGGTGCAGTGTTCGGCCCGAGATGGGCTGCCTCTGGATGAACCCGTTGTAAGTTGAAACTATTATGTCAAATGCACTTTCTATTTAGGATATTTTCAGCTTACGCTGGGTTTATTGGAACAGTTTCATCCCATGGTAACTCAGGGAGCATATGTGCTCATAAAGGTAGTGGCGATCTCCTAGATACCACGAGATATAATGTCTCTGATGTTATAGAGATACGATGAAAACAATCAAGTGGGACTTGGAAGCCTTGGAGAAACTCACATGGGCGGCTCCTGGAATGCAAACGTGAGCGCCACTGGCTTCTGGATGTGACGTCTGTGCCTTCTGCTTAGCCCAGTGTGTTATCGGCTGCTCTTGAGGGCAGAGAGGTCCAGCGTTCCTGTGTGTAGGTGTTTGGGCTGCCTTAAGAGCCTAGGTCAGTTCTCACTGGTGTCTTCAGGGCTTTAGGCCTTCTGAACAAGCAGGAGGAAGGATGACTTTGTAGAGCTTTGGAAATCTCAACGGACTTCAGGGCCCACCCCCCTTGGCAGGAGAGAGCCCCACTGGAGGCGAGCAGGGTGCTATGCGGGCCTGTGCTGGGCCCAGGCGTGTACGGACGTTGTGAGGGCCACAGGACACAGATAGGTCTCGGTTCACAACTGGTGTCGATGGCCACGCAGCATTTCTGGCAGGTACATGAGTGTGGGGACTTGGGTTTTGGGGTGTGCGTCCTGGTTGCCTAGTTGCCTGGAAGACCCCTGTTCAGACCCCAGCCTGAGTCACCATGACAGGCCTTCTGCTTCACACGCCACACGGAAGCCGTGGCGTCGGTCACTGATGTCCACCAGGTGTCAGATGTGCGTGTGTATCTTCCCTGGTTGCAGGATGGGTCTTGTTTTGAGGTTATAGTAAACATTCTTTAAGAGGGGTTTTTGGATTTTTTATGTTGTTTGCAGGGAGTGAGCAGTGAGATCCCCTTCCCAACCAATGAGAATTCAGATCACAGCAGGTAATTACGGCAG
>NW_012115255.1:962312-965595 GCF_000951035.1 Colobus angolensis palliatus | reverse complement strand
TGTTATCCTGGTGGCTGGATAAATGACCTGCAAATGTGGGTGACTCAGTAGCTCTGAGGGTGTTCAATATCCAAGACAGAGGTGGGAAGGAAATGTTCAGGCAGGCTTCAGAGGATCTGTTCTGCTTCACACTGGGGCCCTGGTTTGCTGACAGTCTTCACACTCGATCCAAAATGGGGATAATGAAGTCTCACGGATTCGGCTTCAGCTGAGAGCTGCCTCCAGCACAGTCTTGTGTGAGTAACAGTTTCTATGTTTGGTGCGAAGGGCGGGCGTCAGTTGATGTTATTTGTGATGGTGCTTATTGTGGCTTTTCTGCAAGGAATTTAGACTTTATTAGCTTTGGCAAGGGAATCCTGAGTGATAAATTGGAAGATTGTTTCAGGAAATTCTGGAACCTGCAGTGAATCTGGAATCTGTATGAAACTGAGATTTGGATTCTCACGATTTCCTAATGCTACCCCGAAACTCAGTAGTTCAGATAGGTGTAGAGCTTCAGTTGTGCTGCCCCCCGGTTCCCCATTTTAAAAGGACATGTTGCTTTCATCTAGAATGTTCTGAGCTCCGAGTGCTGCTGGCGGAGTGACCAGCTCTCTGCATCAGAGGGGAAGCCAGGGCTGTGCTCACGGCGTCGCAGCAGCTGGGAGCTGACCCTGGACCTCAGGGACGTGTGATGCTGACCATTTATTTTCTGTAAACTCCAAGGGTGCAGTGGTCTCCTTGGTGCTTTACAGTCTTCTGAAGCTTTGATGTGTCTGCACTTTATAGATTTTTCAGAAGTAGACGGCCTTTTCCCACACCCTTGGGCTGAGTTTTTTCAGAGGCTGGTGTGTGGGAAGCACCACACCCACATTCTGACAGGGAAGACTCTGGTGCCCAATTGAGATCAGTAGAAATTTGTTTTTCCTCCTCTCCAGTCTGGTGCGGCTGCTCCCTGCTTGACCAGAAGAAAATCATGCTTATCCCAGTCATAGGCAAACCCCCTAGGTCAAACATTTGTCTTTTTTCTTTAATATGCCCATTTAGTTTATATGGGACAAGAGAGAAATGTCTTTTAGGGGAAAATTAATTTCTTTAATTACAGAGAACTTTTTGGATATAAACTGCAATCAAGAGGCTATTTTGTAATAAGATCTAGTTAAATACTACAGTTGAAAGCTCCTTATATTTGATCTTAAACTTGGGCCCGGTGTGCGTGTCCGCTCGCTCGTGCTCCTGACGCCAGGCTCGGCTGTGAACTACAGGCACCTGTACATACTTTCTGGTTGCTTTTTTGAAAGTCTTACTGCTTGGCCTCTCCAACTCAAATGTTGAGTTACGTTGATTCTGTTCAGAAGGTTCATCCCTCCGTCTAGGATCCAGTCATCTTTCAGGGAGGAACCGTCTTCCTCATCTTTGTCCCCTACAGTATTGTGTATTTAATAGTCAAATATTTATAGGTTACATGGGTGACTGATCTGTTCATTAGGAGGAAAATGATGCCAATTTTTACATCATTATAATGGACTGGTTAAATGATTGTTGGTATAACGAAGTTTACATGGCAAAAGAGGCTTTGCAGATGTGACTGTAATGGACAGTGAGATGGGGGAGGACCCTGGGTTGTCCAGGTGGGGTCCAGTGTCCTCACTTGTGCCTTGATGAGAGGGAGTACGACGGTCTGCCTCAGAGGAGGAGACCTGAGGACGAGATAGAGGCCAGAGGACTGTGGGGGTGGGGGGCAGGGGCCGGAGGGACATGGGGCCAAGGGTGGGGCAGGGGCCGGAGAGGGGGTGCAGGGCTGAGGCCGGGGCAGTGTTCGGAGGGGTGTGGGGCTGTGAGCCAAGCTGCATGGTGGCCTTTATGAATTGGGAGACTCCAGGCAGGAACACAACCTACTGACCCCTTGACTTCAGCCCTGGGACTCCTGACTTCCAGGACTGAGAGGAGGTTTGCATTTGTGGTAATCTGTTGCAGCAGCAATAGGAAGTTAATGCATTGTATCTGCTCTTCACCTCCAAACCTTTGAAAAGTAACCCTGTTGTATCGGCCTTTTGTGTGCCCTAAATTCTAATGAGATGGTTTGTAGGAAATAATGGACACAAACGATGGCAGAACAGAAAGTTGGACAGAAGCAGTGTCTTCTGTGGTTCTGTAGTTTGGGTCTGTGAAGTTAGATTTCGGTCACAGAGTGTGGTCTTCTTCAGCGTATACCTGGAATACTTGTTCAGAGCTCCTGGGGGTGTGGTCTTTAACACTGTTAGCATTAAAACTTCAAGCACATCAGGGACAGAGTTCCTGAGTCAGTGTTAGGCGACCTTTGAATAAGTTGGCATGTAGAATCTGCCCACCTTACTAGTATGAAGCAGCAAAAATTTTTTTTTTTTTTTGAGATGGAGTCTCGTTCTGTCACCCAGACTGGAGTACAGTGGCGCAGTCTCGGCTCACTGCAACCTCCGCTGCCTGTGCTCAAGCGATTTTCCTGCCTCAGCCTGTAAATTGCATGATTTATTTTCCTGTTTTATATACTTAGTATATGAAAACTCTGCAAACTTTATTAATACAAATGACATGCCAGAACTTACATATGAGAATCCAGCATTTTCCTATGCAAATTAGTAGTGATGTGGAATTCCTTGGCTGGTTTGGTTTTATAAGACGGGGGACGGATTCTTTGCCTCATTTCTGCGGAGCTAACAATTGCTAATCACCCAGCACTCTTACCTCCCCCAACAGCTCAGGTGAGGGGTGCTACCCCTGCTGTCATATTGAAAGGCGGGAGACAGGCTTAGACGAGCAGGTGACATGTTACTATCCAGCCCCACCCACCCCGTAGTTTTTTTCCATGGCTCATCTATCTTCCTGCAAGAAAGGACAGACACCCTGGTGCTGGGTAGAATTCCTTGTGAACCCCTTTCCATCCTCCAGGGAGTTCTTGCTTTACAGTCGTGGCTCACGGGGAGGCCACTGAGAAAGTGACTGATGTTGTAACATGACTGTCTCTCTGGCTGCTGTCCATTGGGTGATTTGTAAACAGACATTGCTCACAGCTCTGGAGGCTGGGAAGTCCAAGGTCAAGGTGCCTTTGCACATCTGGTGCTCCAGGGCCTGGGGCTCACAGACGGCAGCATCTCGCCGGGTCTTGTGTGGCAGCGGGTGTCTCGTCGGGCCTCACATGGTGGAGGAGCAGGAGGGCTCCTCCCGGCCTCCCAACAAGGACACCAACCCCAGTCCTGAGAGCGAGACCTCCCGAAGGCCACACCTCTTAATGTATCCCATTGGAGATGGTTTCAGCATGAGGTTT
>NW_012115255.1:956550-960933 GCF_000951035.1 Colobus angolensis palliatus | reverse complement strand
GGCCAAAACAAATTCTGCCTTTTGGTTTTCTTTAACCAAACAAGGGAGCAGAGTGTAGGCTGAAGTGGCAAATTCATTTCAGAGCACGCCAGAGCCCTCAACGATTGAGCAGCCTTCTCAGGTGAACATGCAACGTGCCTTGTGTCTTGGCAAGCCTGGCTACTGATGTGTGCACGTGACACCATGGAGCCGCACCTAGGAAGATGTGGTTTCTGTAAAAAGCTTTGGAAAACCAAAGTTCAACTTAGTTATCCAACTTTGTTACAGAAAAAGCTTTGACCAGATGGCCAAAGAGCTGATTCTCTCACAGTCGAGACGTGGTTATAAAATTGCCCTTACTTGGTGCCAATCAGTGTTGGTCCACAGTGATATTCCTCCAACCTCACTGAATGGTTTGGAGACTGAAATGAGACTGTGTGAAAATCTCCTTAAGGTGGAAAGGGTTCTGGGGCACCCGGGAATATCCACACACCCGTGACCATTCCCCTTTAAGGTAGAAAGGACTTCTGGGTCACTCGGGAGCATCTGCACACCCGTGACCATTCCCCTTTAAGGTGGAAAGGACGGCTGGGTCACTTGGGAGCATCTGCACACCCGTGAGTGTCCTCTTTAAGGTGGAAAGGGCTGCTGGAGTGCCCAGCAATATCCACACACCCGTGGCCATTGTGGCTGTCCCCCTTTCTGGTTAGTCACCTCTGTGTTCCCGCATTCAGGCTTTGGGACACTCATGAGCAGCTTGTCCCCTGGGCTGGTGAGGAAGGAGTGAGAGGTTGTTCTGAGGCTCTGTCACCGTCTGCCCTGTTGTGAGCTGGGCAAGGCCGCGGCATTGACCCAGGAGGAGTCTGGTCAGTGAGGGCTCCAGCAGGAAGTGCCGAGGTTTGAGGTGGCTCTGCCAGTCGTAACCAAATGTATTCCCTCTTATTTCCACGATTTCTTCTAGTTCTGTGCCTTGCACTGCGGAGTCTCTGTGTGTTTATAAGTACACATTGGTTTACGATACAGGTGTCTCTTTCCCGTCCGTCTGGGGCTGGGCCCAGGGAATGAAGTGCAGACCCCCTTACTGCTGGATGCCCACCAGGACGAGGCACTGCCTGCCCTGCTAACGAATGCCTACAGCGAGTCCTGGAAGCCCCCTCCTGAGCACTTGGCCTGTTGAAGGTGTACACGGGAGACAGATAAGCTCCCCTTGCCCCACCCTGAGCAGAGACTGGGGAGGCGGCGGCAGCACCGTCCCCCATGATGCATCCTCGGTGCATGGAGAAAAAGTCTGTTCATGCTTAAAACAGCCCATCCTTGCAAAAGCAGGGTAACAGCCACATTTACATCTGGAATCTCAAAAAAGGGCCTGTCTCTTTGAGAGAAGAACTTGGCATGTATGTGTGTACCCCCCCCCTTTATTTATTTATTTATTTATTTTTTTGGAGCACGTGTGTGTGTGTACTTTTTTTTTTTTTGGTCACCCAGGCTGGAGTGCAGTGGCGCGATCTCGGCTCACTGCAAGCTCCGCCTCCCGGGTTCACTCCATTCTCCTGCCTCAGCTTCCTGAGTAACTGGGACTACAGGCACCACCACCACACCTGGCTAATTTTTTGTATTTTTAGTAGAGACAGAGTTTCACTGTGTTAGCCAGGATGGTCTCGATCTCCTGACCTCGTGATCCGCCCCTCTCGGCCTCCCAAAGTGCTGGGATTACAGCCGTGAGCCACGGCGCCGGGCCGTATATGTGTGCCTCTTTACAAGTCTTGCCCGACCTTTGCATTTAAAAATTATTGAAAAACTTAAGGATGTAACGGACAAGAACTTTATAAGTTTCTCCAAGTAAAAATCTGGAAAAGTTAAGTGAACCCATAATGTGTTTATTTGTATGAGTCCCACACTTGGATTTTAAAGGTGGGCAAAACATCTCTAAGTTCTTCAGCCTGATTTCCGTGGAATCGTGAATGAAACGTGCTGAAGCTGCCGTGCGGAGTTTATGTGGCGGTGACAAGTGGGGCTGGTCACTAAAAAACTGGAGGGACCCCTGTCCTTTCTGTGCTCCCGTTGGACACTAGGCACGTGCTTGGGTGTTTTCTCTCTCTCTCTCTGTGTGTGTGTGTGTGTGGACAAGATGAGGACAGAATTTCTGGATGATCCACACGGTGGTATCTTCTCCCTTTCCTGTTAAAACGTGTCTTCTGCTGCTTGTACATAGACCAAGTGTTTCTTTCTCTTGCCTGTCAACATAAACGCTGTTTAACAAACTGTATTGTAGACATGTGAAGCTGAATTCCACATTATAGAGCAAATAGAGATGACTGAGTATACTGTTTTGTGGAAGGAAGGTCTAAAATGATTTTTAGCTTTTTCCCTGAAATAGGGAATAATGAAATGGGAAAATAATTTTCCCATTTAATTGTTAGATTATGTTTAATTATTTGTTAGATTATTCATGTATTGCAAGGGAAAAAGGACCTAGATCACCCCATGTACCCAAATGAAAATTTAAAGGGTATGGGCGAATTCATTTGCACTCCTTTAATTTTTTTTTTTTTTTTGGCAGTCTCACTCTTTCCCAGGCTGGGTGCAGTAGTGCAGTGACAGCTCACTGCAACCCCAACCTTCCAGGCTCAAGTGATTCTCCTGCTTCAGCCTCCCCAACTGCTGGGATTTACAGGCATTAACCACCACACACAGCTTATCACCTCTTGGAGACTAGCTTTGAGTTTGGGCATTCAGTGAACTGTATTTTGGTTAATTCCCAAAGTTTCTCACTGTTTAATTTACTAAAAATCTAAATGTATTGTGAAATGTGTTACATTTCCTTAGCATTCACGGATTCCCTGTTAATAGGGCAGAAGGCGTTCGGACATCATCAGGGTTGCAGTTGAGTGCTTGCCCCGAACACCCTGGAGCTCTGGGCTCTGTGGCCCCATGGGGGTCCTCTGTCCACTGAGGGGGCTGGGTTACCTGGAAGGTCCCTCCAGCCTCTGCGATTTTGCCCTTTTCAGGTTAACATCTCATCCTTGTCCTGGACAGCACTGCCTTTTGTTCACTTACCCACGAGGGAACAACTCGTCCGTGGCCAGTGCTGCTTCCTTCAGCTGGGAGGTGGTGATGTGATTACACTTCCTTGGAACTTGGTTCTTGGTGTATTAATGGTTCAGTTGTATCTTGATTTTTAATCTGCACCTCTGAATTGGTCTTTTGATTGCAAAGAGATTGCTTGCTGGATTTGTTTCTGAATATTTCGTGGATAACAGGAGAACCTCGTTTGTGTGTTCTTTTAATGTGTTTTTGCCGGGCATTTAAATGGGTGTCTTAGCCCTTAGCCCACTTTCTGTGTGTGGTGGATTCATTCTAATCATTTAAATGAAGTCTCCCTTCTATTGAGGCCAGAGGACGTGGGGTGCTGTCTCCCTAAACTAGTGGGAAATGGCCTTGTTCTGCCCTCCTCCCTGGGAACGTTGGGGTTTCCAGGTCTCTGGACTTGGCTCCCACACTGGGAGAATGGCTGTGGCTTCTGGAGCCCGTTTTGTGTGGGACTGACTCCTTCACTTGCTTTATTCCCCACCGTCTTTGCTGCTTTATGACGCAGGGATGAGGGAGTCGGGCCCCGGGGCCACGCCTGTGCCTGAAAGGCCCGATGCAGAAACTCCTCGTGGGAAGGATATTACTTGAGGGCAGCTTGGAGTCTTTTCCTACTTTTGACAGAGCGTAGCTATTCACATGGTTCTATTCTGCTAGTGTGTTTCAAAATAACTGATGTAGAGTTACGAAGATGTCTGAGACACCCATGATCCACTCTGGGCCAGTGCCAGGCATTGTGCTCAGATGCCTTCAGACCACATTCAGATGCCAAGGATTCTTGCTTGGTTATTCTCAAACTTACGGGAATCTAAAACACGAGCCACTGTGGATTTTCTCTTGAGTCTCCTGTGCCTTTGCTATGTGTTTGGGGAATGAATGACTTCATCAAGGGGAAAGAATTTGAGGAAGGAGCCTCTGAAGCTGGAAGGGGGTGGGGAGGGGCGAGGGGCAGAGGGAAATGGAGCTGTAAGGGGAGGAGCCAGGCTGGGGCTGGGGTGTCTCCCCATGATCCCCACCCCTGGCGCGAGGCCCTCAGGGACTGACCGACTTTCCCACAGGAAGTGTGTATGATGATTGCGTGTCTGTTTTGTGGGCTGGCCATTTGGATTGAGGGAAGGTCCGTGTTGTGATTCCTTATTGATTCGAAGGTTGAAAAGGTTTGTACTCAATACAGGGGGCTCTTAGTGTGATGGGCACAGCCGCCTTCAGGGTGGGAAGGGCCCTCGAGGTCCTCAGCGGTGGCCGGTGTCAGCCTTCGCCTCCCTGGGTGAGCTGCCCTCAGGGTGGGAAGGGAGGTCCTCGGTGGTGGCCGGTGCC
>NW_012115255.1:954488-955802 GCF_000951035.1 Colobus angolensis palliatus | reverse complement strand
GGGCGAGGTGGTGGGCGCCTGTAGTCTCAGCTACTCGGGAGGCTGAGGCAGGAGAATGGCATAAACCCGGCAGATGGAGCTTGCAGTGAGCTGAGATCCGGCCACTGCACTCCAGTCCGAGCGACAGAGCAAGACTCCGCCTCAAAAAAAAAAAAAACAAAAAAAAAAATCATGTAACAAACTCATTTGTGTTTGAAGAAATCATTACTGTTCTCATTTTTGTGGCAAGCAACATTGATTCTTTGCTTAATGAGAGCGTTAGTGCCCTCCTGCCCAGCGTCGCCGCCTGGCGTGTCCTCGGCACACACCTGTTCGTTGGTCTCCATTCACCTTTCCACCTAGAATTGTAGGAGGGGCGCTGGGATCTTAGGGCTGGAAAGAAACCCTGAAGACCACTTCTAGGGGCAGCTTTTAGGCAGGGCTCTCCAGAGAGACAGCCAGCCGGGTGTGCGTGTGTCTCCAGGGCGAGACTTGCTGCAGGGGCTATGGAGTCCAAGAAGCCGCAGGACCCACAGCCTGGAAGCTAGAGTCCTGGGAGGGTGTGGTGTGAAGACTTGAGAAGCGGAGGGTGCAGATCCCACCCGGGTCTGAGGAGCTGAGACCTGGGAGCACGGGCGGCAGAAGACGGATGTCACTGGCCCACAGCCAGACAGGTGGAGTGAGCCGGTCTTCCCTGCCTTGCTGTTTTACTAGAGCCCTGGAGCCCTGGGGGTACAGAGTGGTGCCCCCGACACCGGCAAGGATGGGTCTCCACTCAGTCCAGAGGCAAACATGCATCTCACACAGAAATCATGCAAAACCAGCAGCATCTGTTCCCGCCACCGAGTCCATTTGGAGTGTGCGCCTGCCTTCTGTTGGGGCGCAGCCTTCTTTCAGGGAGGAACTGTGTCCTGTTTTCCTGTGTATCCTGTGGTGTATCTCATGGCTGAATAAGTACCTATAGGATACCTCGGTGGCTGAATGGTAGGTTCAGTGGAAGGAAGACTTTTTACTTTTCTTTTTCAGATGGAATTTCACGCTCATCGCCCAGGCTGAAGTGCAGTGGCACGATCTCGGCTCACTGCAACCTCTTCCTCCCGGGTTCAAGTGATTCTCCTCCCTCAGCCTCCCAAGTAGCTGGGATTACAGGTGTCTGCCAACATTCCTGGCTAATTTTCATATTTTTGTTAGAGACAAGGTTTCACTATGTTGGCCAGGCTGGTCTTAAACTCTTGACCTCAGGTGATACACCCACGTCGGCCACTCAAAGTGCTGGGATTACAGTCATGAGCCATCGCACCCAGCCAACTTAATACCGTCTTTTTTTTTTTTTTT
>NW_012115255.1:953867-954438 GCF_000951035.1 Colobus angolensis palliatus | reverse complement strand
TTATCATGGCTTGTTAAATGCTTACGTTAATGTTTATTTTTAAAAATGTTATCTGTGACCTTTCAGCTTTTCATATCACTTTTCGTGTGAATCTTTAAAGGTCCTTTAGTCGTGGGGGAGACAGAGGAACAGGCCCTGGTGGGTCTGAGCACAGGCAGTCACCCCAGCCTTGGTGCTTACTTACATCTGTTCTCCGTTCACCGTAGCAGCGTCCACTCTGTCAGCTTAAAAATAAGCTTTTTCCTCCTCTTTCTAATCAGAACAGTAAGGTATCGTGAATGATGGCTTTCAGGCCTCACATATGACACAAGTAGTAAATGCAGCTGACGCTGAACGACATGGGTTTTGAGCTTTGAAGTATCACCTATGTCAATTTTTTTCCCCCAACCAAACCCTTATTGAAAACTGGCTTTGTGGAAGGCTGACATTTCCTACTTGCAGTTCCACAGGGTGGCCGCAGGTCCCATGGACATGTGGATTTCGGTAAACTTGGGAGGGGGGGGCGTGTTCTGGAATCCATGTCCCTGTGTATGCAGAGGGACAACTGCAGCTTTTTAAAAGTTTCTGTGTC
>NW_012115255.1:952300-953479 GCF_000951035.1 Colobus angolensis palliatus | reverse complement strand
GATATTAAAAACAAAGGCTTCCTGGATGGAGAAAATAGGAATCGGTAAGAACGTGAAGTTGTCTGTCATGGCTTGTGAGTCACAGGTAAATAAACCTGCGTGAGGAGACATTGGCTGTACAGTATTTTCCTTCTGTTTTGAGACTGTCAGAAAAAGGTCAGTTCTATTCCGCTGAGTCCCTGCACCTCGTCTTTGCTGCAGAGGGGACTTGCCATTTTACCTCTTGTCCCCAGAGTGCCCAGGAGGCTGATGCCATGTAGAAGACCTGCGGGTCGGTGTATGTGAACGGGCATTGGACACACTGTGCACGTTGGGATGCATCTGAGAAGTGTGTGCTTGCAGCAGGTCTGCAGTGAGGGCGTGTTCATCTCCTCTCCCTTCTCTGGCTTTGCAGGCCTTTGAAGTTGGTCCTGGAAAGTGAAGTTAGTTAGTGCTGAGTAGCTCAAGGCCAAAGCCGGAATCGGGCTCATCACTTCCTGCAGTGTTCATAGCAGCAGGTCGTAAAGTCGACATGACCTGAACCCGGAGAGTCGAGGTTCTGCCCTGCTTTGTGACTTGGTTGTGTGTGGCCTTGAGAAAGGGAACATGGGTTTTCTCGACTCTGAGGGGGCTGAAAGAGACCCGCCCTTCACTAGGGGTGTGAAGCATTGGGCCTTCCCATCAGGAGGCAACAGGGACTCGAGAAAGCCCCACATGCCCTCCAGTTCCCTTATGTTGAAATGGTTTGTACTTGGCCATGTCGGGTCATTTTGGGAGGTAAGTGGCGGGTTCACATGGGGGTATGCAGTATTCTTAGGTGTCAGGTGCGAGAGTTGAATTTGTAGAAGCTGTGCAGATAGGAAAGGACCTGGCAGGGAGTACTGTTTACACGGAGCCGATTTAAGGCGAGGTCTGTGCTCTGCCTGGGTCCGTGTCTGACCGGTGTCTCCCAGTCTGCAACAGGACGTTGACGTGACTCGGCGCCATCGTCCCACTCTGTGTAGACGTCTGAGGATCTGTGCGCCGCTGCTCTGTGAGAATGAGTTGTGATAATGAACTGAGAAACAGTGAACAAACCCTGAATTGGTTAGCACTGGTTCCACGGCCACTTCTGCCGTGGTTGGAGTCATTCATAATAAAGTGTGCTGGACTCATACGCAGAGCTCTGAATTTCAGAGGCCCTTTAACTCAGCAGCTAAG
>NW_012115255.1:951346-951772 GCF_000951035.1 Colobus angolensis palliatus | reverse complement strand
GGGGGTATGCAGTATTCTTAGGTGTCAGGTGTGAGAGCTGAATTTGTAGAAGCTGTGCAGATAGGAAAGGGCCTGACAGGGAGTACTGTTTACACGGAGCCGATTTAAGGCGAGGTCTGTGCTCTCCCTGGGTCCGTGTCTGACCGGTGTCTCCCAGTCTGCAACAGGACGTTCACGTGACTCGGCGCCATCGTCCCACTCTGTGTAGACGTCTGAGGATCTGTGCGCAGCTGCTCTGTGAGAATGAGTTGTGATAATGAACTGAGAAACAGTGAACAAACCCTGAATTGGTTAGCACTGGTTCCATGGCCACTTCTGCAGTGGTTGGAGTCATTCATGAATTTCAGAGGCCCTTTAACTCAGCAGCTAAGCGGCTGCTTCCTTCAGAAGACGTTTGAGTTCCCTTTACCTGCCAGGGTGACCCTG
>NW_012115255.1:948869-950238 GCF_000951035.1 Colobus angolensis palliatus | reverse complement strand
GGATGGTCTCGATCTCCTGACCTCGTGATCCGCCCTCCTTGGCCTCCGAAAGTGCTGGGATTACAGGCGTGAGCCACTGTGCCCGGCCAACTGGTTAAAATTTCTAAGCTACTCTCTCTCTCATACCGACTCGTGTATTTTTTTTTTTTTTAAATCAGGTTTATGGCTGTATTTTTTCCAAGGGAACTGAACATTTGTGCTGTTTGAAGTACAAATAACCCCGTGTTTAAGAACCAAAAATGCCAATTTGCACAGAAGTTTCCAAATGCAGTTCGTTTGAGCCTTGCATTGCAGTGTCACTACCTGCTCTTAGATTTCTACACGATGTATAGATAGTGAGGCAGGGACGGCTCATACATCTTCAGGTTTCGATTCTACTAACTTGGGCTATATTTTCATTTATTTTGGCACACCTATGGGTATGGCGAGCAATGCCAGAGTATTCTGAAGCTTGTCAAAGGAACAGTTGGGAAGATTTTCACATTTTTAGAATTTTCATAGTAATAGTTATAATTTACAAAGAATTTAAAATTGTGTAGTCATTATTTTGCTTTTTTCTAGATGTGTCCCGAAACTGGGTTGCTAACTATAATTCTGTATCACAGGATTCAGAACAGTATCCTTTTGGAGCAGATGCCTGTAATTGAGGAATTCTGCCTAGTCAGTTCACTTTAAGCATGTTGAAAAGATTTTCTTTATCCTAGTTGGCACCTGTGGCTATAGTTTGTTTTCACTGCTGAGGAATATTCCATGATGGAAACCATAATTCATCTGTTTTCATATCAATGGATGTTTGGATTATTTTGGGAGGGTGTGTATGTCTATTCAACCTTCATTTTTTCACGATTTTTTGTAGAAGATAATGTAACAGTGTAACATCCTCTGCTACGGAGCCAACATGAACCCTGATTACAGCCAGGCAGACTCACAGACTCTCAGGCCTTGTTACCAATACACAGAACCATTTTCTTAAGTTGAAACACAGTAGCAGAACCTGAAGTCATGTGAATGTGTCCTCCAATCTTACACTTGGAGTTCACTTTTTATTACTATGCTAATTGGGAAGCATATCAATTTTACAGAAATATGAGAATGTATAATTATATGTTTATAACAGAGAAAAACTTAATACCCCAGAACACATGGCTATGTTTTTCCCTCATGCCCCGCCACTGTTTTCTTTGCTTGAAATGTTGAAATGACACTTGAATACGGTTTTCTAGCGACTGTTAGACTGGCCATAGTTCTTCAGAGACAGGATGTAAAGCACATGGAGAGTTTGTGGAATGTGATTTCCTGGTCGCCTCATTCAGGCCTCCGCTGCCTTCCCCTCTGGCCGCCTGCACCGTGGGACATCTGAGGAGGTCCC
>NW_012115255.1:948460-948819 GCF_000951035.1 Colobus angolensis palliatus | reverse complement strand
TCCCCGTTTCATCCTCTGGAAGTTCTGAAAAGGAAGGAGAGGAGGGCGTGCAGGGTGTGGTGCCTTTGTGTTGGTCCCTCGAACTTCTATTTGGAGTCTCAGCTACCTTGGTGGTTCCTGCCTTTATGTCCCTAGCTCGTGGCTTCGTCGTTCTGTCTAACTCACAGGCACACAGATGGAAAGGAAAGTTTTGTTCAGCCAACAGCTTGATCTTATTCTCAAAGTTCAAATCGACCGGGTGTTTGGAAACTTCTGTGCAAATTGGCATTTTTGGTTTTTAAACATGGTGTCTTATTTGTTCTTCAAATGATAACTGGTTCTCTTGGAAAAAATATAGCCCACAAAGCTGTTTTTTTTTT
>NW_012115255.1:947444-948187 GCF_000951035.1 Colobus angolensis palliatus | reverse complement strand
GATTATTTCATTTTTAGTGACAGGATGAATTGGATGTGTGTTTGCAGTATTGATCTTGACAAGGGAAATGGTCAGAACCAAATGTGCCACCCAGCTTGGGCCTCGCTGTTGGCAGAAAACCCTGGCAGGCAAACAGACTGGAGGCTCAGAGACCAAGGGGAGAATTCTCATGCTGTGATAGTCACTGCTTCTGAACTCCTGCTGGAGGGAGCGGCCCCTTCGCCTTGCAGGCTTTGGTGCAGTGGAGACCTTAGGACATGCCCCTCCTGGCACACCTGTGGGTGTGGCGAGCAGTGCCAGGGCTGAGGCACAGTTGCTGAGCCCGGAACGTGGGACGGGAGAGGCTGCACACCCCGGGCGGCACGCCTCTGCTCCAGCAGCCGGGGGTTTCCGCAAGGGAGTGGGGTGTTGGTTTTCCTCCTTGAATTTGGGTTGGGAGAGTGTCCTGGGGTGCTGTGTCTGCACTTGTGTTGCTTTGAGGTCAAGGTGTGGCCGCGAGTCCCTGTCCCTCGGCTACAGTGAGGGTTTGCCCATTTTTCAGGTCAGATTTCCCTTGGGGTCCGGGCCTCCAGGAGTGGGGCGCATTCGAAGGAGGTGAGCACGGTCGACTCGTGTCGGCCTCTTCCTCTCCCCCCAGCTTCTGGGCTATGTGTGAAGAGCTGCCCAGCGGAATCGCCCTCCTGCCTGGTGTTTCATTCACCAGAAATCGTTCTCACTGTGGACTCTTGACTCAAATGTAATCC
>NW_012115255.1:945709-947394 GCF_000951035.1 Colobus angolensis palliatus | reverse complement strand
TCAAATGTAATCCAGGAATGGAATGTGCTGTTGCTGGATGCCACACACAGCATCAGGAGCCTAGTTGGGGATTCTATGATCTTACCCCACACCTTAAAAGTGAAGACTATAGTTAAGGAGATACTGAAATCTTTGCCAGCTCCAAGAACTTTTTCAGTTTGTGTCGGGCCATTTTAGGCGGAAGGAAAAGCTTGCTTAGAGAATCTTACAGAAATGTTTGGTGCAGTGCCATTAACTGGTGAAATAAATGTGTAACTTTCCGTGGTGGCCCTCTGGAAAGACATGCACTTTGAGTGCAACTTGGCCTGCTTACTACAAGAATCGGCTGTGTCAGCCCACTTTCTGTGGGTCTGCAGGTGTGCGTGGACCATCGCCCTGCACTGTGGCCGGGAAGGGAAGATGATCTGGAATGCTGGCGACAGTTGTCGGTGCGTGTTGATGTGTGCTGCTTTCTACAGGGGAGAACATTTCTGTTTAATAAACATCTCATCAGGATGATGACTGCAAGATATTTGAGTCTCATTCAATAGTGTTTCTGGGTTCCTTCTGTTTTTATTCTGCTTTCTAGCACTAGGCAAGTGAAGACATGGAAAGTAAAAACCCATCGAACTTGTAGCAATGCGGTGTTGTGTAGGAGCATGTTGATGAAATACCAGATTTTAAAGGAACATGTCGATATGCCGTAAGATACCAGCAAAGTTCCTCGCTGAGGTTCGGCGCGGGTTTGGAGGAGCTGGGCCTTGCGTCACCAGGGTCGTCTCTGGGAGCAGATGCTCAGTGTGGGCGTTAGTCGCTTAGCCTGTCCAGAGCTGAGGAACAGCTCGCTGTGGTGGTTTTAGAAACTTGAGTCAGTTTATCCCACTTGACTCGAAGTTGCTGAGCAGTTTCAGACCTTTGCCTCACACCATGCGCTCGTTTTCTTGTCCCGTGATAACTGCCTCGGTTGTCCCGGCCTGACATTCGAGCCTCGTCGTTCATGGACACAGGCTCCGTGGTGGGGCAAAGGCCGCGACTCCGGCTTGCACAGTTCCGTGCCTCTCACCATGGTTTATCACATCACTCCCGGGATCTCCCGTTTAGAGGAAGAGTGTCCATTTCCTGCAGGCCCTGTGTGGTGTGGAAACCACCCCTACCTTTCTCCTGTTTGAACTGTACCGTGAGGCTATTGCTGTTCTAGTCAACTGTCAGAATGTAAGGAACAGTGATTTATGTAACTTATCACACACTTCTCGGCAGTTCTTTACGAATTTCATTCTGTTGTGAAATTATTGCAGTTTTCATGACCATGCTGGTCTCACGTTGTGATCCTTGGTAACTATCTTGAAATGAATTGCCTTCCCCATTGTGTGTTAAGATTTTGCCTGGGAGCTGTTGAGGCCGCACCTCTGCTTCAGGCGGTAGCTTTGCTCTCCTGACAAGGGGAAGAATCTCAGAGCGATTCTAGTGTGGTTTTTGCTTCTAGACAGAATTACTTTTTTCACAAAGAGACGACCACTAAAGTCGTAGATCATGCTCAGGATGGACACGTGGGTCAGCTGACAGAGTGGAGTCCAGAACAGACCCTAAGACGCAAAAGCAGTTCAGTGGAATTTGAGTCTTTTCCACAAATGGTGCTGGAATTATGGGACAGTCGTATGCAAACGCGTGAAAACGGGGAGAAATTCCTGTATGTAAATTAAGGTGGA
>NW_012115255.1:944556-944979 GCF_000951035.1 Colobus angolensis palliatus | reverse complement strand
GCGATGCTGGGGTTCAGCACGGTGCAGGCAGCTTCGCGGTTTCTTACAAAACTGAACTCACACAAACGTGGGGCCCGGTGACCCCACTCCTGGGTATTTACCCTAGAGAAACAAGCTGATGTTCAAGAAAAACTGTGTCCAGATGTTAATAGCACTGTCTATAGTTGCCCAAAACAGGTTACAATGTGCCGCAGCCATACGTGGGATAAGAAACACCCAGCAGCCCCGAGGCCGGGCTGTTGATCGCAGGACACCGTGGGTGCACCTCCAGGCAGGATGCCCAGGAAAGAGCCGGGCTGAGCCTGCTCTGCTGTGACCTACCCCTCCGACAACGCTCGCAAAAGACAGACCTGTGGGATGGGAGAACGCGGAGACGGTGGTTGCTGGGAATGGGCAGTATGCTTATGAGGCCTAGTGAGTGGG
>NW_012115255.1:926618-936796 GCF_000951035.1 Colobus angolensis palliatus | reverse complement strand
CTGGGGGAGCCCACGGGGTGGTCTGGGCACTGTCGTCCCTGCCTGCAGGACGGCAGCTGGAGGAGCTCGAAGGCTGCCTGCCTTGTGGCTGTCAGCGCAGCAGCCCCTCCTGGCCCTGGAGCAAGCTTTGGGTCAACGAGTCTCTGCGCCTGGACTTGCCTCCTGGGACCTCCGCCACTGTCCTGAGGGCCCTGGTGCCACTTTCCCAGCGGGACCCAAGCCGCAGGCAGCTGCGACCCCAGATTCAGTTTCTTTCCCTGACGTCTCATTCCAGCATGAGTGCTCTCCTCAGTGCAGAGCCTCAGGTTCCCTCGAGACCCCCGAGATGGAATCTCCCAATTTAACAAGATTGTTGGTGACAAGATTTGAGCGGCACTGATTTTGACTCAGCTTCCAGAGTTTAAGTTCCCAAGACACAGTCCTGCTCCTTCCCTGCCCTCATCCTGTGTGGCTGGTTTGGATGCTGTGGGGTTTTGGTTTCCAGAGGGGTGGGGCTGAGGCAGGTCAGCGCAGGGGGGTGGCTCATTATTGATCGTTCAATGCCTTGAGGGATAGCTAGGATTAATGACTTTTATAGGATTGTAGGTTTGGGGTATTTTTTTTTTTTTTAACGAATTGGATTTCACGTGGGGCAACCTATGGCAGTGTGGCCTCGCCACGTGCCCAGCAAGTCACCTGCTGACACTGTTACTGTGTGTGTTCCCGTCATCCCGCCAGGTGGCCACGGTTATCACCGCATTTTTCTGACATGAAACTTGGAGAGTAGAGGGTTTAGGAAACTCCTGAAGCCATGCTGTCAGCGGGACCCGGGTGGTCTGGCCTTAGAACTCACTCTGGTCGCCCCTTCCTGCCACATTGTGTGGTTTTTTCCTGCTTCTGGGCAGCATTTGATAGCTTGTGAGACAAGACCAAGACTTACTATGAGGTGGATAAGCCATTATCTGAGATCCAGAACGTTCCCTGGACCTGGCCTTGCGGATGTCATGTAAGGGGAAATAAAAACATTTTCATTGTGGTCATTGGGGCTCCTGAAATGGTGTTCTTCCCAGTGAAAATTGACTCATAAAAATCTGTTAACTCAGTACTATGTGAACAGGAAGAGGTGTGTTGGGCTCTAGTTAAATGTCTCAGAGCCACAGAAGTAAATGAGGGCGCCTTCTGAGCACAGCCTCCTGGAGGAGGCTGAGGATGTTTGCCTGGAGGGTTTGCCATGAAGCAGGACTCGGCAGGGCTGGTCTGCCTGGAGAGGCCTCTGACATGATGTAGTTTAGTTGAAGTAGCTGAGGGGTGGTGGTGTGAGGTCGGTGGTCCCCGAGGAAGCCCCTAGCAAGGCCGGTTGCAGTGGGATGAAAAATGGCCGTTCAGTGGCTGTAATCCTGGCTTCACGGGTCGGACGTACATTCCTGCACTTTGGATACTTGGATCCCAGCCAGGTCAGATGGCCCTGAAAGGACATTCGGGCTGTGAGGGCTGCACCCATTCTCAGCAACTGCGGGGCCTTCCTTGGTGTTTCCATTTTCTTTCAGAGGCTCAGCACAGTTTAATTATCTCTCCCAGAGAAGTCATGAGAAATAGGAGGAGATGTGGAATGAAGATGTGATTGAGGAGAATGGTGTGGTCTTCGACTTTATTTTGCCTTGGTTGGTGCTCAGGAACTCCGCCTGCCCTCCGCTGAGCATTTCTGCTAGGAAGTCCTGCCTTTTATCCTGCCTCTCTTTGAGGCCTATTGAGACACTCCAAGAAGCTTCTTTTACAAATTGCCTTTTCCTTTTACAGCAGTTGTATAGATTTGCAGCAAAACAAAGGAATAACCCCCCAATACGGTGATTAAATGCATTTAAGTATAGATAACATTCTGTCTTGAGGGGCCTGGGGTTTTAATCATCTTTGGGTCATGTAACTAGTGTTGGTGATTAAAATCTCCTGACAGCTCTGTTCTGCCACGTTCCTCAGTTTTTGAATGATGATCTTCCTGATTGTACCTTGGAGCGGCGTTTGTGGCAGTAGAGAGCAGAGTGGTGGTTCCCAGAGGCTGGGAAAGGACAGAGGTGAGGCCCCTGCAGGATGCCGGTCTTCCTGGTTCAGGGGTTTGAGGCTCAGCCACCTTCCTGTGTCCGTGTAAATTATACCCAGGATCATTTTCACTTGCCCCACTTTAGTTGAGCATTGGAGCTTCAGGATGTGTGTGCCCACGTCACCTGGGCCGTGATCCTGGAGTTGGGTGAGACTGTGAATCCCAGTTTTATAGAATTACTCTGGGATTATTAAAAAATAAAAGCGCTTGAGGCATTCAAATGCTGTTTCCTGAACGTAACTTACGTGCAGTTCTTCAGAAACATTTCTCTGAGGAAGCATCTGTAATTTTTGTTTTCTGCCGCTCAGTGCTAGAAAGAATTGTGCAACACTCAAGTGAGAGCGGCATTATTCCCTTCCTTCCACCATGCAAGCAAGATTAAACGTGCCTCTGGCTCCCCTCAGGCTTCTCGCCTGCAGGACGCCTGGCGTGGCAGTGTGCTGCCTTCCATCGTCTTTTTGGGGAGAATTGGTGGTTGTGTGTGCTGTTCTGCTCAGCGTGGTGCGGTTGTGTGGGTGAGGATCTTGGTTGCTAGGTGACCCTCCCAGGCCTGCCTCCCACCTCCCTAGGCCTTGTTCTAAACTGACAGATAACTAGTGTGTTTTGGAAGAGGACAGCTGCAGGGCAGGAGAGGGTTTGTTCAGACTTTCTCCTTGCACTGACGTTTGAGCCCTCGTCCAGTCTGGGCCCTTCTACAGAGCTGCCTTTGTGTGTTGCAAACCATTCCCTCCCAGTAACTCTGCTTTCAGAGGTTTGGATATGTGACTTAACTCATCTTCAGTTTAAAGTGTACTATAAAATTTTAATGTTGAAACTGATGTATTTTATGGCCTTCATTTGATTTCTCTCTTGATTGATTTTTTTTCCCCATAGGAGACACGGCATCTTAACGGAGACAGCCTGGTGTTGGCCCCCTTTCCTAAGGATGGAAGTGAATTCTGAAAGCCCTTTATGTAGGCAGCGAAATAATCAGGGAACCATTATTATAGCTATGCCTGTCCATGTAAAGCAAGCACGACTCATAAGCAGAAAAAAATGCAGCCCGGGGGCAAGGGGAGCGCTAATGCTGCCTGTGCCTCACTTCCCTGCCCTGAGGAGCGGAAGTGCAAGCGGAGGCAGCTGAGTCAGTCTCCAAGCCCAGCCAGCGCCCCCCTCACATCCCTCTCCACCTGCAGGGGCACAGGCTGTGCTGCCACCCCTGGCTCAGTGCCAGGGCTGATGCGTCAGGAACAGGCAGTGCTGTCTGCCCCTTGTTCGGTGCCAGGGCTGATCTGTCAGGATCCCTCGTGCTCACCTGGTCCTCATGTCTTCATTACCAGCCTCCTGCTCATCCCGGGCTTATTATTACCTTGGTATGTGTTGGGGGTGCTCAGCCCTCGGAGGGAATCAGCCCTTAGCCAATTCATATTCAACAGGACTGGGAAATGGGTTCTTGTTCCATGTCCTGGATCCCAGGAAGCCCATGCCCTGGACCCTGTAATGCCCAGGGTCTTCCTGAGAAACCCTGGTGCCATTGGAGCATAGCCTGGCCCCCTCCAGGTGTCCCCGTTTCTCGGCTTTGTAACTACACTTGTGTTTAGCAGGTCTTCCAGGACTTAGACGCTGCTTGGTGTGAGCCAGGTTTTGTGTGGAAAGAAGACAGGTCATACGCAGGAGCCTGAGCCCCGGTCCCAGCCGGCAACCAACCAGCCCAGAGCCATCTTTTATGCTTCCAGATTCTGTGGCCAAAAACTTACCCATGGACATTGGGGGTGATGCACTTCTGCTCCGAGATATCTGTGGCCTTAGCTGGAGGGATGGAAAGGATGTGGAGCCTCTTCACTTCTGGCCTGGGCTTGGACCTGCTGTGTAGCCTCTCGGTGGCACCAGGGCCCCTGTGTGTCACAGCGGCCTCGGTTGGTGGCACTGCCCCCAGGATGTTCCAGGCTTCATGATGTCGAGGCTCCCCTGGCATGGCGGCCTCAGGTCGGTGGCACTGCTCTGATGGACCGCTCAGGGTCCATGATGCTAGGGTCTCCTTGTGCCATGGCAGCCTGGGGATGGTGGCACTGCCGCAGGGTGTCCCAGGCTCCAAGGCCAGTGTTCTGTCCAGCAAGGGCAAGTTGTACTGTTGTAAGGTCTAGTCTCAGAAGGTGCCGGGGGTCCTATCCTTCAGAGCGGTCCCACGCCCACCACAAATCAAGCCGGGGGAGGCCCTCCCAGAATTTGCAGTTGGGTTTCAGGTGGTCCCACCAGGCCTCTTATTTTGGCCTAGTCAGGTATATAATTCTTTTTCTCTTTGGTTTTTTCGATACAGGGTCTCACTTTTGTTGCCCAGGCAGTGGTGTGAGCACAGCTTACTGCAGCCTTGACCTCTCAGGCTCAAGTGAGCCTCCCGAGTAGCCAGGACCACAGGCACATGTCCCCATGCCTGGCTTATTTTTGTATTTTTTTTTTTTTTTTGTAGAGATGGAGTTTTGCAATGTTGCCCAGGCTGGACTCGAACTCCTGGACATAAGCAGTCCAGCTGCCTCAGCCTCCCAAAGTACTGAGATCACAGGCATGAGCCACCGTGCCTGGCCAAGTATCTTTCTGCTTTCAAAACTGAGGACCCAGAGCCAGTTAATCACGTCTCTATTGGAACGTGTTGCTTACAGTGCATTAAGAGAAGTCGTCCAGAACTTGGAAAGGGGCTGGACAGACAGCCCTTTGAGGTTGTCTGATGAGCTCCTGGGATCTTGAACCATCTGGAGGGATGGACCGTGTCAGACTCTGTTGTCGGTGGGCTGAAGCCCAGGTTGCGTGAGGTCACGTGTCGGCTTGTAGGACTTTCTCTGGCAGAGATGCGAGTGACTTCTGCTCACTGACAGGCTCATCTTGGGGGGCTTCATGGTCCTGAGAGACAGCAGCCTATTTGAGCTGATTGAGCAATCTCATGCTCCCCTTATTTTCTGAAACACCTGTGAGTGACTTCTCACACGGTGTTTGAAGTGGCTTCATGCTCGTGCTCCTTGTTAATGAGCGAATGCTTTTTTTGACCCCTTGTCCCCTTTCTTTGGGGTGTTCCGATCTCTGTTCTCGCGCGTTCTGCTTCTACGGGCATTTCTAAAGCTGCTGAGTGTAGAAAGCACTGAGGAGGCTGTGCTCCCACCCCCGTGAGCCTTCCGGGCATCATCCTCTCCCCTCAGCGAGGCGACGTCCATGACACACCGAGGAGGCTGTCCAGGGGGACAGGAGGAACCTGTCAAACCCTTCTTAAACGTGTTTTCATGTCTTTGTTTTAACAAATGTCTCTGCATCTTCTCCCTTATCGAGAAGTGAGGGTGAACGCTGAGTTATTCACAGGAGTCAAGAAACCACACACAGCCCAAAGTGACATTTGTTTCCCTGAAATGATTTGTGTGTGTTCACCTTAAAATGCAGCTCAGTAAAACAGGTGTGTTTTGAGGAATGACTTGAAATTACCCTGGGAAAAATGTGACAGTTAAATGTCATCCAGTCTGTGCAGGTGTCCACAACCCCCTTCAGTGGTTGCGTGTGAGTTTCTGTGACTTGTGGTTATTTTTCAAGCAAGAAAATCTGTTGCTGAGGACTTGAGAGGGTGTGCTGGGATTGTGTGGGGTGGACATCGGCGGGGGGCTGAGCGTCCCTACTCCAAAATGCTCCAAAACCTGAAACATTTTGAGCTCTCCCTCATGACACCCGAAGGGAATGCTCTTTGGAGCACTTTGGATTTCAGGCTGGGGATGCTCAACCAAAAAGTGAAATACTGCAAGAGCCTTCTTGCCCCAGGAGCTTGGATGAGGACATGTGGCCTGTGCCGGGCGTCCCTGGGGTGTGAGGCAGCCTGGGCTGGCTGGACTGGTTTTTGTGGGAGCCACAGAAGGGAAGAAGGTCAAAGTGGCCACGCCTGGCTCTTGAGAAGGGCGGACCAGAGGAAGGCAGGTGCGGAGGGCAGCAGCCGAGTCACCAGCGTCCGTGGCTCCTGTCCCTGGTGGAGTTGAGAGTCTGCTCTAGTGGTGGCCTCTGCCCTGTCAGCAGCCACTGAGGCCTGGAGGGAGCCTGGGGGCTGAGGGAGGAGGAAGCATAGGCCTGCTTCTGGAGAGGGCTGGCGTCCGCCTGTGCTAGCCTCGTGTGCTACTCCTGCGTCCAGGGTGCACGGCCGTGCCTCGTGGTGCAGCGGGTCCCAGGGCGCACAGCGCTCTTGCCTGCGCACCCCAGCCCTGGCTTTGTCTCCAGCCCTTGGAGGCAAGTTACCTTTTTTTTTCACCCAGTGAAAAGAGGTAGAAAATCTTACAGAAATGCATTTGCTAGAATGTCTATTTTCCGATAAGACATGGTACGCTTAGGCTAAAACTGAAAGTATCTCCTAGTGAGTCTCGTGTGTAGAAGTAAGGACAGTTCATGCATCTCTTAAAGCAGGTACATCTAGCAACACAGAGCATCCCGGTGCTAGGATGGAGTTTTCCACTAACTCTGGCAATGGAATCTGTAGAGCCTCGGGTGCTTGCGCCGTGAGGTTAGCGAGGGTGCACCCACAGCCCTGCCTGTGCCGCGTCCCTTCTGCTAGAGCATCTGCCGGGGCCTGCGTGGGTCGCCTGAGCATTGCTGTTACCTTTTTTACGTGAGCCTTTTGATCGAATACTAGGATAAACTTGACCTCACATACTTTGTGGGGAGACAGAAAAGTATATCTGGGACCTTTTTAATTACATGTTGGAAAACAGATTTGGGCAAAATATTTCTGCATATGCATGCTTGGTGGGCATGGGGCACCCTGAGACATGTTCGCACATTTTGATTTAATCTTGGGTCTATGGCAATAAAACTGTAGAAGTTGGCTATGACTGACTTTCTATTTTTTTTTCTTTTTTCTTTTTTTTTGAGACAGAGTCTTGCTCTGTCGCCCAGGCTGGAGTGCAGTGGCCGGATCTCAGCTCACTGCAAGCTCCGCCTCCCGGGTTCCCGCCATTCTCCTGCCTCAGCCTCCTGAGTAGCTGGGACTACAGGCGTCCGCCACCACGACCGGCTAGTTTTTTGTATTTTTTAGTAGAGACGGGGTTTCACCATGTTAGCCAGGATGGTCTCGATCTCCTGACCTCATGATTCGCCCGTCTCAGCCTCCCAAAGTGCTGGGATTACAGGCTTGAGCCACCGCGCCCGGCCGACTTTCTAAAATCTAGAAATAAACATACAATTGGAATCATAATCTATTGGACTTCTTTGCAAAACCTGATTTGAGCTATCATTTTTGCTTGGTATATTAACAATTTCATTTTTTATTTAATGTGGCATAGAACAAGTGGAACAAATATTTAAACTCAAATTTAAAAATGAGGAATTACCATTTTGTTTTCGTATCAACATATTGCTTCAAGTTTCTTCTTGTTAATAGTTATACTTTCTCTGAATGCGGCATAATTGTTACAGAATTAAGAAAAAGGTTGGGCACGCTGGCTTATGCCTGTAATTGCAGCACTTTGGGAGGCCAAGGCAGGAGGATCACTTGAGGCCAAGGAGTTCAAGACCAGCCTGGACAATACAGCAAGACCCCATCTCTATAACAGAAAAATTAGTTGAGTGTGGTGGTGCGTGCCTGTGGTCCCTGCTACTCTGGAGGCTGCGGTGGGGAGATCACTTAAGGCTACAGTGAGCTGCGATTGCTCCACTGTACTCCAGTCTTGGTGACAGAGCCAAGACCCTGTCTCAGAAAGAAAAAAAAATCCAGAAATGTAATTTTCTTTTTTAATCCTTCCAAAAGAGAAGTTTTTTCTAAGAATGTAAAGGGTAACTGATAAGATTCTTTCCTTGCATTGTTTCTCCTTTTCAAATATTTACAGTATTCTGTCCACATCATCTCGTCATCTCGTTACAAAGCAGCAGGTGTCTTCGAGGTTAGTGGTGTTTCTCTGTGTCGCACCTTGGAGAACAGCCAACATGAAACCTCTTACCATGATCATGTGCATTGTAGTCCCAATTAAAATCCTCTCCAGAGATGCCTGTGCTGCTCATTATAGCAGAACTTGGGTTGTGCTAAAATGTGCATTCAGCTAATGGTTTTAAGTTCATATCTGAGATGATGCTGTATAATTCATTAATCATATGGGATCAGTAATGATTGAAGATAATTCTGGCTGATGTCATTTAGAGGATACTTTTCACTTCAAGTTAAAACTTCCTTCGCGATAGTCATTTTGGGATTCATTTGAATATGTGCTTTATTTCATAGCTCAAGTTTTCATTAGTCATTTCATAACATAGGATTTTGAAAGCAGATTTGATAAAATCTAATAAAATGTTTGCTTATGACGTCCCAAGGAACAGCACTCAGAATTGCGAGTAATTGTGGTACATTTTAAGGCTGATGATAGAAGTCACTTGAACGGTAAGGGCTTCTTTGTGAGGCAGATGGGGTTTTGAACCCTGACCTCCTGATACGCCAGCCCTGACCCTGGCCCTGGCCTTCTCTCCTCTCCTCTCCACTGGAAGATGAAGGTGCCAGCATCCACCTCACAGGCCGTCCTGAGAACCCGAGACTAAGGGCTTGTGTTCCGCTTGCAGGTGGCGCAGACATGGGAGTTTGATGATATACACACTGCAGGCTGCCAGTGTTGGGGTAATCCAGTTTTAGTCCAAAGGTGGGATTTGCTTTGCTCCCCTGTGGACCAGGTGTGGTGCTGCTGTCGCAGTGGGTGTGTGGATCCTCTTGGGTGGTCCTCAGGTGGACAAGGAGTCTCCGATTCCCAGGGTTAGATGTGAGGGTGGGGGGACCATGGACCTCGTGTGTTCAGAGGGGAGAAGTAAAAAGCTTCCCTTGTAATTCCAGGACTGTCTATCCCAGGAATGCCAGACCACTGGCTTTCACCTGACGCTGTCGTAGGTGACGCCATATGGAAATGAGGACCCATGTTCCACATACCTGAGCCAGTACCCGTCTCCCTCCAGGGCCATGGCTGAGCCCTCCTGATTTCGCTGGGTGGCCAGCCTGGGGATCTGTAAGCCCAGTGACGTCTGTGGTGTCAGCCCCCTCCCCGTGGGGACAGGAGTGGCTTCAGGAGGCCGAGGATGCATGCCTGAATGAAGCCGACTTGTGACTGCAGTTCTGTCTAAGGGCCTCCCCAGGTGTTAGATGTCAGTAAGTGACACCTATGTGTGGATCTCATGTGATGAGAGAAACAGTGGGGGAAACCCAAGCTTGTGGAGTCTGCAGGTTCTGGACTGGGGTGTGTGTGCACCTGTGTACTTAGGGGTGTGATGTCTGGAATGAGTGTGCACGTGTCACGTTTGTGCATGTGTGATGAGTGTATTTAGCAGATATGGAGTGAGCATGTTCAAGTGTGTCGTGTATATTTGAGGGTGTGTGGAGTGTACACATGACGTTTGGTGAGTGTATTTGAGGGTGTGTATGAGTGCATACATGTGTTTGCGTGTATAGTATTGGGTGAAGGGGTGGCGTGTGTGGAGAAAGCATGCACATGTGTGTGCTGTGTGTGGTTTCTACCTGGTCCTCCCTGAGCCTGCTCCTGGGCCCTGCAGTCCTGGCAGCTTTACAGTTTGGTGTGTCTTTGATTCTGGAGAATTCTGGAACCAGATTCTGAAGCTGTGATCATAAACTTGCAGCCCTAGAGGATGCTGGCCCATGGAGCTGGCACAAGGATCTCTGTGCTGGCCTAACCCTGGGCTGGGCTTTGTCCACAGCAGAGCGTGTCCAGTGATTCTGAGCTGTGCGGGTCTGTGGCTCCCCTGCCTCGAGTCAGCCCTCGGTTCTGTCCCGCCTCTGTTTTTCTTGGTGAGGGGCTCCGGGAAGTGGTGGCTGGGATGACGTTTTCACCCCGGTGTTGCTTCGCCAGCTTCCCAGGTGCTGGCTGCCTGAGCCCTGCCGCCGTCCTGGGTGGACGAGGCTGGCGCGGGGACATCCCTGAGCACCTGTGGGAAGGCAGGTTTATGAAGTGAGTGGCTTCCTCCCAGACTTGTGATTTTCTGGAAAGTTCTGGGCCTCCTATTTTTCCCTAAGGGAAGTTAGAAACTGAGTTTCTCTTGAGGGAAATGTCTTTGCAGCGTCTGTTGTTAGAATGTTCTCCAGGTGTGGAATACCCGGGGCCGTGTGTGTTTGGGAACATCCGTG
>NW_012115255.1:898107-925796 GCF_000951035.1 Colobus angolensis palliatus | reverse complement strand
CTGGGTCATCACGGGTGATCTCTAGGCGCGTGCTTGGTTCTTGCAGAAGTGGTGTCTGGCTGTAGTCAGTGTGGGCTCTCGGGACTTCCATGCTTTTGGCTTACATCAATATTGGGCAGTGGGGTATGTTTGTTTTGGAGTGGTAGATCGGGTGGATTTTGGCTCTGCCAACTCATTGAATACCTGTTTCTCCTGTTTCTGTATCAGGTGTTCTCTGCTCAGAAGGGGGGGATATGATGGTGGTGGAACGGCTTCTGGCTGTTGAGCCCCCGCTGAGAGCTGTTTGGCGTGCACAGATCCGTTTCGGCACAATCTCATGAGCAGCCCTGGGCAGTGCAGAAAGCGAGGCCCAGGTGAGGCTGTCGGACACAGGAGGGCCCTGAGCTGTGTGCTTTCAGCCTCTGAGCCGCCCCTCTCCTGACTGCTCACAAAGCTCTATTGATACTGAAATCTGAGCATCGAAAATTCACCAGGGGAATGCCATTTCCAGGGATCTTCCTGTGAACCTTCTGTTAAGGATTCGATGTGGAATAATGAATTGCCTTTGAATGCAGGTACCAAACAGACTCCCTGGGATAAGTCATTCCATACAAACTTTTTAAAATAATGTTCCCAACTAGCTCTCCTAGACATTCTTTCTACTAATAGAATGTATATGTAGTTATTTAACTTGTTAAAAGCAAAACCTTGTACTAGTTAGATCTGAGCACCTTGAGGGCAGGGCTTTGTTTTATACTTTTAATAAGCAGCAGGCTGATGTCAGGGCTGGGGCCGTCATCCCATCATGCGTTCCTCTGAGCATTCAGAGGTCTCAGCACGTGCTGCGTGTGCTGTTGGCTGTTTAGGGTTTAAATGCGATATACGAGGCTCTGCGACTCGACATTCTTACCACCTTAATAGAGAGCTTGGTGACAGCTTAGCATGATAAAGTATACACAACAGGTGTGCAAAACGTTAACGGCCACACAGAAAGGGTGATTTGAACGTGACTAATTTCTCATGTTTTTTGCCTTTATTCCCAGTTACAGTCTTGATACTTTTTCTTCCTTTAAATTCTTGCTAATTGCTAGTGAATTAGTGATAAACTATATGTGTTCTCTAAAGCTAGGGACTTAATTGGAGGTCATTCTTGTACCACGTGTCAGTACTATGTCAGGATGGCTCAGTTTTACGTTGTCAAAGGATTAACTACAGCAGGATGCAGCCTTACTGGAACTTGCTCCTTTATGAAATACAGGCACTTTATATTTTGTTGTTAGTCACACTCAAGGTGTGCTCAAAAGTAAACATTTTAAGCGGTGTTAGGATATACAAGATTGTAATGAAGAAAACAACAACTGATCAAGTACCAGCTAATGAATTTTATATTTTAAGTACATGGAACGTGATCAAGTACCAGCTAATGAATTTTATATTTTAAGTACATGGAACGTGGACCTTGGCAATTAGTTTTCATCTTGACCTTTTATTTTTATTTTTTTTATTAGACAGAATCTTGTTCTGTCACCCAGGCTGGAAGGGTGGAGCACAGTAATACAATCTCGGTTTGTTTCAACCTCCATCTCCCATGTTCAAGCAATTCTTATGCCTCAGGCTCCCTAGTTGCTTGGGTTACAGGTGTGTGCCACCATGCCTGGATAGTTTTTTATTTTTAGTAGAGATAAGGTTTTGCAATGTTGGCTAGGCTGGTCTCCAACTCCTGACCTCAAGTGATCGACCCACCTCAGCTTCCCAAAGTGCTGGGATTACAGGTCTGAGCCACCATCCCCGGCCTGACCTTCTGTTCTAATATTGGTTATTCAGTCTCAATGATAGTGCCTGGTTGTATTAAATTGGGGTAGAAAGCACAATTGAAACGAATTTGGTTGTGTATGTACGTGCTGACTGAGCGTTCATGGCAGCACTGTGAGGTGGGCATTAATCCTGAATGAACTCCGGATGGGGAGTCAGGGCTTAGATACGGGACTTGTGGGCAGTCACTGCTGTCCCATGGCTGAGACCAGGCTTGTCTGACGCCTGTACCCCGAACTCTTCTTAATACTGCCTTTCAACACACGAACGAGCAATTGTCAAGTCAGTGCTCGAGTGCGATGTGGCTTGTGGTGTTTGCCTCACAGCGTTGCTTTGGCTCGGGGGTAACAGGGCAACAGCTCCCTCCCTCGCACAGCTGCCTGGGAGTCCCAGGAGAACCCACTGATACCATTTATAAATGCTGGACATCTGGTGTTCTGCTTGGTGCCAGCACATCTGGAATCGGACAGCGAAGTTAGATTCTCGGCCAGCAAACCCATACAGGAGTGTGTGAACTCTGTTTACTTCTCCCGGACAAAGGTGAATTCCTGGTCACTACTGCATGGCAACAGGTGTGGCCTCAGGAGCAGCGCAGAGACAGGTGCCGGGATGCAGGAAGAGCATCTGCATGAGGGGGTGGGGAATGTGACAGACGCACAACCCCTGAGATCCTGAACATGCGAGCGCAGCTGTTACCGTGGAGAAGGGGGCAGGTAAGACCAGATTCTCATTGTTGCCCCTTTCTGGAAAGACCCTAAATGGACTTCTCTGTGGCTCCTCGCGCCTCCTTGTCAGGTTGGAGGAGACTGTACCCCTGGCTCAGGCCCTGCTTGTGGCGAGATGGAAGCTGCTGTTTCTTGCCCTGCCCTCCCTGTGACGTCCTCTGTGCTGTTCTCCTCCGGGAACAGTTCTGCTGAGCAAGCTTGGACTCCGTTCCCTTCTGCTCTTGGATTTCATGTCTGGAAGGCTTGTGTTCGTTTCTGGTTTTTGATGATGCTGAGCTATGTTTTTGCAAGGATGACACGTGCCCATAGCAGGGAGAAGCCCCTCTGCAACTTTAACATCTTGACTCTCAAGCAGATCTTGCTATCGAAGTTGACAGACTCCTGTGTTTGTTTTGTTTCGGCAGAAACTGAATTTCAGTCCCAGGACAACTTCAGCACACTTGATCCTAGCTCTTCTCTCTCTCTCTCTGCTTCTTTCATGTCTGGCAGAAATCATATGCCCTGAAGTTTACCAGTCCCTTCATTTGAAAATCAGTTAATGTATGCAATCCTCATGAGAATTTTACTTTTTATAAAAGCAATCACAAAGACTGGGTTTTGCGAAACCAGTGTTTTATGTGTGTGTTAATTGCACTCACAATAAGCTTTGTCTTCTAAATATTCCATGTTTCAGATTAGCACTGGAATCATGCCCTGGAGTAGTTTTGCTTTTCCGCTTTTATTTTTGGCTAAGGTAAAGTTGAGAACATTGTGATATCAGGTGTAGTGAGCCCTTTTAGTTTCTTCTATGTCTGTTTTCCTTTAAGCTGAACCAGCAGACTGATACCAGTTCGTGAGCACCTGGCATCTCCCAGGCCTTTCCTGGGCCTTCCCTCCGCTGTCTTGTGTGCAGAGCAGTCACTCGTGGAAGGTGAACCTGAGAATCTGTGCGTGGAATTAAGTAAATGTCATAGCTCTCTTCTGTGACGAACTGAATCACATTAAGCCCAGTAAATTGTAACAGCAGGCTTTGCATATACAAAGCATTGAACAGCAGGACAGGTAACCAGGCTGCGACGCTTCTGGTCCTGCACAAGACCTCGGGTATCACAGCACATTGAACAAATTGGCAGTACTGAGTGTTTGAAAACGTTGTTGTATGTACCATGTCCGTGATTTTCGAGGGCTTGGATAAACACCTCTGTGGTTATCACAATCTTTATCAATGGGAGCTTAAGGTTAGTACTGGGGCAGACTGTGTTTTAAAGAATCAAGGTCTCTCGAGTATGTTTCGGTTTTCCCATGAAGAAGAAAGATGTTAGCTGTTCTTTCCTGGACTGTGGCTATGAGAGTGCCCCACCACGGTCACTCACATGTTTACTTCATTTCCGTTTACCGGGGCTGGGCTTGGGCCAGAGTACTTCGGTTGTCAAATGTCATATGAGGCTGAGGAACTGTCTTTGCTTCATCGTTGGCGTATGGAAACACTGTTTTCCAAAGCATACTGTCCTTTCTCATTTGTTTATATAAAATAATGGAAGGGTTATTTTGACCGTGCAGTTTCCTATCCTTGGTTATTTAATTGCAGAAAGATACCGGTTTTATTTTGTTAAAATCTGTGCTAGGAATTGTACAAAAGCTTTGTGAAATGTCCAGTTTACTAGCTTAAGTTATAGATCTTTGTATAGAAAAGAAAAAGCCTATTGCTGAAACGAGCATTGTCTTTATTGATGCAAAAAGCTTTAAACTTATTGGCCGTGTAGTCAGTAAAATGCATCAGAATGTGCTGAAAATTGAGAAAAGCATTGAAGTTTTAAAATCTGCTACGCAGTTTTCCACTCTCTTGCAAGATACTTAATTTGAATAAAAGACAGAATAAAGTGTTCCCATTGAGGAAAGTGGCAGGAGGACTGTTCAGAATGTGTTCTTAATCTGAGCAGTCCTGCCACGCTCATCTGTGATGTGGTGTCCATGGTGTCACTTTTACAGAACTTTAAGAATGCTGCTTCTGTGAATAAAATACATTTTATTCTTAGCATTTCAGTTTTGAGATGTGTAAAACGTGTTAATGATTTCTTTTCCTTGCAGAATTACTTTGCTTGTTCTTTTTTTTTTGTTTTAATGCCTACAAGATTCTGAAGCACATTAATCACTTAAAAAGAAAAGAAAAAAAAGGGCCGGGCGTGATGGCTCGTGTCTGTAATGCCAGCGCTTTGGGAAGCCGAGGTGGGGCAGATTGCTTGAGCCTGGGAGCTTGAGACCAGTCTGGCCAACCTGGTGAAATCTCATCTCTACTGAAAACACACAGATTAGCTGGGCGTGATGGCTGCATACCTGTAGTCCCAGCTACTCCAGAGGCTGAAGTAAGAATCGCTTGAGCCTGGGAGGTGGGGCTTGCAGTGAGTGGAGATCGCACCCCTGCTGTCAAGCCTTGTTGACAGAGTTGGGACCTTGTCTGAAAAACAGCAACGATAACAACGTATGGGTGAACTGCCCGGCTGCTCTCTGTCTAGAGCAGAATAAATCCAATTACGTTTTAGTCTTTTATTAGCACTGAAATTTTCTTAATCATCCCTGTGTTTTCATTACATTTTTTCATTACATTGTACTTGATTGCTGCTTAGAGTCTGGAGCAAGTAGGCTTCTCTGGATCAGGTTCTTACTGGATTGCTGAAACTTGAAATGATGTGTTCCCCTCCTTGGATATGACTTATAGAACTTTGCCTTTTGAGGTGATGTGCTGCATTTGACAGCAGACACAGAAACACCCAAAGAATTCACTTACGGGCTAAAATGTACGTGCTTTGTAGCGTTTCCTTCCTAGAATGAAAACAGTACCTCTCATTTGTGGGTCGCTGATGCTATTTGCTGAAAACATTTATTTTTTGAGACAGTCTCGGTCTTTCCCCCAGGCTGGAGTGCAGTGGCGTGATCTCGGCTCACTGCTTACTCTGCCTCCTGGGTTCACGTCATTCTCCTGCCTCAGCCTCCCAATGCCTGGCTAATTTTTTTGTATTTTTAGTGGAGACAGGGTTTCGCCGTGTTGGCCAGGATGGTCTCAATCGCCTGACCTTGTGATCCGCCCGCCTTGGCCTCCCAGAGTGCTGGGATGACAGGCGTGAGCCGCTGCACCCGGCCGAAAACATGTTTGTTTATAGCCTCAGTCTGCAGTTGGGTAGCCCTGTTCTTTGTAGGACATTCAGGGAGCGGGGACATCTTGAGTCCCCACTCAAGGCGCGCTCTGTGAGATGGGAATCTTCCGCCTGCTTATTTAGGGAATCCTGCCGGCTGTCATTCACTGGAGAGCGCAGTTTCCTGGCTGCCCTGGTCTTTGAGGGGAGGGAGACCGAGGGGTCATTTTCCCACCTGGACCGACGTGTTTATCAAACCTGGCTTGTGGATCATTTGGATCTTTTTATGAAGGAAAAACCACATCTGTGACTTTCAGATGAGTGGAAGTCATGTTAAAAAAAAAAACAAAAAAAAAAAAACTTTTTTTTTTGGCTAGTATGGAGAAGTTTTGTCCTTGTGACCTGTGAATACAGTCACGGGAGGGCAGAATGTTCATGGTGTGGGTGCTTACAGTGTACATGCAGTCACATTCTTCACAAGTATCATGTTAAAAAGTGACAAATAAGAGAAAAATATTTGCCTCATTACAACCTCGGTAAGAAGCTGGCAGTACTCTTGTTTTTGGAGGGGGGTGAAGGGAATATTGAGAAAGTGTCAACATTAGACTCGCCCACTCTGCAAATTCTGTGCCGGCTGGAGTGAGGACCCCGTGATGGAAAGATGTACCCTTCTGCCTGGAAGGAGTTGAATTTTTGTGGCAGTCAGGATGCACAGTTCACCGCAATGTAAAGGCAGAGTGTGAAACGCCGTGGAGGCCGAGAGAAGAGATGTAGTTAGCAAGTATGAGTGGGATGTTTGGGGCACATGTTAGCAAAGCTTGCTGTGCACACGCCAGGTGCTATCTGCACACCTGTCTGCACACGTGTGATCCTTAGAACACTGGCGTGTGGAGCCGTGAGGCTGTCAAGAGCCCCAGGTCCCGGCAGGCTGAGGAGTTTCCTGTTACCACTAGGACAACTGTGATTTTGAAGGCTGTCACTCAATCCCGAGTCCCAGATGGGGCTCGTTTCAGAGGAAAACACCCCTGGAGCCTTGGGCAGAATTCAGTGATTTTTTTTGTAATGTTAGATTTCACAAACGTTAAACCAAGAACATATTTCAGAATGCTTATGGTTCTTTTGTAACCATGGATACAAAGTAATTCACAGTCGGTGGACAGTTTGCGGAAGCTGAACTGCTTGTATCATGAGCACGGCGTTCTCCCTACCGCCCTGGGCCTTGCTCCGGTTTGCTGGGGAGGCTTTGCGGGGCCTCTTGGCTGGGATACCTCTCCCATGTCCCGTGTGGCTACCCCTGGTCACAGCCGTACTGCTGGGCACCTGCGCCGTGAGGACACTGAGTGGACATGGAGCTGTGGGGCAGCAGCTGGTCATGAGGTGGCATCCACATGGTCCGAAACAGGTTTCTGTTCATTAAGAATGATCACTGCAATAAAAACAGTGAGAAACCCTCTGCTGACCTGAGAATGCATCAGCTGAGTTGGATGGGGACGTGCAGTGAGGAAGGTGAGGGCTGAAAGGAAATGAGGGAGGGAGAGGAAAGGAGAGAAGGGAAGTGAAAGGGGGAGGGAGGATGGGAGTAAAGAGGGGGAGATGGAGGAAGAGAGAGGCGGTGGGCAGGAGCCTGGGAAATGAGCCCTAGAGCCGGTTCCTGACCCTCGTGGGTGCGTCAGAGCTGATCTTCCAGGAGAGGCGGCCTGGGAGGGCTGACCCTTAGGAAGTGAGGGCCGGGGGGAGCTGATTTTTTTGGCCCTCAGCGGGGCTGTTGCTGACCTGAGATGCAGTCGACAGTTATCCCGAAGAGGTTGTCTGCACGGCCACTGTTTGCTGCCAGGTTGGAGAGAGAAATGCTCCTCCCCATGGGTTCTTTCTATTTTGTGGATTTTTCCCAGTTTAGCTGAGCAGCCTGTCAGTGGAAATGTCAGGGATTACTAACATGTCTCCGTTCTACAGAGCAGTTGGCCAGCTTCCAGTCGTGTCATTGTTGGGGGCACCACTCCCGTCGTGTGGCTGTCGTGTCGTTAGGCCAGTGCCGGCCCAGCGTGGAAGCCGCAGCCCGAGGCGCTGGGAAGCCTGTGGGGCTCTTGCTGCCAGGGCTCCGATGGGAGTCATGTGCTGGAAGAATGATGTCTGTTGGGCAGAGCCTGGTGAGGAGGGGCTGCTGCTGTTGCAGCAGTACATGGAATTTCAATGATGAATGAAACACGCTTTTAATTATGACCAGAGCTCTATGCTCTGCGTTTCTTGAATTGGAAATGTGCTGAAATGAATTTGCTGTTAATCAGTTGTCTCATACATGACAGTGTGCTTGGGAGCAAAGTAGGATGTGGACTTATCTACAGAGCTTCCTCCTCTCAACAGACTATAATCAGTTGGATGGTGCTACACAGGAATACGTGAGAATTTGTGTGAGAAAGGTGATAGGTGCAGACCTGTGTGACCAGCAGGTGTTGGGGGAGGTTTGAGAGAAGCTTTTGGCTGAAGTGGTGTCAGGTGCAGGTGCTGAAGTGTTGTGTCTGGCTGGATGGAAGAGCACACGCCTCTGGGCTGCGGGAAACAGATAAAGGAGGAGGCGGGAAGACATGGGTCGTGGCTTAGGAATGGTAGCAATTCAGGCAGACCCAGGATCAGGCTCGCACGGGGGAGGAGTGAACTTGAGGAGCCAGGGAGTGTGGGGTGGGGTTCATGCCCAGGCCTCTGCGGGGCTTGCTGCTGTGTCAGCAGGGCCCTGTGCTTGGCCTCTTTAAAACTGTTTCCTGATCCATAAAACGGACATGACAAAATCCACCTTGTGACACTGAAGCTTAAATGAGATGATCTACATGGTGTCTTCCTTCCTTTCCTGACACATCATAGACTCACAGCTATGGTGGCACTGACAGGCTGGATGGAATGCTGGAGCTGCTTTGTGCCTGCTGAAGCTACATAGATTTGTGCAGTGCTTGCGACTGTCTCTGAAAGCCTTTGGTCATGGCAGTGGCAGCCTTGAGTGGCTCTTGGCATACTTCAGTCTGTGGAGTGCAAGGTTGGCTGGAGCTCTGAGGCCATTGATACTATCCAGGGGTGAGCTGATGGGACCCTAAAATATGGGAGAAGGCCGAGAGGAGTTGGCTGCCTGAAGCATTGTAGATTTCTGGCTTCGAGACCTTCCTGACTTATGGACATAGGAAGGTAAACCCAGATGGCTCCAAAATTTTAAGTACAGACGAAAGGTGGGGAGGGTACAATTGCTGACTAGGCCATGGTTGCCCTGTCCCTTTCTGGACATCGTTTCTCCTCCCTCCCCCTGCCTTTGTGGGCAGGAGGGCCTGAGCCTGCACAGCGGTGTATTTCATAGTGATGATGGCCGATTATTACCCTGCAGTAAGAAGTCTCTCCACTTTATTTTGCAGCAGTAGTTAAATTTAAGGAGTGATGGTGTAGTGGTATTTGTTTTGTTTTTGCTTTTTTTTTTTAAGTATCATTTAACTGAATGTTATTCCCAATTTCACTGATCACTTTGAGAGGCCAAAACATGCTTTGATTTATTTTGTGTTTGACTTTGAGCTAGTTTATTGTCTCACAGGAATGCCAATTATTCTGTTGTCACACATCATTTTGTATCTCAAATTGTGTTACTATAACACTTAGCTGAATTACCTCCCTTATTTTGGCTTTTACAAAACTAAAATCTGTGAAACACAGGATGGTGCATCTCCATTGAGGGTTGTTCAGAAGTGTGACTTTTCCTGGCATGCTTGAGAATCAGTGACATTATTTTATAGAAACACTTTGTAACTGACAACAAAGCTTAGAAGCTCCTGTAAAGGGCAGGGTAGGCAACGTGTTATGCTTTGTGGGCCACAGAAGTCTTTGCATATTTTTCTTTTGTTAAAACTTCAAAGTGTAAAAATCAGTTCTGGTTCTCTGGCTAAGGCTGGTTCGGGGATCATGGTTTTCAGACCCTTGACCGCACCTTACCTGAAAGCTGGTCTCCTATGTGGTGAGCAGGAGCCCACCTCATTGCTTCAGCCAGGAAGATGCTGCCCTCATGCTGGAATTTACTTCAAACAAACTTGAAAGCTCTGGCACCGCTGCTCATTTCCGTACTGTTGCAGGCCATCAAAAATGCAGAGCGTGCCTTGGCGTTTTGATTTTGTGACTCCTCTTGAATGGCTCTGAGATGGCTCATCACGGGTTAGACATTTTCAGAAATGATCAGGCAGAGCCCCAGCCATCTTGCAGATGAAGTGAAGTTTTTTCTGAAAGCTTGTGACAGGCTTAAATTTCTGATCCCTTTCCATCTGCTCATCTTGTATGATTGGTTTCTTTTTGCTCCCCATTTGGGTCTATGAAACTTGTTGAACAGCATCTCCCCACCACGGTAGAACTTTATCTCTGATTTCATGCATGAGTCGGTATCCTCACTCATTTGCGAGGAGAAAGCGCTGCAGCTCCTGTGTGGCTTCCGTCCCCTCCCTGAACGTGGATGGATGTGGGAGGTATTTGAGGTGTGTGAACTCGCTACCCCCAGTGCCTCCTGGTTCACTCCCTGGGCCCACACTCCTCCCTCCTGGTTCACTCCCCCTGGGCCCGCACCCCTCCCTCCTCCCTCCTCCCTCCTGGTTCACCCCCCTGGGCCCGCACTCCTCCCTCTCGGGGGCTTGGTAGTTTCTGCTCTGCTTGTGCCAGTGCGTTAAGGCTGAGCGGCAGCTCCAGGACTGTGGCAGCTCACGCAGCTGTGGTGTTAGTGGAGAGAACTGTGGGGATGCAGCTGCCCTTACTGTGACGCTTCGACTGTTGTAGTCGGTGTGGGAAGCTGGGTGGGATGTGGATGTCCCGGGATGGGACAGGAGTCCTCCCCTCAGCCTCTATCAAACACTTCTTGGCCAGGCGTGGTGGCTCATGCCTGTAATCTCAGCACTTTGGGAGACCGGGGTGGGTGGATCACCTGAGGTCAGGAGTTGGAGACCAGCTTGGCCAGTGTGGTAAGACCGTGTCTCAACTGAAAATTAGCGGGGTGAGGTGGTACACACCTATAGTCCCAGCTACTCTGGAGGCTGAGGCAGGAGGATCCCTTGAACCTGGGAGGTGGAGGCTGCAGTGAGCAGAGATCACACCACTGCATCCCAGCCTGGATGATGGCAAGACTCTGTCACAGAAAAACAAAACCAGATTTCTCTATCATGCTGACTGGTGCTCAGGACTGTAAGCAAAGGAGAGAAGGTTTGTTTGGCAGAAATATTCAGATGATTTAGGAAGTGTTCTCTGATTAAGAGAATCAACAGCTCAGTTAATTATCTGCCGACTTTCAGTTGTGTTGTGGCTGGGAGCAGGGGTGGCTGTTAAAACAGGTGCCTGTCTTTGGGAGGCCGAGGCCGGCAGATCACAAGGCCAGTAGTTCGAGACCAGCCTGACCAACATGGTGAAACCCTGCCTTGACTAAAAATACAAAAATTAGCTGGGTGTGGTGACATGTACCTGTAATCCCAGCTATTCAGGTGGCTGAGGCAGTAGAATTGCTTGAATCTGGGAGGCGGAGGTTGCAGTAAGCTCAGATCATGCCACTGTACTCCAGTCTGGGCAGCAGAGTGATACTCTGTCTCAAAAAAAAACAAAACTAAAACAACAACCCCCCCAAAATGGTGCCTGTTCTCCTTCCACCAGAGTTAGGTTTGATTTGGCGGCTCTGAGATGGGGCCCTGGATACATGTAGTTGCAGATTCTCAGATGATGCTGATCTGGGCTCTGTGCAACCAGTGAGTCTTAACATTTAGCTTCTTTCCAATTACAAAGAATTATTTTTCCCTTTCTGAATTAGGTCAGTTCATCTCAACGAGATTTGAGCCACCAGAACATCAGTTCTGAGATGGCTTCCTCAGCCTTTGGTGGTTTATGGAATGGGATTTCTGTTGTCTGAGCCTTGGTTCAGAGGCAGTACGTGCTGTGGACGAGATGTCTCTGGCATATGTGAGAGACTCAAGAAATCTCGGCCAGGGGTTGCTATGAAGAAAGCCTGGGCTTCTGTGTGCCAGGGCCCACGGGCCCTCACCTCTGGAGAGGGCAGGAGAAGGTGCTGACACCTGTCTCCTCAGCACCGGTATCTGTTTTGCTATCTGAATGTAAGTGTCAAAGTCTAAGTGAACTGTAAAACTATCAGTGTGCGGCGTGTTGGTGCTGTTTGTTTGTGGCGTGCTACGCGAGAGGAAAGGCAACTGTAACGCTCTAGGGTTTGGTGGAGCCTCTGGTGGGTCAGTGGCACATGCACCAGGTGAACTGGCAGCAGCAACACTGCTTCTGAGGAAGGCCTGGCACGGTTACCCCGCGAGGGTCACGTGAAAAAGCGTGTTGGTCAGATTGCTGGCCAGGCTTTTAGTAAATAGTAACTACAATTAGTTTAAAAATGGGCAAACAAATTACATTCCTTCAGACACTCTAAAATGTAAGCTACTACTTTTTTTTGTACTGAAGATCTTAGAAAGTCCTAAAATAAGGCATTGGTTTTAGAGGTTTCTATTCTTAGAGAATGTCCCAGTGTTGAGACAGGTTTATTTTTATTTTTATTCTTTTTTCTGGTGGGTTTGGAATCTGCCCCTCTCCGTCAGAGTCCGACAGCGTTTGAATGGCGGCCTTTGCAGGAGTCCAAGGTGCTGCCTCCAGCAGGAGAGCGGGTGATGCGGATCTGAAACAGCAAATCAAAGCTGGGCGCCCACACGGCCCTGCCTGCTTCCCAGCGTGTGAAGTGCTGGTCAGTGGTTTCCTTCCAGCCTTGGACTCAGTTATTAGATTGTTACGTACCTTGGAGCAGGGCACCAGCCTGGGAGGGTAACTCCTGCTTTAGTCTCCTTGCTGTGCTTGACTCCGTTTCATGACCATAAGCATGCATTTTTATGCTTGGGTTTGGGCAACTGCGGGGGTTTGAAATTTAAGTGCATTTGATGATATGCCTTTTAAAACTAAGCTTACATGTAGCAAATGGGAAATGCACGATTTTATATCCTTATTCCTTCAGCACACGTGAATTCCGTGGTTTTAAATTCTAGGTGAATTTGGGTTAGTCTGGAAAATGCCATCTCTTACTATTGGAAAAGCTGATTGCTCCTCATATGCCTTGTTTAAAAAGAGCTAAGATGGAAAAGGGATCTTCTGGGCTGACTATAGTTGCCGACAGTTTCACTGCATGTGAAATGTGTGGTTTTGAAAGTTTGACTCTGCATTACAGGGGTGTGCGTGTTTGTCTAGGCCTTTTTTTATTTTATATTCTTAGAACTCAGATACTGTTTTGTATTTTTTAGGAGTCTCATGTGGTTTCCTCAGCTGAATTTAAACTTGTGGAAGGGTGGTACTTAAACGCTGCATACATACAAATGCCAGCATGATGCTTTGTACAGAGGACGTTGACACCTGGTCTATTGATGGAATGGACGTGTTCTCCTGTCTGTTGCTCTGTTGAGGCCCTGATACTGACCTAGGGGTGGTCAGGGCTCCATGGAGGGCTTCCTAACTGAATAGGGGAGTGACGGCACTGCCCTCTTTCTGCAGCACCTGGTAGCTTGCCATTGAGTAGAGGAAGGGAAATTGCTGGTAGAAAAGGGGACCAGAAAAGTGTGTTCTCTTCATCTTCACCAGGTTTCCAGTAGACGTTAAATCACTGAGTTGTAATGTGGTTTTGCTTGGATATATCATAAAGGTGATGGTCAAACACAGAAGAAAGATTTCTGTTGTGCATTTGAGTGAGTCTTCTAGGAAGTCATGTTGGGAAGATATTTGTTTTCCAGTTTCTGCTCATGTGTTATGCGTTTATTTCTGAGATGGGAAGAGCACTGGGTGGAGGTGGCTGGTGTTCGGCTGAGTAGGCTGAGTTCTGTGCAGTGCCTGGTGTCTGCCAGACACTATGCTGAGTGCTTCAGGCATATTGGCTTATTGAGTCCTCATAGAAACCTTGCTAAGGTGGGAACTTTTACCTCATGTTAGGGATGAGGAAACAGGCCAAAAGGAGACAGGCAAAACGCTGCAGAGTCGAGTGGCAGAACCGGGATCAGAACACAGTGCTCAGCTTCTGTGTGGACACCCTTAGCTCTGCTGCATTTGGCCCTCAGCGACTGGCCGAGATGGAATAACAGGTACTAGACTTGCCCCTGTTCCTGGAGAAAATATGTGGAACGATGGTTAAGAGTTTGAACATCAGGCAGCGAAGGCCTGTGGGTGAGAGGGGAAGAGAGTGAGGCCACCCCAAGGTGGCGTCCTGGCTGTGGGTTTGGGGAGGGTGATCCATGGTTGAGGAGATGGAGCTGTGTGCCGGAGAGACCAAGGAGACGAGGACGGTTATGTCCAAGAGAGCCAGTGATGTTCATCCGGACGCTGTGGCCTCAACTGCATGCAAGAAGCGGGGAACGTTCTCCCCCGAGGGCCTGCCAGTGAGTAATGAGAGGAGCACCATGGACTCAGACACTTCATATTCTCACAGGGTCTGAGAATTTGCTCCCCAAAGTCATTTTATTAGTTATGACACATCTTAGCAGATTCCACTTCAGGTTGTGTGAAATTAGTGTGTTCTCAGCTTTGAAATCTTCTCTTAGATAATTGGTTCATTCATATTATTCATAGACTTTAATTCTTCAGTTTCTTCAAATTCGGCCTCGATTCCCTGAATGACCTTAGCAGTGTTGGAATTTTCGACACATGAAGAATTAAGGAAAACGACTCACACTCGTTTGCCTTGCTTAATTGATGGTTGGTGTAGCCCAGTAGTCTGAACTTGTTAAGCAACCATTCTTACCGAAAGACTAATCTTTGAAAGTCTCTTTTCCTCTGGACATGTCTTTGGCTGCTGTAATCAAATGCAATGTAATCAGCACTGGTTAATGGCTTTCCTTGCTTGGCTAACAAACACTTCTCAGAAACTTTGGTTTCTTGTTATTTTCATGTATAATTATATTTTAAGCCTTCTGATTTTTCTGGCTTTCCTGCGACTTAGGAATAATTGTGATGGGTGCTTAGTTTGGGATGTTGATGTACACTGTATGCCCAGCTACTATGCCATTGTGCGAACACTGATTTGTCACTTTCTCATGAAGACTGATTTCACCTAGTTTGGTGGTAAATTCTATTTTAAGGAGGGAGTGGTGGAATACAACTGCTGTCAGGAGGCTTTTTTAAGGATCGGGGAAATGTTGCCATTGATATTACCATTATAGAAGGAACATAAAAATATGTGCTGCCTTCAGTCATGATGCATATGTAAGTCTGTGTCCGTGACTGCAGAAAATGGCAGCCCCAAATCTTAAAATCATGTGGATGCACCAAGCCCACCTGCAGGGCACTGTGGAGCAGCCTGCATTAGCTGAAGTTGTCCCACAAACCCTGAGGGATGGTGTCTGAGTTATGATAAGGCTCTGACTTGGGATTAAACAGGCCTCCAAATACTGTGATACTCCAAACAAAGACACGATACTGCCCGGGGAGCCCAGTGGGCACCTGTAGGCAGTGTAGGTGAGAAAAGGCTCCAAGGAAGATTCCTGCAGCTCGCTAGGAGGATTCTGCAAGGCAGTAGACATGGCCATGTTCACATAGGAGTATTGAACTATATTCATTCCTTTTAAGCAGCCAGATTTGTGTGTGTTTTTAGGGGCACTCACATGGCGCCCCTTCCACCCTCACTGCTGGATGTGCCTGTTTGATGTTCCAGATTTCTGTGTTGTGTCCACTCTCCAAATGTATCTCTGTCTCTAGAATATTTCAAAGTAGACAATTTATTGGTTAAACACTTGTTTTCAGGGAGGAAGCAATCTTTAAAACTGACCATACAGACCCTGTTATAAATGTTTAACAATGGAACGTGTAATGTTTAACACGTAGTGTTTAAAGTAGAAGACATTTTAATTTAGAAATCCTGTTGGAATGCCAACTTAAATTACGACCCATCTGTATGCATATGGAAAAGAATGAGTGAATATACAGAATTGGAATTTTGTCTATTTTGTAGAGATTCTGTAATGTATCGGGTACAAGTCTCATTTTGTGATTCAAATACATGAAGCTAAAATTATAAAAATTGACAAAAACATGCCTTTGAATAGTGAGCCTTTACCCTCCTTGAATGAAATAGTGATTCCTTCACTAAAATGTCCGCCTGCAACTTTGTCAAACACATTTGTTTCATTAGTTCTCAAGTGAGCTCAGTTTTCTAGACAGGGAGATTACTACTGCTTAAAGTTTGTCCTGATGATGTTGGTGAACAGGGAAAATCCTTTGACGTGGATCCTCTGTGTTTTAAACATCAGATGCAGCCTGCCCAACCCTCTGCGTGCAGCTGGGAACATTGACTGTGGGATCATTGTAGAGAACCTTGAGAAAGCAAAACAAGCCTCTGGAGTAGGAAAAGATGTAGCTGATTTCATGCAGTAAAACTTGCACATTTTTCTTTAAAATGCATCCTTCGGAACGTCAGCTTGCTGATTATTTTAGAATCGCTGTGGTCTGCTGACAGCATTCGTGGGAACAGGTGCATGGCCCGGCTGGTGCAGGAGGGTCTCAGCGGAGCCACGCTGCTGACACCGAAGGAGGGGCTGGAGCCATCACGCTTGTGACTCGTGCAGATGGCCTTGGCTGACCTCCAGAAGAGGAAACGTCAGTATCCAAGGAGGAAAAAGTGTATTAATGAGTGTTTGCCTTCACAATGGCCAAAACCCTGAGTTTGTGGCACCTGCTCTCCCTGGAATGAGGAGTCTTCCCTTCCTGGCAGACAAGCCCTAGATGGGACCAGGAGCTGTGGTTGCTGGATTGAAGAGGTTTCCTTCTTGGGGAAGTGGCCCTCGAGCCTGACTCGAAGGAAGCCATGATTGGCTGGAAAGAGCCTCGGAGACAGTGTGTTACCAGGAGGCTCAGTGACCGAGAACCATCCTGTTCTACGTGTTCTCCCATTGTGGTTTTAGAGGAAACTTGGGGAGAAGCAACAGCCAAAAGCCTCAAGGAATATTCTGTGATGTTGACACATTTGGTAGATTTGTTGCTGAGATTCTGAAATGAGAAGCCGTGGAGGTGCAGGTCTGTCAGGCCGTGGGATGTGGGAGAGCTACTACTTCAGGGGTTGGAGTCCCTGTGCCAGAGGCTCAGTCCTGCAGAGACTTTTGTGGGCAGCTGCTGCCTCTGGTTGATTGTGAGTCCCCCAGATGAATACCCATGAAAGGTACCGTGTCAGCAAGGAGAGTCAAACTCTGTGAAGCATTTAGAGATTTATTCTGAGCCAAATGAGTTACCATGGCCCTTGATAACAGCCCTCAGGAGATCCTAAGAACGTATTCCCGAGGTGGTCTGAGCACAGCCTGGTTTTATAGCTTTTAGGGAGACGTGAGATATCAATACAATAAATGTATAAGATGTACGTTGGTTTGGTCTGGAAAGGTGGGACAACTGGAAGCAGAGGTGTCCAGGTCGTAGGTAGATTTAAAAATTTCCTGATTGATGGTTTAGAGAGTTGTCAGATAAGGGGCTGTGGAGATCAAGGCTTTGTCATGTGGAGAGAATCCTCCAGGTAGCTTCGGAGAGAATAGATTGTAAATGTTTCCCATCAGACTAAGAGTCTAAGTTCTGTCTAATTCCAGAAGGGAGATTGGGGTGATGAGGCAAGTCCAACCCCCCACCAATCTTGGCCTGGACTAGTTTTTCAGATTAGCTTTGGAATGCCCTTGTCAAAAGCAGGGGCTGTTCAGATGGCCAAGGGGGCTTCGAATTCTAATGTTTTTGCAACCAGAAAGTGATTGTGTTTTTTCTGCGGATGACAGCCAGTGTGGTAACATTTTATTAGCAGATTAATTTGGAAGTCAATGTGTTTTCAAGTATGTTAATTATTAAGTCATCAACAGAGAAGGGCTTACTTTGAAACCAGCCTGAGAATCAAGAGGCTCATCAAAGAAAACGATGGACTTGGGAGAACTGGATGCATGTGTTACTGCCCCAAGTTTCAGGCATGAGAAGTCTGTGCTTGATACATTGTGATTTGAGAACTTAAATCTTGATGGACTTAACAATGAGGCTTTTTTTTTCTTTTTTTCAACGATCAGTGTTTGTCTCCTGTGTTTTGTCTTCCAGCCGCTGAGCACTTTAGCTTTGTGTTCACTTTTTTTGTGTGTGAACCACCCCCTTTGCAGCTCCTCCATCCTGCCCGCCTTGATCGCGTCTTCCTCGCCCCGTGGGTTTTACCCCGAGGACTGCCCTCCGCTGTGTGGAGTGGAGGATCAGTGGACACTGGTTTTACTGACTCGCTTTCTACGTAGCTCCCAGCTCCCAGTTTCTCAAAATCCTAATTGTCTTGGATTCCCTGTGAAACTGGGAGTCAGGCCTTGGGCACAGTGCTGGGTGGCCGTGACAGGGCAGGAGGGAGAGATGAGAACAGGAGGGATGGGTTCGTCAGGGGAAGGAAGCCCTTGCCGAATTCCTGTGTCTGTTTTAGGTTAAAGACGAATGGCCGGGTGGTGGATGTCTCACCCGGTGTGGCTGGACCTCGCTGTGCTGAACCCTGAGCAGGGGCCTCAGCAGCTACCTCCTGCCAGGCCGGGGCCACAGGGCTGGACTTCTGCCTCTGGGGTGGGTTGTGAGGGCTCGTGCCAAGGTGCGAGGGTCTGCACCGCTCCTGTTGTGTGACCTGAGGGGCATGTGGGAAGCGGGTCTGTGCTCCTTACCTGGGAGAAGCTGAGCTCACCTGGGCCAGAGCCTCTGGGGAGGTAGGAAGGCAGAGGCCTGGAATTCCTGCTTTCCCCAGACAGCAAGAAAGCTCAGTGTTGCACCTCCTCTGAGAGGCCCTCAGCAGCCATATATCATTGATTTTAACGTGAAGGAAGGTGCCAATTAACCCGGCTCTGTGGGGAGCTTTGAGGAGTCCAGGCCGTGGGCCCCGGGCTTTTTAATATGTTCAATCCTGAACAAAAAACAACAAAAGATCCCTGTGGCTGATGCTGACTGCGTGGGGTAGGACATGCCAAGCTTGCGAGGGGCTTGCCCCTGAGTTTCCTTGGTGCTCCTCCCAGCCCCTACGGACACCAGCCATTCCAGGCCGAGGCTTGTCCTGGTTAGACCCTCGTTGGTGGGGTCTGTGGTCCTGGATTGAGGGCCCAAGCACTTCATTATTAGAATGATTCACCTGAGACCCATGGCTGCCTCCAAACATCTCGTGAGCATGAGATACAGCCAGTGCTGCCGCCCCAAGCTCATAATTCCAGTGGAAAAGAGAAATTTTACTTTTAAATGTGCTCGTGTGACTCATGCGAATATTCAATTCCCATTAAACTTTCAAGACCTTGAGAACCTCTGAGATTCCTTGGAAACCACTCTTGGCCCCACGACTAACTCTCCTGTGGAAGGAGGCTGGGGTGGTCTGCGGTGTCTGGGGTCCTGCTGCGTTCTCCAGGTTTCCTTAGGTTTCATCATTAGTCCCAGCTCTTCAGCAGGCAGAGCGGATTCACTAACATTTCCATTATTTTGTTCCTATGTTGCCTCAGTTAACTTAGAATAATCAGTATTTACCAGAAATAATTGGCGAGATGGGAATGACTGGTGATTCCCGGACATAGGCAGCCTGTATAGATAAGCGTGTTACAGTGTCTGATTTCCGAGATGTTGGTCCGCACCTTCTCAGGAACACACTTTCAGGGGTAGATTCCTGTGCAAGAGAAGCTGCTTTTCCCCGAGACGCAGTGGCGGCCCCTGCACTGGCATAGGGTGGCTGTGTGACTGGGCAGGGCTGGACGTGCTCCTCTCCACCCCTGCGCTGGGCACCCACCTCCGCCCCACATCTGTGTTGAGGGTGCCTGCCTTTGTGCCCCCAGCTCGAGGTCATATAATTGTAGCTTCCTTGACACATTTCTGCATAGAGATGATGAGATCTGGGGGCCGAATCTCAGTCGGACATGCATGTAGGCAAATTATTCACATGAGTGACTTGAGTTCTCCGCATTCAGGGTCAGGAGGCACGAGGTGGGTTTGGAGACAGCTGCCTGGCCTCAGGAAGTTTCTCTCAGAGCCTGTTTCTTTCTCTAGCAAAGTAAATGATTCCTACCTCACCGGGCTTTGACACATGCTCAGTACTCAGAAGTACTCAGATGCTGTCTGGTCTTTATTATAGTTAGTAAGAAAATGCGTTATCTTTACAATTTATAGAATGTCATACAAGGCAAGCGTGAAACGGGTACACTACCCTAATCTGAAGATGCTGGTGCTTACTCTTTTCCTTAAGCATTTTGTTGTAATTCTGGAGTAGATTCCCGTGCAAGAGAAGCACAGGCAGCCAAGTTATATGACGGCACTGCGTGCGTGATGCCAGCTCAGTTACCTTGGAAGGGGGAGCCTGAGGCTGCCAGTGGAGCATCCCTCCTGCCTCCAGCCCTCGGGGGTTTCTCTCTCCTTCCCTCTGTCCCTCCCTATCCCCCACTCCTCCTCACCACTCCCGCTCCGCTCCCTACCCCCTCACTTACTCTACAACAGAGGCCCAGACTTTGACAAATCCCAGCTGGGCCTATTTAACGCTTGGCTGGGAAACCAGAGGGAAAGGGGCCCAGTTACTACAGAAATACACAGAATTGAAATAGAATGTGAGCTACTTTTGTGTCTTGTTTTTTATTTTAATCTGAATATAAAAGGCAAGTGTCAACACAAAATCGGTGCTAAGTACGCCACACAGCTCCGAGTCTGCCTTGTCGGGGCTCCGTGGGTTCCCACGTCCTGGCCTTCTCCAGGAGCATCTGGACGTGCCGTGGCTGTGAAGGGAGCGTTCAGTGATGGTCCTTTGAATGTTTCAGAGTCATGTTTAATAAAAATCTTCACATTTACCCACAGCCAAGTCTTGATTTAATCACAGGTACTGCAGGTCTCCGGGTGGGGCTGAGCCTCTGTTTTAGAAGCAGCCGCACCATCCGAGGGGCAGGCCCGTGTGGGCTGGCAGGCGGCCTGGTCCTTGGAGCACAGGGTGCACCTGACCCAGTGTTGGCAGTGGGGGGCCTTGCAGTTCTACAATGTAGTGATGCAACCTGTGGCATAAAAATCCTCATGTGCCCCCGTGAGAAGCTGGGGCTGCCCCTCAGTACTGTGGTGTGCTGTGTTTGATCATGCAGATGTAAAAGGGTGAGGGAGATGCCTAAAAACTAGGCTTCCAAAGACAGCCCTTCATGTCTGGTGCTTTCACGTGTGTGTGCACACCTGTTTGACGCGTGTACACCTTCACGTGTGCACCTGTTCGTGTGTGCATGCACCTGTTTTATGTGTGTGCCTGTTTCGTGCGTGTATGTGCCTGTGTATTCACCCTGTATTGCGTCATGCATTGTATTTTACAGATTGCTTTTTTTCACTTTGTATCGTGAGCTTGTAACGATTGTGCAGAGGGGGCCTTGGCAGCCTTTGGCTCTGAGAAACGTGATGTCGCAGGAACAGATGAGACAGCCTGGGTGAGACCGGCAGAGGCCATCGTGGCCTGGGAGTCCGTACACATCCACTGTCTGTCGCTGTGTGACAAGTTACTCCAAAACCTAGGGGCTTAAGGCAGCGTACACTTACGACTCTACAGCTTCGTCAGGTTGCAGTTTCAGGGCAGCCCTGCTGAGTGGCTCGGGCCCAGTCCCGGGTCACCGTGAAGATGCTGTCCAGGGCTGCGGCCATCTGTAGGCTCAGCTGGGCTGGAGGTTCTGCTCCAGGATGCTGTGCTGAGGTGTCTGCGGGCAGAGGCCTGGTCCTCCACACCTGACCCCTCCCTGGGGCTGCCAAGTGCATTGCTGCCCAGGGCCGCTCCTTTCCCCAGAGACGTAGGAGTGCTGGTTTTATGCCCAGTGTCAAGGTGGCCGGGTCAGGTACAGAGACTTGTTTCCCCTACTCAGCGGCTACTCCTGTAGGGCTAGGCGACAGTGGAGGTTGCGCAGGAAGGTGTTCGCTGAAGACCGTGCTCTGACTTGGCAGGTGTTCCTCCCAGGAGGGTGGAATGGAGACTGGACACTGGGAGCGGCGTCCTGCATGACCCTGCGTGTAGTGGGCTCACAGCAGAGCTAAGTCCTTCCTTTACAGATACTTTTCAGAGTTCGCCCGCCTTTAGATTCTCTGATGAACGTGTCTGAGGCGGGTCCCAGGAGTCTGCCACCTGCCAGGCCAGGAGGTTCCCCGCATGTGACTGGTCCCCTGACACCCTGAGAAACGTGGCTCGAGTGGATCACCCGAGTTTCCTAAACGAGTCACCTGCCTTCTCTTCTTTGCTTTCACGCCTCCCCCAGGGTAGGTCAGTCCTGTCTGCTGCGGCGATACCTGCATGCTGGGGTTACAAGGAGATTGGGGGTGTATCTGGTCCCCCAGGGAGATGTGGTGACTGAGGATGCTGTCATAGCAGCCAACATGTCCTTATTGTTTTCACTTTTAATGAAGTTCAGTTACTAGATTTTCCGATGCACAATGATGTCCTTGTGAAAAATTGGTGATCAAGGAAGCAAACAAGTGTGGGAAAATGATCCTGCCCTTAAACCTAAAAAACGATGAAACAGCAAAGAGCCCTGAAGAGCCCGTGAACCTCCTCTTGGGGCAGTGAGGAGACACCTCAGTAATGGCTTAAGAAGCAGAAATCAGATAATACTGAAGAAAAGGTAAACTAAATTTTGGGTCTCCTATGGGTAAAGAGATTGTAGTTTACATTTTGTAGGCATGCATTTTTACACTTATTTTTCTTTGTTGGATTTAGAATTAGTTGCAATAAATGTGATTTTTTTTTTTAATTAAAAAAATTGGGGCATACGAAGTCTAATCCCTTTGTGATATTTCTGTACTGTGAGACTCCACATACAAAAGTGAAGCCCAGACTGTATCTCGAACGAACCAGAGAGAGGTGGTCATCTCCTGCAGGCCGGTCTGGCCATCCTCCCAGTCTTGGGCACACCTGCATCGCTGGTGCTTCCTGCCAGGCTGTGACTCTACCCAGGTTTCAGTAGCACCTGGAACAGTTTTTCCCCACTGCCAGGTAAACTGGTGATTGCCTCCCAGGCTGTATTTCTGACATGGGGTGCAGAGAGTCCGGGCGTGGGGTCCTGTCCTGGCCCTGGAGCCCAGCTCTAGGACTGCACAGTGGCCTTGCCTCTACCCCCATCTGGGAACAGGGCGGTGGGGAGGAGAAGGGAACCAGGGTCTTGCCCCTTCTGCGTCTCAAGAACACGGGAACACATCACCCCATTGCCTCGCACCATTCACAGTCCAAGCTTGTGTGAAGTATTTGTTATTTTATAACCTCCCTGACAATGATGTATTTTATATAAATAGCACATAAAGTGGTAATTTAGTACCCTATCAAGCAAGATCTAAACAATGAGCAGATATCTCTGTAGAAAAGTTAATTTATCCAGGAAACATTTATCTACTGCAGGTGGAAATGAATCATGGCTTCCTCCTCGGCGGCTCCTGATGAGCCTGTGGGATTCTGTCCTGTTCACTGTTATATAAGCTACACCTTTCCTTCTGTGTTAGTTACAAGCTATACCTTTCCTTCTCTGATGATTATTTCTTGCCTTTTTCACCACTGTTACAAGCTATACCTTTTCTTCTGTGATGTATATTTCTTGAAGGCATGGGCTAAATCCTAATTCCACAGTATTCGATGCACATATTCAAGAGATACTTGTTTGAATGAGTGGATTAATGGAAATAGAAGTGGTGACTTCACTTTTAGTTCATTATGCCAAACTTCATTTACATGCAAAATTTTATGGTTCTTTGGATAAACTCAGCTTCTGTGCAGGGTGGTTAGAGATTGTGGGAGTGCAGCAAATAGCTCTGTGGCTCGAGGCTCACGAAGGGCTTGAGGGACTTTGTGGCGGCACCTGTACTGAAAACTCAGTTCTGCAAATCCATTGGAGTGACTCACAGCCCCGCTTCCCAGCTGATTTCTGCACAGAGGCTTCTCCTGAATACCCCAGGAGAACGTGGGTTCAGCCAGCACTGCTGGGCTTCCACAGCAAGCCAGGTGCTGCAGGGACGAGGGAGAAGAGGGGCAGGACCCGGATCTTCCTGGGCCCCAGCACCCGTGTGGGGATGCTGCCTGGCCTGGCTCTTCTTGGGGAGGTCAGGGAAATGATGGCATGGAGGGTGTGTTGGCACGAATCGCTTGCTCAAACATGGATCCCAGGTCTGTGTAGGTCTGTGTGGGAGGCAAAATAGAAATTTATGTGGATATCATCAGTAACATAGCAAATACGGGCTGCTTCCCTAGGGTGGCTGACCCTCTCGCTCATCTGCGGGGCCAAGGCCCTGCCCGGCCTTCTGGGCCTCCACAGGTTTTCACAAGCTCTGTCCCTCCGTGGAGATGGCCGGAGCCAGGGCAGACATGGGGTGTTTGCCACTTTTTTTTTTGGGGGGGGATAGAGTCTTGCTCTGTCACCCAGGCTGGAGTGCAGTGGTGTGATCTCGTTTCAGTGCAAGCTCCGCCTCCCGGGTTCACGCCATTCTCCTGCCTCAGCCTCCTGAGTAGCTGGGACCACAGGTGCCCGCCACCACGCCTGGCCAATTTTTTGCGTTTTTATTAGAGACGGGGTTTCACCATGTTAGCCAGGATGGTCTCAATCTCCTGACCTCCTGATCCACCTGCCTCGGACTCCCAAAGTGCTGGGATTACAGGCGTGAGCTGCCGCATCCGGCCAGGTGTTTGTCAGTTTTTGAAAGCTACATTTGAAGAATGAAATAGACTGAACAGAATTACTTATTTTTGAATATTGAATACTTAGTCTACCAGAACACTTGAATATAGTTAATGTATTCAAATAATAAAGAACTTTCCCTCTTTATTTCTAAAAAGCCAGTGAGCACTTTTCCCGACATAGACCGGTCTCTTCCTCTGCATAGACCCTATGAACATTTTAGCTACATTTCTGCTGTATCTTGATGTGATAGATTATAGAAAATTCCTTGCTACTGGAACTTTACGATGCTTTCCTTTTAAACATCTACCAGAACACTTGAATATAGTTAATGTATTCAAATAATAAAGAACTTTCCCTCTTTATTTCTAAAAAGCCGGTGAGCACTTTTCCCGACATAGACCGGTCTCTTCCTCTGCATAGACCCTATGGACATTTTAGCTACATTTCTGCTGTATCTTGATGTGATAGATTATAGAAAATTCCTTGCTACTGGAACTTTACGATGCTTTCCTTTTAAACATCAGAAAGGATGGATAGTAAATCTCAGATTAGTTGCCATTCTTGGTCTTGTTAGAGCTGCCACCAACAGCCTCTGTCAGTTACAACAGTGTGTGTCTGCCCAGCATCCTGGCTTAGATTGCAGACCGAGCCAGGCTCACCCCAGATTCAGTGCAGCGTCTCTCGGAGGAGACTTGAGAATTCCTCCCCGTGATGCCTGCACGTGGCTGTTCTCAGATCACAGCAGCTGCAGCAGCATCTCGGAGGATGCCGGCAGAGGTGTCCTGGTTATTGACACCACAGCAGGGGCCTGCAGTGTCGGAATGAAATGGGCCGTGACGCTGAGCAGCCTAGAGGAGTCCACAGCCACGTTTCAAAGGTGCAGTGGCCTGAGGTGAACCCCAGAGCACTGAGGAGCCTGGAGTTGACCTGTCACAACTCCATTGAGAGAGCTGGCTGAATTCTGTACCTGTGTGGGCAAAAGATCGCTGTTTTCACTTGGCCCCTTCCCAGGCTAGGGCTAGGGAGGTTGTCTCCACAGCTCGTGGGAGCTTGACTGTGCACACTCAGGCCTGAGTCCCTCACCTTTGTGAGCCCAGGGAAGATAGACACGCCGAGCTCTCCTGGAAGAGGCCCCTGATGAGTCGAAGCTGAGCTTCAGGATGGTCGGCCTTGTGGTGTGCGAGGCAGGTTCGGAGTTGGTGCGTGCCGTGTGGGGGCCCAGCTGCTGTTGTCACTAATTGGACGCAGCAGACGGTGCGGTGGATGTGGCTCCTTGTGGTACTTGGTTTTCTCCTCACAGGAGGGGGTTTCCCTGTGGTGAAGGTGTCGGTGCTGTGACAGGCAGCCTGGCAGAAGGAAGGCGCTCGTGGGGTTGTGCCCTGAGCCCCCCTTCCTCTTGAGGAGCAGGAAGGGGGTTTGGGATCCTGCTTCCAGCTGCGCTGTCTTTCTAGGTTCTTGGCCTCGGGGGCCGGGAGAAGCTGAGTGCAGGCCTGAAGCCTGGACCCCTTCCACAGCCTCTGCGGCGCTTGTGTGGTATGCAGGACGTGGCCCTTGGAACTCTAAGCCCTACCCTGGCATGCCTGCCCGTTGGGGTATCTCAGGCACCTGCTGTGTGCCGGGCTCCGTGGTGGGGTGGGCGGTAGCAAGGGCTGTGGGGTAGAGGGGGCACGGTATGCCGGATTGATGAGAAGCATCAGGGAGGCACTTGAGGCAGTCACAGCACAGCTGAGACCTGGATGGAGGGGACTGGCTGTGGGTGTTGGGGCTCAGGGAGCTGCCTCTACCAGAGCCACAGCGGCCAGTGAGGGCAGAGCGGGGGACCGAGGCCCGGGGCAGCCATGTGCACGGTTCGCATCAGGTGTGCAGGTCTGCCGGGCTGTGCCGCCCTTCTCAGTCCTGGCTGGGCCTGGGGTCCCAGAGGGAATTGGAGGGTCCTCACATCTCCCTCTTCTTGCTTCCCTGTTGCTTCCTGGTCTAAGGGGTGCTTGTTTACTGCAACTCTGGCAGTTATTCTGAATATTAAGAGGCGTTTCACAAAATTGGGGGTGGGGGAGAGGGACTAGAGATTCATTTTTTTTCCTCCCCCTGATTTTACACAGAGGCTTCTGCTGTTCCTTAGTGTGGAGGCAGAGTGCAGATGCTCTGCAGTTATCTGTCCAGGAAGAGAAGAGCTGCTGGGAAGTCACAGATCTGATGGTTGCAATAGCGCTGACATTTTTAAATGGGAGAATGCTGATGTCTATAATCAGAGTAAAACTTCAGTAGCTTCAATATAAAGATGCCGAGATCTTAGAGCCACTTCATCCATAGATCCTTCTGCAGTGTAGTGTGTGACATCTCTGCCAGCCTCTGTTCAGTGGCCACCTGTGGGTAACTGAATGCTTGAAGTGCAAATGAGAAACTGAACTTCTAATTTTATTTAATTTTAGTCAAATTTAAATAGCTGTATGGGCCGGGCACCGTGGCTCATGCCTGTATTCCCAGCAGTTTGGGTGGTCGAGGCGGGCGGATCACGAGGTCAGGTGTTCGAGACCAACCTGGCCAACAGGGTGAAATCCCGTCTCTACTAAAAATACAAAAAAATTACCCAGGCATGGTGACAGGGGCCTGTAATTCCAGCTACTCGGGAGGCCAAGGCAGGAGAATCACTTGAACTCGAGAGGCAGAGGTTGCAGTGAGCCGAGATAGTGCCCCTGCACTCCAGCCTGGGTGACAGAGGGAGGCTCGATCTTAAGAAAAAAAAGATTTTAAAAAACCCTACATGCCCCTAGTTGCTTCTGTAGGAGACGGCATGGTTCTAGAAGGTAGACTTTGTGTTGAGGACTCTGCAGCGTCAGGCTGGAGACAGTCTCCCTTCCTAGCAGCGTGGGCCCCGAGGCTGCTTTTCTACCAGAAGGGATGGTGGCTTCTCTGGGAGGTGTCTGTGGACTCAGATCTGTGTGGATTAGTGACTTGTGTTACTTACAGATACTTAATTTTATGGGTAAATGAATACCTGGACTTGCTGCAACTTCAGGGTGAGATTCAGGAGTGAAAAGTGATGAGGGGACCCAGGGCTTGTCCTGCCGCCCCCAGGACCTGTTCGGGGTGCCTTCCCGTCTGAAGCCCCAGCATCTGCTCGGGGCGCCCCTCCCCTCTGAAGCCCCCAGACCCTTCTGGCCTATGGTGCTGCTTCTCCAAATGCTGCCCTTGGCTGTTCTCCAGGAGTCACTGGCACCTGAGCAGGCTGCGTGTGTCACTTCTTCACGGAGCTGGGGTGTCGGGGAAGTCGGTGAAGCTCATTTGTCTGGTCTTCCTCCTCATGTGCCGTGTCTCACCTGTTGGGCTTTCCGAGTTCGTGTGTGTGTGTGTGTTGTGTGTTTTCGGGCTGTACTCGGTGCTTAGGCGACAAGGATGTCTTAGAGCAACAGGCTGTCTGCTCCAAAGGACGCTGT